>NC_052017.1:140185194-140485194 GCF_015832195.1 Motacilla alba alba
ATTTATGCAAATTAGAAATATTTCAAGGCCCTTCTTTATTTAGCTGGAATGCATAAAACCTTCCTCTTAACTCAAGCAAATTTTTAATGAGTATCTCTAATAACTAATGAAACATATTTCCAAGGGGTTCAATATTATAATTCAGCTCTCATTGTTCCTTTTGTTTTACTCTTTCTTATAGAGGAGCCAGTTGAATCATACGAACATCTCTCCTTAAAGGTTTTACGTGCTTGGGAAGAAATCCCTGGAGCTGGCTACAAACTGGTCCCAGAGCACATTGAGACTCGGCCCCTCTATCATAAGGATAAGCCAGGCATGGAACAGGTAGAGCAGCTCAGGGGTGGTGGTGATGGTAGAGCCAGGAGCAGTTTTCATTCCTTCCAGTTATTGTGGTTTCTATTTGTAACTGCAATGGAGCCAGCACTCCAGTGCTGCAGCAAACGTGAGACCTTGTACAGTGTTAACCTGGAAACTGTCTCCCATGTGTGTACACAGCCACTTACCCAAATACACAGTGATCACACAAGGTTAACTGCAACTTTTAAACGCTTTGCTTTATTAAGTTAACAAAACCACTGCTTACATCTAAACCGTGGCTTTCTTTTTTTTTTTTCTGTTCATCACATACTGTTTTTGCATGGATTTTACCTTGAAGCTGACAGTGTTTGAGCTCTATTTCAACTTCACCAAATACCTGAAAGATTTAACGAATATGTGCACGAAGAAGATATTGTATAGAAAGTTCCTAGATTAAATCATAGTTACAGGATAGTGAACTGGTTGGTGCTTGTAGAGGAAGATTTTGGATGTCAGAACTACATTGAAAGCCTTTAAAATCCTCTGTGAAATAGGGTACAGACATGTTTATCTCTTTGTTTTCAAGGGTCGTGTACAGATGTGGGTTGACATGTTTCCTAACGATATGCCTCTGCCAGGACCCCCTGTGGACATTTCACCAAGAAAACCCAAAGGGTAATACTCTGTGCTTTCCACTCACTACAGTGGCAATAAAGACTGAGTCTTTCTTAAGTGTCTGGAAATAAATGGAAAATGAACTACTAAAACAAACCTCTCCAGTCCTGAGGAAAGTTTTCTTAGTTCACATGACTTCAAATCAAAGAGGAGCATTTAGTTTGGTTTCCTCCATTAAACAACTCAAAGAACTGTTGGTGATTTTTCAGCAAGAGCTATCACACACCTCTTTCAAAGATATCCTTTTTTATCCTTTATGTCTTTATCCTTTATAGTAAAGAGATTGCAGGTGGCTAGAGGCAAGTAATTTTGATGTTATCAGCTGCTTGTTGAGCTGCAAGAATTAATTCTGGTTTCACTAGCTTTTTCACTGAGATTACTTCCTTGACCCTGGTTGAGCTCTTTAATCCGCTGCAATACCATTACATGTATTGGATTTCCAGCAATTTGTCCAAGGATAAGATCAAGAAACACATAAAGCGGCAACAGATAGAAGAGATCTGTTTGGAATAGCTTCTTTCCATTTCCTTATGCTTCTTTACATGCAATACTGCACATAGTTGTTCAAGCTAATTGAATATTGTAAAGAAAACACTAAAATGAGAAACAGAATTCTCAGCCCATCCTGTATTTTAGCAAGGCTTTTCCTGAGAATTTAATGTCTGAAGCATCATCAGGTACTATTCCTATATTATTTGATTTGACAAACAAACAAACAATTTATGTAGCTATTACTTCTTTCCAACCAGAACTTTCTATAAAACTCCTTAACAATATGCATTTTCCAATCCAAAAAGATTTAAAACTAATCAAGCCCACAAAACCAAATTGTTGCTGCCGTTTTTGTAGTCTGCTGTAGCACAGGAAAATACTGTTGAGCATTAATTGAGAAAAAAACCCAGTACATGTAGTAGACACAAGTTACACATCCTGCTGACGAATGCTTCTTTGCTGCAGCAAAACAGGCTCCAGCCTCTATAAAACATCAAACACTTTGTGAAAACATCTCTTATTGATGACCTTTGAACAAGACTCAGGTGGGGCATTGCAGATTCAAATTTCTTCGGCTATTGCAGAGGCTTGGTTTTCATGGAGCTTCTTAAGAGCAGATACCAGATACAGAGAATATCTGGTAACTTCTGAAGCAAATTGTTCCACACCCTGAGATTGAGGCTATTTCCAAGACAAAGATGTCATATCAGGGAAACTGTATGTTGGTGTTATCCAACATAGTTTGTATTTTTTATGTATTTTTCAGTTCATACAATGACTTAAGAAATACCTAAATTTTTCAGTATTAAATTTTTATCTCACCTGCAATATCTGTGTATCAGCTCAAGTTTTGAGAGCTTTGGATGACCACCATAAATGTTTGCATATAGGGAGTGGAAAGGATGGAGAAACTTTAATTCCTTTAACTGTTGTTTCTAAAGATGATTGTACCTGCTTAAATGCAAATATCTCCAAGCAGTCCTCTTCCCCTTTAATGCCCTAGATTGCACAAAATGCAATGTTTTTAGGCATTTCTTCTAAAATGCACCTCTCAGGGAACTCTTTTCTGTATTAGCAAGCTGATCACTGTTTTGGAGACAGCTCCAGTGAAGTGTTTCAGATCAACTTTGCCTTGTTCCACTGCAGTATTTTTGTGAAAAAACTTGAAAATGAACAGACATATAAAAAACAAGGAATTTTCCATCCCTCCAAAGCTGGCAGTGACCCTGTTGTTGTCCATTATAGTCCATGAGCTGAGGGGAACCAACATCCTCACTCTATCACCAGACTCTTGTGAACAGAAGAGGCCTGAGACTGATGCACAAGCACAGTATTTCTCACTTTATAAAAACATGGTTTGATAGAGGTTGGCATTAGTGCCTGACCAGGGCTTTACACAAAATTCTTTTTTCTTTTTCAGATATGAACTGAGGGTAATAATCTGGAATACAGAGGATGTCATTCTAGAAGATGAAAATATCTTTACAGGGCAAAAATCAAGTGATATCTATGTAAAAGGGTAAGTTCTTCACACTTCAAAATAACATGCAATATTTCATTCAAAAATCAGAGGAAAAATTTATGTTGTGAGAATATTTGATGAGATGTTTAGTGACCTTTGCACTTTGCACTAAATGCCTGCCAAAATTACTCACCCATATTGGATACTGCTCCCTTTTTGCCCTGTTTTATTTCCTCTGAAAGTCAAGTAACTAAAATTACACTAATCATTAGCTCCTACTCAGGCAGAGATGACACACAACAAGCTCCAAGCTCACAGTTTAGTATAGAAATCAAATACTTACAGAACTTGAACTGTAAGAGCTTACAGGGATGCAGAGAGATTTGACATAATCAGAAAAAAGAGTACCAGGGAGGGCTGGGAGGAAATTATGGGCATGAGAGGTAGTACAAAGTACTGAAAATCTCAGGTGCCAGACTGATCTTAGATTTCTGGCCATTTTTCCACTCCTAGAGAGTAAGTTTAATATGCCAATATGAATTGTGTGTTCAGAGCAGTAGCAGAGTAGCTTTGAGAACACAAATTTGAGGAATTAAATAGAGAGCCAGCCGCCATCCATGCCAGAGTGGTCTCACAGAGAAGACAGGAGTGGGACACTTTTTGCTTCTGTGCCTTAATGATGAAGACACAAATCTCATTATGTTCAAACAGTGCATGTGGCACTGTATCTCTCACCAGGCATGGATTTGCACTTGGGGCAGTGCCATGTTTCAGATTGTTGCCATTTTTCAAAATTGCTTTTTGAAATATTGGGGTTGCAGGGGAAAAGCTGCTCTTTGGATACATCACAAAAATGCTAATCTTTATTCAAGGTGTGATAAATCATCTACAGAACTAAAACACACCTGGGTCATTACCTCTCTTCAGATGAGAAAATTATGTTTAAGAAAGCATTGTCCTTTTTACCACAGCACATCTGACACTGCGCACACTGTAGCAGAAACCAAGAGGAAAGAACAAAAAAGCCAAGAGCAACTTCTCCAGCCATACAAACACCATGTTTATACCTGCAAACAGGAACTGCAAAAAACTTAGGCTCTAATACTGAGCCCTGATATCAGTCTTGAGACAGTGACACAGAAATTTTTAGTATGGCAAAACATCAATACAGGGTGATTAGTGCTGGATAAACGACTGATGCTGTCACCACTGCCTGTGCCAAAGAAGAGAGGTGTCCTGGCCAATAGCAAACTGGTACCGGCCAAGTGGTACTTTGGGGTCTAATTGAAATAAAAACTATGTTCTCATTATCAGCTTTTGATCACCACTGGTCATTACAGCAGCCTGTGTCCCAAGATCCCCTGACACTGTGTTGTCTCTTACTGGTTTGGGAGGAATTAGTAAACGGTCAGCCCTGAAACCAAATGACAATTACATTTCAAGATCCCCTGGTGACAGCAATGCTTTCCACTGTGTGCTTGCTGCAGGTGGATAAAGGGCCTGGAAGAGGACAAACAGGAGACAGATGTACATTACAATTCCTTGACAGGAGAGGGCAACTTCAACTGGCGCTTTGTGTTCCCGTTCCACTACCTCCCAGCAGAGAAACAAATGGTGGTTACTAAAAGAGAAAACATATTTTCCTTAGAAAAGACAGAACGTAAAATACCTGCCGAGCTGGTGCTTCAGGTGTGGGATTTTGAAAGACTCTCTTCAGATGATTTCTTGGGTAAGTATGCGTTGGATCTGCCTGAGCTCCATCTGAGGTCTCACCAGACCCCTGTTTGCAGAGATATGCACAGAGTGCTGTCTGAGCCCCAACTTCTGCTTTTCTCTTTCTGAAGCACCACATTGCAAACTCACACATTTCTTGTGAAGCCAATAATGAGAATGAGAATGCTAGGGCAACACAAATGAATGACTGACAGTACAGAGAGGTCCTCAGCTGCTAAATTCCTCCATGGATCTCACCTGGAAGCTGCTATTGGAATGTCTTTGTGTCTGTCTGGTCCCTGAGTGTTGTCAAATTGTCAATGTTGCCTTTCTCCAGGCACTCTTGAGTTGGACCTGAATGGGTTCCCTCGGGCAGCAAAGACAGCCAAGAGCTGTGACTTAGACACAGTTGTGGCAGCAAGTGAAGAAAACAAGATCTCCATATTTCAGCAGAAGCGCATCAGAGGCTGGTGGCCTTTCATCAAGGCTGGGGAGCTCACGGTAAGCAGCTCACTACAGATGAACAGCTTTTCTCTGGGACTAATATGCTAATTTTGGATTTTGAACAACCACCACTGGCAACGCATAAGATTCCTCCAAATGTTTTAGTGGTTCTCCAGATATTTGGTTCAGAAGAACCCAGGTAACTGAGTACTAAAGTGCCTTTTCAGGTGCTCTCAGTTCTCTAGGGATAGACAGACCAAGAGCTACCAGCTACTCATTTCCAGTAATATGGCCCTCTATAAATTCACCTGCTTTGGTCCTTTCTTAGGAGTTTCTTCCCCTGTCTCTAGACTTTCATTGATTCACCAACAGTTTTCCTAAAGCTCACCATTCCTTCACATTTCTGGCTATTCCAGCAAAAATAATGTTTTAATGAAAAGGGCCATCTTCAAGTTCATTGCCTTATTCAGCTTGAAGCTGACTGTACTTTCCATGGATTTAGTGAATGAACTCCACTTCCAAATCCCAGATTTACTTCCCTATTCTCAACTCTAGTACAATTGATTCCCTTTCTCTCAGTCCACTTTGATCTCTCCCTTGCTTCCGCATTTATGACTTTTATTGGCATCCTTCTTTCAGCCCTGTTCTGTTCTGAGTCACAGCCAGTGGGCACAGATCAACACTTCAGATTAATACCATCCACAAAGGTATAGGGTAGGAAAATCACAAATATATGTAAAGTCATTTGTCTGTTTTTCATCCATCACAGATTCTATAAAGCTGATTTTATTTATCCCCTCTGAATTGTAACTGAACTCTTTAAATCTTCCTTTTGTGAGCTGAGACCCCACAGGTCAATGGCCCCAGCTCTTGTGACTGGCTGAATTTCCCCCTGCTGATGGATTACATCTGGTCCATGTCAGCAGCACAGACATTCAGCTCTGCCAGGATGTGTGATAGATAGAAAACTTTTTTCCAGATGAATTACATGATAATTTAAGAAGCAGAAAATGCATATATGGGTTTGGAAAAAAATATCTGACCTCTGTTTCCTACAGTCCTTGAGCATAAGTCAGCCATTTGTGCCTGGGTTTTCCTTTGTGCTTTCTCTTCAACTGCAAAGACTCTCTTATTTTCCTTAATCAAATTCCTTTGCCCTCAATTGGTTCCATCATTTCTCCACAAGAGAAATCCTGCTGTGAATTAGTGATAATAAGCCAGGACTGGATGCTTACATATTCTCTCTCTGATCAGGGCAAGGTGGAAGCTGAGTTTCACTTGGTCACAGCAGAAGAAGCTGAGAAGAATCCAGTAGGCAAAGCTCGAAAGGAGCCTGAGCCCTTGGAAAAACCCAAGTGAGTAGGAGCATACTCATTAAACATGCTGGGGCAGGGGCATTCAGCAGGAGATGGGGAAGGGCAACTACCTGACCTCCTTGCGGGACACCACCTCTCTAGTCTCCTGGATTTTCTTCTCTTTCCTGCTGCAACCTTCAGCAAGAAATTGTGCAGCTTGTGCATGGCCTGGTGGCTGGCACGGCTGCTGGCAGCCCCTTCAGGTTTGCTGCAATGCCTTCCTGTGGAAGCCCAAATAAATTGCATTGCTGAGCATTTGTCCTCAGCTGCAATTCACACGTGAGCTCATTCCATAGCTGGCATGTGGTAACATCTTAAATCATCATAGCTTACACATACAGTCAATATCTCAGTTTGGTTACCTATAAAGATCAGTTAGCTTATATTTATTATATTTACAATAGAATAATTTAGGTTGGAAATGATCTTAAAAATTATTGAGTCCAGCCATTAACCCAGCTCTTCCAAGTCCATTGCTAACTCATGTTTCTAAGCATGACATCTATATGTCTTTTAAATACCTCCAGGAATGGTGCCTCCACCACTTCCCTGGGAAGCCTGTTCCAATGCCTGACAGCCCCTTTGGTCAGTAAATTTTTCACCAATACACAATCTAAATCCACCTTGAAGCAACTTGAGGTTGTTTCCTCTCATCCTGTCATTTGTTACTTGGGAGAAGAGACCAATTCCCACCTGGCTACAGCCTCCTTTCAGGTGGTGTAAAGAGCAATAAGGTCTTCTCTGAAGGCTTCTTTTCGCCAGGATGAACAACTCTAGTTCCCTCAGCTCCCTCAGTTCCCTCCCTCAGTTCCCTCACAAGACTCTTGCTCAGACCTTTCACCAGCATCATTGCCCTTCTTTAGACACACAAAGGATGTGACTTCCATCTCTAATTTTATTGTACTTCATACTCAAAGAATGAAGACGCTTATTTTTTCATCATAAGACTTTTTAATGAGGACATGATAAGTGTTTTAACAAAGGCAAATGATCTCGAAGGAGCAATTTATCTTTCAGTATTTATCTCATTTAAAAAGTGTCAGCTGAGTTTTTTGCATTCAGTACTTTTAATCTCTTTTGGCTCAAGTTCTACTAAAACACTTGAGCAGGTTTTTTATGAGCTGGATGAAAAAAAGAGAAATTGATGTTATATTTCCTGCTATGAAAGCTTCTAAACTTCAATTACTAGTCATAATCGTAATGATTACACGTTCTATTTAATTTTGTTGCTTTGAGATGCATCTCAGGATAAACAAGAGAAAGGAGGAAGCAGCATAGAGGAATTATCAGATCAGAGGTATCAGAGCATTGTTTAAAACTAGCCTTGGAAAGACTTTAATCCATCACTTCACCCAACCCCTTTACCCAAAGGCAGGATGAGCTTTGCCTGACAGGTGTCTGCTTGAAAGATTCCCAGTAATGGAAACTAAAGCACCTCTTTTGGAGGAGAGAGGACTGGGATAGCTCTGAAATACATGTGGTGGAAAGCAATCAGCTTAGGGAGTTTTAAGAGGGAGTATCAAGTGGAATAGAAGGATTACATGTCCAGAAGGTTGTCAACAGGATGCACTGTCTTATTTTCCTCTTATTTTTTCAGACCCAGCCCATGCACCCATGGCTGCCTTGGGCTCCCTGTGTTTTCAGTTCAAGGGCATTTTATCTGCAAATGTGCTGCTGGGCCAAAAAGTTGTCACCAGCCTGGTGGCTTCTTCTCTGCTGCACAGCCTGGAGGTGTTTTGACTCAGAAGCCACAAAACCAGTGTTTTCCTCCAGATCTTGCACTGAGTAATCAGTGGGTTTTGTGGTGTGAATACACAGCCAATGTATGGCTCAACATAATTCTATCTCCACTGAGATGTATGCCTCAATTAAATTAAAAGTAAGGTGGGGATAGTGTCATTTGACACAACCCATCTCAGAAGCAAAACATTCAGGCTCCTTTTGTACCTGCTCATGGTACAGGTGGAGGAGTCATCCCATATCCTTAGCACACATATCCTGAGATATGAGCTGGGGAAAGAGATGACTTGGCCTCCTGAAGGTCCTTTCTCTCCCCATGCAGGCAGCCCTTGAAGGACCAGACTGAGCACCTGGGCTATAAAGTTAGGCAGAATAAATCCTAAGGTTACTAAAGCAATATCAGCATCTGAATAGTAAAAATTATTTTAGCTAGCCACTCATGCACTGAAAGAAAATAAACTAACAGTTGAGGACATAGCATGCCTCAGTTTCATTAAAGTTTAAATTAAAGTTTACCAGCTCAGTGCCCCCAGATCATGCAATATGTGGTTCATACACGCAGAGTAGTCACAATCAGCTGGGAGATAAAAAATAATTGATTCTACCCTTCAAATGAGTTCTCTTCCAGAAGGAGGGGATCTCAAGGACCTCTTTTCTCAGGACCTCCAGATCTCTATGCCAGTACTGTAGATTCACTCTATTTTTTTTTCCTCATCATGTAGGAACACCCAGAGAAGCATAGAAATTTTCATTTTTTGGGGTGAAATTATTCTTTTTCATTAAGAAAAAAAATCATATCAAAACAAAAAAAAAATATTTTCTAGGAGCTATAGACAGTAGCAGACTCCATAATGTGCCAGAGCAAAGGTGGACAAAGATTAAATGTCTGTGAACTAGAGAGAAGAACATGCAAACGAGAATAAGGTTCAATGAATGTAATTTCCTGCTGGCCAAAGCACTTTGAGGTTATTCATCTCTTCAATTCTGCTGATCAAGACATGATGCCTTTCCAGATGCACTCTATTATAATAAATACACTGCTATGACTGGTAATGAGTTCTCTTGCCCACGTTGCAAAGGAAACAAATTAAATAAGCAACAGTCTGGCTTTTTTTTTTCTTCCCCCAGCTTTTAAAGGTTATGAAAAGCACTCACGCAGTTGGTACATGCAGACTAAAGGTCTTGTTCCTCATGTAGTTTTAATCTTCAGGGTGTCCAGTTTTTTAATAATTCCTTTTAACCTGGAGGGCTAATTTGATGATTTATTTCTGAATCATTTCCACCTCAATAAAAAGCCCAGTCTTTCATAAAAAGATATTCAGTTGGCCTTTTATATTCACAGACTTTCTGTCACATTGACATTGACTTCCACTGGCTTAATGCTGAGTTCACTAGATAATTGAGACATTGTTTGAATTCCTGGAACACCTTTCTAGAGTGAGACATGGCCGCAGCTTTTTGTGACCCTCAGTTAATTTCATTCTTCTTATTGCTGCACCATCTGCACAAGTACGGTGACATTGGATAAGAAAGACAACCTGCCCATGTTTTGCAGGTGTTAATGATGCCCAGCACCACTGCATTCATCAGGTCATCCCATTTAAAAAGCTGGCAGATGCTGCCTTGGGTAGGGCTGTTAGAGCAGCAGCACAGTGACCTCCCAGTCCAGGTGTCATGCCAGAAGAGACACCAGGCCAACATTTTCCCTAAATAGAACATTGCTTTCCTCTCTGTGTGCAGTCAGCTTTGTTGTACAGTGGGAAGAAACTTCTGGGTTTGGAGGAGAACACAACATGGGGCAACATTTGGAAAAAACTTGGATTGTGGGATGCAGATATTCTCCACTGGAAGAAGGTGGCTCTTCTTTATGTAGACAGGCAAACCATTAGGGTTTAATTTCATCATTTCCTGTTTTCATGAGGCCTGTGTTACATTTCCTTCTGAAAATACACCATTTTGGGCCACATGCCTGACCTGAGCTGGCTCTGATTGTTATGGCACCTTGGCTATCACTGTGCAATCAGATTTTTTTGTAGTGGCTCATTGTGAGCCACATCACTTTCATGATGCTAAATTCCTTGAAATTACTAAAAAACTTTTGTATTCAAGTTTATGACACCTGCATTTCTTCTTTAGGGTTTATCATGATCTTGTTTTCAATTTGAATCCTAATCATGACATAAATTGATTGATGATGTGTGAGCTGGAATTTCATTACAAGTTGTGTGTGGAGCTTGGTTCAGTAATGGGTGGAAGAAAAGTGACCCAACAGCTTGTGAACATGGGTGGACATTCCCTCTAATCCCTGCAGTGGGTTCCAAGGAGTTAAAGGTCCTTTTTAGCCTCAAATATATATTTTGCAGTGGGATAACTTTGGAAAGAGATGGATCTGCCTTAACAAAAGATTTTCTTTTTCTTTCTTCCCCTTTAGCCGACCAGACACATCCTTCTCTTGGTTTGTAAACCCTTTCAAGTGTTTGTATCATCTGATCTGGAAGAATTACAAGAAGTACATCATCATTGGCATAATTCTGCTTATTCTCGTTATCTTCCTGGTTCTTTTTATCTACACACTGCCCGGTGCAATTAGTGAAAGGATAGTTATAGGGAAAAGGTAGATCATGGCTCTCATTCTAGTCAATCAAGAAAATTTCTGCTAAAAATAAGTAAGGCAAAAAGTATTAATTAACCTTAAACACATCTCATTCCTTGTAAAAAGAAACGTAACTATTCACATCAGAAACTGGAGCACTCAGAATATTGGAATGTCTTCTCTGAATGCTCACTCAGACCCATCCTTAAGGTACATTATCATTCATGTACATTAATGTACACTAATGGTGTGTATTAATGATGTACAACATTACTGCTGCAGCTTTATTGACATTATTATTGGAAGTGTTGTTATGCACCTAAAATTGAATTTAAGAGTAAATTCTTCAGTGCTATGCAGAGATTAATTTCTCAGTCAAGTGTTTATTATTGCAGATGAATGATTAAATATGAGGGTCAAAACCTTTACACAAAGATAAATGTATAATACAGTCTTTGCATAGTTTTGTAATTAATTTTTTTAAACTGTTTTTCAGTAACCTCATAATGGCATTATTATTTTTAGATGAAAGGTATTATTAAAAGAACTCTAAGGTTACATTTTCTCATTTGGTGTCATGTAGAATTTATCCTGCACCTCTCAGTAAAAATGCTGTGCTCTACAAAAACATCTCACACACTCGTAAATGAACTAAGTGCCAATGACAGGGATGTAGTACCAGAGACTGAAAGAATTTTTTTCAGCTGCAAATTGAATGTGCTGGTGATCTCTGGAGAAGAGGGATCAGGAAGATGAAGACTCGTCCATGGGCATTGTGGTAACAAATGATCCTTGAAGAAGACAGGCAACAGGGAAAATCCTGCTGCTTGAAAAGCAAAGGCAAAGAGCAATGGAAAAGAGATGGACTGCAGAACAGAACAAACCATGGAGTGTTAAAGAAAACAAGGAATAAAACCTTACACTGTTGTCAATGTGAAAATCCTTATCCTACTTAAGAATACATAAAATGTTGCCACCTGTGTCATGCACAAGGCAAGGCTTGATAACTCAGTGATTCCACTTGGCCTTCAGATGAGTGGTTATGAATTTGGAATAGCCATCCAAATCTCCTCCAGTGTCACCCACAATTAGATCTGTTGTAAAGACAACCTTTGTGAAAATGCTTTCCACCATGCACCCCTCACACAAAGTGTGAGCACCCTTTGCACATTTCAAAATATCAAAAGGCAACACAAAGAGATCCTATAAATGCTGGTAATTCTGGCAAAATCAGGGTGCAGGAATGGAAAAGCAGGCACCTTGATAATTTTCAGAAGCCACTTCTAAGGAAGCTTGTTTGGCACTGCTTGTACCTGGCCTGCTAAGGCTGTGCAGGCAGCGCAGGCTGTGCAATGAGCCTCTGTTCTCTGGCCTAAAACACAGGTAATTGCATTAGTCTGGAAAATGGGTATCAGTGAAACTTCCCCAGACAAGACATCTCACCTTTGAAAAGCATTTTAGAGGCTTATTTTGGATGAGACAACTTGCTCTAGAAGTGCCTCTTCCCCATCCTATTGATGACAGAGGCAGGTGGCTAAAGGCAAGCTGAAAGCATCCCATCCCTACTCCATCCAGCAGATCCTGACTCTGCTTTCCTTCTAAATTTCATTTTCTAAATACATAATAAATATAACTAAATTATCCAGATATGTGAGTGAGTATATTGCAGCTAGACATGTGGCAAAGGACCGCAGTGGGTGAGTTTTTCTGTTCTATTTTCCTTTAGAAGTTATTTTTTTGACCAAGAAATTAAAACACAATTACATGGTTAAATCTGCCTCCGTTGAATGTTGCAAGATGATGTGAAAAGGTACTGATCACCCTGGAGTCCCTCTTCACCTCATATCCCTCTGCATCAGGCCATTGTCTGGTGCAGTCTCTGCTCACATGTCTGTGACATATTCCTCTGAGACCACGTTTTTCAATTTTGTGCTATTTTGCAAGTGAACCTGTATGAAACAGAAAACAGAATGTTGTTTCTCCTAATGTATTTCATCATACCATGAATTTTGGAAATGCAGTTTAAAAGCTCCAGTAAGAGTAAATAAAACTATTCTGGTGCAAAAGATGAGAGATAATTATTAATGACTGGAGTATGTTGTGACAGCCATAAAGCAATGAATCTGAATTTTTTCCACTGTGTCAGGTCAGAGGTCTTCATGCTACATGGCAGCTGTTGTGTTCATCTGTCCTTACTCTGCTTGTTTGTTCTTGCTGCCATGGACTGTGGTCTGCTCTGTCCTGATTTTTGCAGAATGTTCTGTGTCTTGCTCCCGGTCTGCCAACTGCACTGGACCCAGCAGATTGGTCTCAGAGTGACAAATGACAACGTTAAAATTACTTTTATATTTAGAAGAAAGAAAGAAAGCCCTTGACAAGGTGATATAAGAATTTGCTTTCTTCATATTTTAGTCACAGAAAGGTTTTTGGTTGCCAGGCAGAGCTCCTCATTGCTCTGTGTGCCAGCTGCCAGCTCCAAAGGGATTTTTATCATCTTGGCTGAATATCCTGCTTGCCATCAGCTCCAAAGTGCAGAGCAGTGTCTACTTCCAGACCAATTTATACTTTTTTTTATCAGCTATTTGTGACTGGAGAAGAGCTCAACCCAATATCTGGTTCCAGCCTCCCAGACATTTGGAGTATGACAGCCACCTCTTATTTCCATTTTCTAATTAATCTGTCTCAATAGCAAACAAATAAATTTTCATGTATTTTCTATGGAGAAAGGATAATTTATAAACTCTTCCAGACAGCCTCTCTTTCAAGCACTTCTGTAAGCAGCTATGAAGACTAATCAGAGCCACACTGATTAGCAGAAATCTGTGTCTGCTTCCTGGATGCCTCTGCCGGGGTTCCTGGACTCCACATCAGGAACTGAGGCCTCCTTCACTAGGAACAAGCCAGAAAGATTTATGGATGTTCCTTCCCTCCCTCTGACTGGAGTGGCCCTGTCTGAACTCTCTGTGGTGGCACTGACAGTTCATTACCTGGCTAATTCCAGCACCCTGTTCTTCCAGGGTGACCTGCCCACCCCAGCTCAGACCCGCTCCTCAAAAGGGCTGTGCTTGACCCCCCAGCACAAGAGAACACTGCTCCCAGCAGTGCCTCCTCCTTTTGCTGCTGGGGTGGCTGGAGCTCTTTTCCAAGCAGCTGGCTCCTGCCAGGGAGCAGCTGGAAAGCTGCAAGTGCACTGCAGGCAGCTGCTGCCTCAGAAGCTGGAGTGAAGGGGAGACTGACAGAGAGGAGGGAAATCACCTCCCATTTACATGTCATGTGCAGCCTACATTTTCCCTCACCATTCAGATACTGAAAATACAGCAGAACTGTAGGTGATATCAACAGGTACTGTAAGATTTCTTTCCCAAATGTCTTTTGAGACAGGTTCGTACAGAAATTTGGTATCCACTAGTGGGCAAAATTGAGATTCACTGGAGACTGGGAAATACTGTAAGATATATACAAAATTATATAACAAATACAGACCAGAAACATGTCAGATGTCTACACTTCTGTGTGGGTTGGTCAAACAGTATAGTTGTATTGTCATCACCCTCTTCCAGTGGATTCCTTTTCCTTTAGTTCTTTGTCATTCTCTGAAGTTCTCATCCATTGAGGGTCTCTGTATCCTCAATCCCTGGCCCAGAGCAGTCAGCTAGCCTGGGACACATCTCAGAGGAATCCTTCACCCACTTCTCTATCTCCAGCCCAAGTGGCTACAGCTGGTCCTACAGCTTCCTTTCCTGCCTCTCCTCTCTTCATCCTGGGTCAGGGCATCTTGCACCCACGAGCAGTGCTTACAGCTGCAAGCTCCTGCTGGGCCATGGGACATATTTCAGGCACAAGAAAATCCAGACAGGTTTGTTGTGCCCAAAGCATGCTGGCACACACTGTTTAGCTTTGCACTGCTGCTTAATGCCAGATTTTAGAAAAATATTAGGAAGAGAGCCAAATGCAAAGACTCATACAATATAAGGGCCAAGAAAGGATTTATTTGTTTGTTTACTTATTTGTTAGTGATGTTTCTTTTCCCTGCCAGATAAGCAATAGTTAATCCTCTCCAGAAACCAGCACACAGTTCTAATATACTGACAAAGCACTGGCCTGTCAATATGACCGTACAGCAAATAAATATTGGCTGCATTTAGTGCTTGTGATGAACTTTTAATTAGCCATAGCAATAAAACCTCACCAAAGCACTTAACAAAACACTTTTCAAAAGCCTCTTGACACGGTCAATGTGCTCTTGGCTCTTGGTGTGTGAATAGTTTCACCCAAGAGAGCAGCTTCGCCTTTGACCGACGGCTCTCCGGGGCTGGCACCCACCGTGCAGATGGATGCACACAACTTGTGCAAAGGTGCTACACCACAGCAGCTTCAAAGGCTGTTTTAGTGTGTGGAACACAACTGTGGTGAAGACAGTACAGAAAAGTCAATTTATTAAGAAAAGAGTGATAACAAGAGCAACACTTTAGGAGGATTTGTTCCGCTCAGTTAGTGCATTTCTTTCCCTTTGTTTTCTTTATTTGGAAATGGCTTGCATGTCCCAAGCTCTGCTTTGACTGAATGCTGATGGTATGCAGCTCACACAGATATTCCATCAGCATCTATGACCATAAAGTGGATTTGCACATGGCTCTGGAAACTGGATTTTGATGCACCACGGCCAAGTCTTCCTGTTCTTGGCACAAGGAGCTGCAGTAGCTGTTTGTGAGGAGCATTCATGGACTGGATATTTAAAATGTGACAGTATGGAGGATGGGTTTCAAAGCCAGGCATTCTGATTCTTCCTTCCAGTGCCATGATAGAACCTTAAGAGAGTTGAATAACCAGTGCTGTCTGTGTGATCCTGGCTCAACATCTACCACTGATGATAGATGTGCCCTTGAAGGACATGCCTACCACAGACCTTTGCAGTGTGGAGCCAACACATGTGCTGTAAAAATTGTTGTTGGAGTTTTGGACAGGAAAGACTTTTCAGCCAGAAAGTGAAGCTGGGATGCTTTGTCAGTGTATTTGTTTATTTTTTTATAACATCTGTGATGGGGAGAGGAAAGATGGAAAGGCTTAATGCTTTCTACTGTCCCCACAGGTTCTGGTCAGGGCCTTTTCAGTTTGTAAAACCAAAGATTGTGCAGGCAGATAAAAAAGGAAAGTTTGGGAAGAACTATATTTGTAGTTCAAATCCTATTACTGTCCTCTAAAATTCAAGTGACTGTAGAGCCCATACAGACCCTCAGGTCAAGAGCCAAAGCATCTTTTCCTCCAAAAACCTCATTTTCCCACACAATATCTCTAGTTTGGGAGCTAAAATTTTATAGATTACCTTCAGTGGTTCCATTTCCATTTAGTGGTTTGAGAAGTCAGCTGGATTTATGGAAAGGGAAGCAGAGACTGATGGGAAGTTGGTTTTAGTGTCTCTGTCTGGACTGTGAGCCATCAGAGTCATCTGCCCACCCAGCAGCAGCTGAGTTCTTCTATCAGTCTTTGGGCGCCTGTATTCTAAACACACTCCAGAGCATGAGATCTTGTGTAGCTGAACTCCCCCTTGCCAAAGCCTTTCATTACTATGTTGGGCAAATTATTTCCTAGCAGATGTTAGGTTTTCCAAGGTGGTCTTCCCATTGCAGCCAAAGAGGAAAGTTGCACCTATAGATCTGCTGCCCCTGTGGTCACTGGGGTGCTGATTGAATTCCCTGTGGCGTCTCAGTCTGTGTCAGACCCCAGGTAGTCCCCTGCTTATGCCACACACAAAACCTTTTTTGGGCACAGAATGAAAGAGGTCTGGTAAACGCCTGAAAGGTTGTTCTACTTGGTTATTATTCAGATATGCTAATTTATTCATGGGAAGAAAATGATCTCGCTGCACAC
Organism: Motacilla alba alba; assembly: GCF_015832195.1. Classification (NCBI taxonomy): domain Eukaryota; kingdom Metazoa; phylum Chordata; class Aves; order Passeriformes; family Motacillidae; genus Motacilla; species Motacilla alba. Next base: position 140,201,834 of record NC_052017.1, read on the forward strand.
AAAACTAAACCCTGGTTCCTGCAATCACTTACATTTCACTAACTTCACAAAAAAGTGGCAGGTTTGCCTTTGAATTTACTCCCATTCATTCTGCTACCCTGCAAGGAAGTTCCTCATGAGTTCCTGTGAGCATCCTGAGGACTCCCAGACAGGCTGGGGGACTGACACCTTGTGAGAGAAATATCAGTTCTCTGTTTGAGTCTGGTCTTGTAATGGCTGCAATATTTAACAAGCCCTGCTGATCACACCTCGCTTTGTTAATTGAACCCATCCAGTGGGGCTGAAGGACAAGCAGAGCAAGTGATATGAATCCTACCTGTTAATTACCTTTGGGTGAGTCCTTGCCTTCAGACCTCTCCTCTGCATCCTTCAAGGGCACAAAGTTTTTCCTGCAGCCCTTGATCAAAAGACAAGGTTTCCAAATCAGCTCTCATCTCACTCACTACTAAAATTAAACACTCACCAATGCCAAGTGGCCTTCTAAAACTCCTGCTTCTTCTCCCCTGTTCCACCTGTTCCCACTGCTGCAAGAGCAGACAAGTTGTTCCCTCTTTCAAAGAAAGCAACCTTTTGGGTTCTTCTTTCATTTTAAGTACTGATGGAACAAGCTCTTCTTCCACAAGCAATGAAAAGCAGACACACACTTGGTTTATCTGTGCTCATCATTGCTTCCTGTGAGGCCAAGTACTCACAGCATGTTAATTACTGAACCTGTATTATTAACTTTCTTCAGGTATTGGCTGTATATTAAAACATAAAATCAGGTGGTTCACATCTCTGCTGTCCTTGGGACTGGGACACGTGCCTGCTTGGGGAAAAGTGAAATTTAGTTTCCGAAAACGCATTTTATGAGCCGGTTTGGCAGCACAAATCAGACCCAGCCCTGGAACCCAGCTCCTGCACATTCCAACCCACAGCAGAAGCATAAAGGAGGAACCAACTCCAAATTTCACAGCTGATCCTGCTACTTCCAGGTTTCAGAGCAGCTTGATCCCAACAGGAGCAGGCTGATCAACTGAAGCAGGCTGCCCTGTGGGATGTGTGGTTGAGGACAGGTTCTGATGATGCCAGGGCTCCTCAGAGCTGATCAGGGTCAGTGTATGACAGCAATAGCTCAACCCTACACGACCAGGTTTCGTCTGAGCTCTATGGGTCTGTAGGCAGTTAAGTATATTTTACACATTTTTCAAAGGCAATGGTTGATTCAAAACCACTGGCAGTTTCTCTCGTAACTGAATTAAATAAATGATGATCCCTGTATCAGAAAAGCAGGCAGTATGGGGTGGTTTTATTCAGTGCTTTTGAGAGAGCAAGGCAAATTTGTCAACAAAAAATGTTCTTTTAACCTGGGCAGCTGGCAAGTACTTCAAATGACACAGCTCTTTGATTGCACTGCTTATAATTACATTAACTGAGAGCTTTTACCAGGCTCTTGATATATGAATGTGCATGACTGTGATCTCCTTTTTTTTAATCTATGAAGATACCTGTCATCACAGGGCAATAAGATCTTTTATTCAGGAATCCTTGTGAGTTGGTTTAACTTTATATACTTCACTGAAAAGGAAGCAAACCAAGTGGAGTATGCATGCATTTGCAAGGCATGTGCTGAACTGTGTGCAGCTGCAATGCATCCTGCTCACACCTTGCAAAGACCTGATAATGAGACCCACCATCAGAACAGAGCCCGTGAAACATTGGGATGCCACAGCATTCATGCTCAATGAACTAATTAACACACAATATGGCTTGTGTGGTCAATCATCCCTGGCACAGCTTAAACATTAAACTGAAATGACTCTGTGCCAAAGCATCACACAGGAAAGCAGTACTGCTCTTGCTGAACACAGTGGGAGTTGTGTTCCTGGTGTGTGGGGGGCTTGAGACTGCTGGATTTCAAACAGTCAGCAGACTGAGAGTAAGGGACTTTGCTGCTGAAGGCTTTGGGAAAAATCCTCCGTTGGTTCTCATCAAATATATGTGCTTCTCACAGTTTTATGTGTTGGAAGAAACAGAATGCACAGAAAAGAGAAAGCCATTGTGATCAAATGCTCTGCTATAAAAAAGCTGTAAGTAACTTCATTCCAGACTTTTGTAGTGCAGGACTCAACATGAGGGCTGGGAAAAATAAAAAAGGCCTCAAGAAACCTCTCTGGAAAAAAAACCTAACACCTTCTCTAAATTCCTGCAGTGTGACTGCAGCCCTGGAGATCCATTTCTCCCATCAGGCTCTCATGGTGCAGATCTGAAGCAGTGGGTGGCATGGAGAGGCATCACCCTGGGGACATGAGGGCAGGGCTCCCATGGGATGCCCCTTTTGCACAGGTAAGGTGGGGCAGCACTGGAGCAGAGCAGAGCAGCACAGTCAGCTGCCTGTGCTCATCCCACCACCCCTGCAGCACCTGCTGCAAGGACCTCACCGGCCCATCCTCACCAGGACACCTGCAGATGCTTATCCAAGCCTGGATGTGAGCTCTGGCTGCAAGTAACACGTTATGGGACATACTGAGATGGGGCAGGAGATGCCACAAAGCATTTTAGCAGTCATTGGCTGTAGAATGGAGCCCTCCTAGTCAAGAGCATTTCAGTGCTGGAAGAAGGAACAATCAGTACGCAGCAGAGCAATTCAGAGCGCCAGTGGGTGGAGAGAAAGCTCCTGAGCTCAGATTGTGCAGCAGCACTGACCCAGAGCAAGCTGTTTCGATACCCCTACCAATCAAACCTCTTTGGTTAGGACATAGGGGTGTAGGTGCAGATCCAAGTTTAGTCCCAGACTCAGTCAACCATTTATATTTAGAGGGTTATATGGCACAATCAATTCTTTATGTCCCTGAGGTAAGATTTCAAAGTTTAGCATGCAAGCATCTGTCAGCCTCGAGGTGTAACATCTACATCAAGGATGCGTCCCTACACAAGGGAAGGTCATGTCACACATCCTGCTGCCCTGCTGGAGAATCCAATGGACCCTGGGCTGCCTGGTATTTATGGACTAGGGTGATTGACTTAGTCATATTTACATACCTGCTCTATTTTATGTTGGTACATACTCAACTAGTCCTTGGCTGTTGAACAAGATTTTTGGCCCTCAATTATTTTGTTGTTCCCTCTGAGCCAGACGTGGCCTTCACGACCACCACCAATGGCTACTGCATAAGAAGGAAAATGGGGAGAAAGAAGTACAGTGTCACAGTCAGGGAGGTGGTAAAACCCTTCAAAGAGTTTGAGGCACTCAGAAAATGTGCCCTCACAGTTATTTAAATCAAGGAAAAAGCTTGGTCTCTGGTAGTAACCAAGGTAATAAAAACATTTCAGCTGCTTCCTCTGTACCCCACAACACAATAAATAAATAGATATTGGCTTCCCAGCAGAGCCTCTGTGAGAGGTGTGTGGGCAGGTGTGGGAATGAGCACTTTGGACAACTCCAGCCTCTGCATTGGTGATGTAGCTCTCAGACCCTGCAGAGAGCCAAAGCTCAACAGGGCCGTGGGTTTGCCACGGTGTCAGTACAATAAATTCATCTTACAAAGTGTGAGTCAGGATTTCAAAAGGAAAGCCTCAGCCTAAGAAGACTCTAGAACTGAGGGGCTGCCTAGAAGGACAAGAGAGCTCCAGATACATTTGCACATTATCCCTCCAAGACTGTATTTTGGAGCCTGTTTTTTGTTAGAGCAGATGTTATCTGCTCTTTTGTTAGAGCAGATAACAACCATCTGAGCCACCAATGCTGCCTTCCTGCCACAGGGAAGAACCAGCAAGCAGAATTCAAATGCAGCTGGAAAGGGGGCCCATCTCACACAAAAAGAGCAAGAGAGAGTCCAGCCACAGCCACCACAGCAGGGACAGAAGGGGTTTGGTCAGGGCTAAAGAGTTCAAAAGCCCTTTAGGGTTCAACCCTGAAAAGCAGCACTCAGGAAGAGGAGTGTCAAGCCTGAACTCCTTTACATTCTGAGCCCCAGGGCATCTCAGCAACTATCAGGGAGGGAGGTTTCTACACAGATAGGATCTGAGGTTGGGTTCATTTAACTGAGTTTGGGTTCATTTATTCTGCCTTTCCCTTCTGTAGTCTTGTCCCTTACTGGAAGTGCAGCTACCTTGATTTGGTTTGGTGGAACTAAACGTGTCATGTTCCCATTCCTGCCTTGCCTTGTTAGAAGTTTTGGGAAAGTGAGAAGTCTGTGCATCATGGGAACTGGAGAAGTGCACAAGCAGTACCACTGGGACCTGCCAGCCAGGATGAGAGAGGCTGTGCCTCCTGCAGAGCTCGAAAGGCAGCTCACTGGGCAGTTTTCCCCAGGGCCAGCTCCCAGACAGAAGTCCCTCCAGAACCTGGGGGACAGCTTCCAGCTGCAGCGCCCTTCTCTCATTGTCTGCTCTTGGCACATGCATCCCTTGTCTGAGGGAATGAAAAGTTTTATGCAAGGCACTCCTCAAAGCACTCGTGTCTTTCCTCCTACAGAATGCACTTTTTGTGCCTATATCCTGTGAGGTCACTGCCCAGGCCCAGCTCAGCTGCCCCAGCAGGTATCTCTCTCTCCCCACAGGGGCTGCACTGCCTCATCTCAGCCAATGCTTGGGCATGATCTATCTGAGATAACACAAAGAAAGTAGGAATTATCTCTCTTTTCCCCGAGGAAAAATACCATTATCCTGCTGTCATCACAGCACTTTTCCATCAATCTCTTTTGGACGATATCAGACATCTGTTTATTTCTATTCAAATGGTGATATCATTGTCACATTTTCACAGCTGTTCTGATGCAGATATTTCTGGCATTCCTGTCGGGGGTTGAGGACATTGCTCTTCTTCAATAGCAGGAATTTCATAACAGAGACTTCAGAGGCCGAGCAGGCTCTTCCAATCTGCGAATTGCTATTATTAAAGTTAACTAGCTGAATAATTAAACTGTGTTGCAAATAGGTGTTTGATTGAAAAAAGGCCCATTTCATCACGAATCCAGCCCAGAAGCTGGATGCTGGTTCCATGAATGGCAGCAGGGAGCAGATCCTGTTCAGAAAGGCTGACAGGATCTGAATGGCCCTCTCCCCTCAGGCAGGGGAAGGTGCAGAAGCTTTCTACAGCCCTCTGACAATAGGAGCAGCCGGTTTAGTGATCCTGGCAGACTGACATCAAATCGATGGCAAAGGTTTGTGCTTCACCTCAGTTTCCAAATTCCAGAAGAGTGTTTGAAGTGAGCAGAGATAAGGGCCTGAGATAGGTTCTATACCAATTATTGGAGATGTAGCCGCACTTGCATCACTTTTTCACTTCTTTTACAAGGGAAAAAAAGCCACATGTGAGTCATTAACATGAGCCTTTCACATTCTGTTTAAAGTCCCAATAGAAGGAACTTCAGCACCTGCTGAAACATCACTTATTTGAAGAGCTATTAGGGGCTGGGCTCCCGCCCCTGAATGCAATGTCTTTTGTTTGATAACCACAAAATACAAATTCTGTTGGGTATGTGCTGAGGTTTGGGGTTTTTTTAAAGTGGCTCCTCCAGTTTGGATTGGATGACTGGGAGGAGCAAAGACTGCAGTTTTCCCAACCCAAATCCTTCCAGTCAAACTTAGCAATGGAGCCAAGAGAAGTGGTGGAACATAAAATTTTGTTGCAACTTGGGCTGAAAGTTTCATTGAAGTTCAGGCCCAGGGAGGTTTCCCAGGCTGGAAAATTTTATCTTGAACACTTACAATTAAGCAAATTTACAAGTGTTTATAAAGCAAATTTTAAGTGTTGGGATTAGAAGGATCCTGTCTTCAGATTAGGTGAGTAGGTAGTAGAACATCTATTGTTGTCACAGAAAGTGTTTTCTGCTTTCCCATATGTGATTTCTTTCACGTTTCCTTGATTGGTTCTTATCCTACACATCCTGGGAGGGAAGTCGGTATTACTCCTTTCTCACTCATAGAAACCTGACATATTTCAAGACCCTTTTATTGTTTCTGAGTCATTGATTCTGATTGTATCCAAATGCATCAGCTGAGACCTCATTCCTGCTGAACACGGCAGCAGGGTAACCTCAGGGGCCACGTAGTCTAACTGCAAAAGTCACCTTAATAATTATTCTGGTGTGACCTGCTGAGCTGCATCGCTTGGGGAAGGGTGGGGGAGTCAGGCAGATCCAGTCACTGGCTCTGTTGTGCCTGGTTCTTAGCCATGCACTGCAGCCAGCCGTGGAGAAGGAACAAATGGTCAAAGAAATGAGTTTATTTTCTCCATTGTTAATCCCAGTGGATCTATAAGGCTGTTCTTGAAGCTCTGTAGTTGAAAGGTACTTTGGGAGTGCACAATACACTGAAGAGTGGAACATGTCTTATTGTATCAGGACACTAGGACATCTTTTTTACTCCAATGTGTCATTATATGCAGAGTGACATTATGGACTATTATATGCAGAATCTGAGCAGAGGAGATAGTAAGGGGAAAAAAACACTCAGAGAGAGCTTCAAAGACTAATAAGGGGGCAGACATGACTTATTTGCATGTCATCTAAATTCTATGTCTTATCCTGACCTCAGGTTGGATAGCAATTATTAAGTGAACTTTATAGATCAGACAAAAAATGTACCACAATACAGTATCCCCCAAAGACTGTCTCCAGTGCAAACTCAACCTCCCACTTCTGTTGGTAATGGATTACTTGTGACAGGCTGGGCAGAAGATTTATTATTGTTATAAATTATTTCATGATCTCTCTTCTGGTGCAATAAAAGGCAGTGATTCAGCTATCCAGAGAGTGGCGAATGAATAAAAATTAAAGACTTAATTAAGTGCAATTCTGGAGTAGGAGTTCATTGGTGAAAGATTTTTGAATCCATTTAAAATTTCACTCAGTTCTTTTTATTTCTAGTTAAGTCAGTAAAATGATACCAGCATTCCACTGTGAGAGGTTGCACCTTGACTAATTATAGCCAGTGAAGCTTTTTTGAACTGTTTCTGTTTTAATGTATTCTTTGGTTTAATAAGATTAATATTTTCCCACATTTTCTACAGAGTGCAACAGGTTTTTTATCTGTGTCAATGCAGCATGAAAATATTCCAAGGCTGGAACAGAGAAAATGTGTAAGAGAAACTGGTTTCTACTAGTGGAAGAAATTAATTATATAAATTAATATACTGGTTGTGAAATTGATTTGTTTTCTAGAGGGAAATTGTAAGTGGATACTAAATGGATATATCTACATATTAATTCAAATTTAAAGGGTTAGACACGAAGGATTTTTAAGAAAAAAAGTGCGATATTGCATTAAGCAAGCCCTGGGAGTGACCCACCATGGAAGAGTTAATAGATGACTGAGTGAAGCCCATGAAGGGAACTGGTGGCACACACTATCCCAGAACCAGGGCTCCAGCACTGGCCCCATCTCTCCAGCCCTAGTCCTGAGCTCAAGCCTCAACTCTCAGTGTGACCCATGAATCATATTCCACAAATGCCATAGATGCAAATAAGAATGGTGCCCTTGTGTTTTCTCAGGCACTACTTGGAGAAATGCTCAACTCTGGAGCAAACCTTTTCCCTCCTTCATCTTCCTCCTTGCTCCTCTTACAGCCCATTTCATGGAGTTTCAATGCTTTATCTTTGTGCCCTTGTCCTGTGAGCTCATGGGAAAAGAGGAGCCTGTGGTCCTTCCCTGCAGGTGGTCAGGAGGGGCCACCCCTGAAGGACAGGACACGAGCCACAGCTCAGCCCCCCTGTGTGCTTCAGGCTGAGTCACACAATACCCACTGCCCACAGCATCATAAAGAAGCAGGAAAGCCAAATGAATCCCTCGTCTATCACCATGGACAAAAGAGCTCAGAATTTTCCAGCAATGAAGATTCAGGAGGGACAGAATGCCAATAAAAACCTCCTTCACAGCAGCAAGTTTCTTATATCCAATTTCCTTCAGTGTGCAATATCTAGCATTCCTTGAGATGCCAAAATTTGGGAAATTTACTTTTTACTCTGAGTTTGCAGCATCGCAGTCTTCAGCCAGAAAATTCAGCTATTAAAAATGTCAACCTCTCTTTTTGTTTTTCTTCTTTTCTTCTTTTCCCTTGGTTTTGAGGATAGGAGGAAGGAAATCAGCAAAAGTTCAAAAGTTTAGGTGAAAGGCGATGAAATGTTTAAGAAGGGAGCAGAGGAAAAAGTTGGATTATCCTAGGAAAAAGAGAAAGTTGTATGTCTGGAAAATGTGGATTGTGGAGGCAAGACTGCACAAGCAGCTTTCCTTCCTTGTGCAGGGGCACAACACACATATTATCTCATCTAGAGCTCACACCTAATGCAGAACAAGTGATATGGCCGGCAAAAAGTGCTCTAGAAATTAATACCCAGATAAAATTATTTTTATCCAAGGAAGAGAACTGATGAAGGAGAGCCATAAGGGAGGCAGAATAGGTGCATGTGTGAGGTCCACTGCCCAGTCCCAGCCGTGTCACTGGTCTTCTGGTGATTTCGGTCAGCTGCCTCCCTCTACCTGAGCAAAACTTAGTTCCACTTGAGGGTTTGTGTCTTGTTCTTCCTTGCTTTTAATTTTTCTATGTGAAAAATAAAACTATACAACAATTTTTCCACTTGAAAATTCAACATAATTCCTATTTTTATTTCCTGTCCTCTCTAGGCAGATTTGAACCCTAGGGTAGAAAATTTGTACTTAACAGAGTTTCCATGTATCTCGTCTCCACAGAAGTATTGGAATTTGATGAAAATAATCTGATTCATGCTCTCACCTGAATTTGGTTTTCTTTTTTCCCCCCTCCAGTATCCTGGTGGAAATAGTGTCTTTATTTCACAGTCACAGAATTAAATATATTTATAAATCTCCATTTAAAAATAAATCACTGTGAAATGAAACCTGCTTTCCTGTTCTCTGGCTGTGTTTGGAGAGCAGCTCATGAGAAGTGCTGCACAGAAGGAGCCACTGGCAGGGCACAGACTTCTTGGCCACCCTGGGGCTGCTCTGTGCACATCTGAGTGCCTTGTGCTGGCACCGGCACCACGGAGAGCTGGTGCACAGAGATCAAGCACTGCTCCTCATCTCTGAGCACCCTGCTGCCCCCATGGACATGCTGCAAGCACAGGGAGCCTGGGCACTCCAGAACAGAGGCAGTCCAGCAGGAGGGTGTAAATATCACCATGTCCTTCAAGATTTAAATGTGATCATGCTCAGCTTTTCCCTTCTGACCATCTTCTAGAAAGTTTCAGCCTTAAACCTACATCTTTCCTAAAAAGGATGGGGATTTATGAATCATGCTGGGTCATGAGCCACAGACAGGTCCCAGACAGGACTTTATCCTCTATCTCCCTCCAGGTCACCTACTTAGGTATCCTGCCTTCTTTCTGTGCAACACTCTCAGTGTCCCACTCCCACTCCCCCTTTCTGCTGATATTCCTCCATCCCACTACATTTATGATACTTTTTGGACAGAGAACTTTTATGTCTTTTGTCTGGTGGTCCAATAGCAAGCAGAAGGTGCCAGTAGGATTTTATGAAGCCTGTTCAAGGCAAACACAGTGTGAGGTTCTTACCTGCAGCTCTGTGGGCCTCTAACCCTAGGTGTGCACTGCAGGACCCTGTCAGTGGAATTGTAAAACCTCAGTGGTAGGAAATGTAACATCTGAGAGGTTGGGGTGATGGGTTGAGCTGTGGGAGATCTGACACCTGCATGGCTGCCTGCCTTGCCTAAAGGAGTAGGAGGGCATGAAATTGCCACAAGAATTTGGGTTGAAGTATACAGGAAGGTGTCACTCTGTGAAAATGTTGCACTAAGAATTCTAATTCATGAAACTCAGGGACTGCAGATATTGGCAATAGATGCAACTTCTTGCAGTGTGTTTTCTCACGGTAGTGAACAGATACTACAAAGATGTATAAGGGTGGGACAAAAGAGCAAACCAGGAAACTGTAGAGCTGCACAAAGGGAAATCTGTTCTCTGCTGTAGCAGTGAGGCACAGAATGAGAGGAAAAGATGGATGGTAGGTTTGTAGTTTTGGGGTTTTAACTTTCCCTTCTTTGTTTCTTTTCAGAATATCAGGTAGGGTTCTTCTATTCCTACTGCATTTTCAAACTTCTCAGAAGCTTTATACAGTCTCCTGATTTGGGTACTTTTATCTTGGAAGAGTCCTCTGGAAGTCTGGGCACCTACTCCTGTGCTGACTGACCAAAATGCCCACACACACTGGTTTGTCTGGGCAATCTCCCCTCTGTACAGGAAGTGACTATAACAGCACAGGACAGCTCTGTTTTCCTTCATATTCTCATCATATCCATTTTCAAATGATTACAGGCCTATCTATATAAAATGAGACAGCAGTTAAGTTGGATACTCCATCATAATTCATTGGGGAAATTAGGCACAGTTCAGCTGCTACTGAAGTCAGCACGTCTCCCCACAGACTCCTCTGTAGGATTCAACTCAGTACCCAGAACTTTAAGGCATGTCCATCTTTTCAGAAACCTGTTTCTGAAAATAGCCAATACAGTTATCTCAGTTATTTCCATGTTCGTGCTCAGTCTTTGTTCCACATTTGGCCAGCAGGTAAGGTCTAGAGAAGTCGCCTCTCTGGATAACAAAGGAATCCATTCAATCAATCAGCTAGCTGACCTTTAGACAACAAGCAAAGCCTGAACTCTAAAACTGCTTGTTCTGCTTGTGTTTTTATGAAGAGCAAGCAAGATCCTGTAAAACAGCTGAGCCAGCTCATGAGCACTGTGAGATGAGAGAGCAGCTCTATCAGATCTGAGCTGCTCCTGCTAAGAGAGGCTTATGCGCCTTGTAAGATAACGTTGGTCCGCTGGAACACTCAGCACATGACTTTCAGACTTGGCTGAACAGAACACATAAAAATACTTTTCCTCTAGGCTTTGCTTTTTTGTTGTTGTTATTATTGTGTTTTTGCTTGTATACTTGTTTTCACATTCAGATATGAACTTAAGTATGAGTTCATCTGAAGAAGATGACATTGGAATAGCCAGAAATTGTGCTTACACGATTAACTGATTTCAAGCCCAGCATGGCTCAGGGAGAGCTGATTTTGTCCTCCACTGAGATTCACAAGCTTGTTATAAAAACCAAACATAATCCTTCTTTACATTTCAGTTTACTGTTTTAGGTTTTTTGACCTGGCCTGCAAAGCTGGCATTTCTGTCAGACTTGACAAGAGGAAAACTGAATTGATGATCAAGAAGCTATCTGTCTTTAATCTTTCCCTTGTGGCATTTATGCAAATAAGTGTCTTGATTTCCAAATACAGTATTTGCTTCCCAGTATGATATCATCTTTCCTGCTTGATTATGTCAGAGCTTTTAATCTCAATAATTAATTTAGCCAAATGGATATGATTCTTTAAACACACCCTTCCCTCCACCCCTCCATTAAAATTAAATCAGAGATTTGGGGTTTCTTTAATCAGGAAGAAAAAGATAATAATTTATCTCCCTGTTTCCCCTAGTTAAATCAAAATGGCCATTTAAGGCATTGATAAATGGTTTCTGTGGTACTATCACTATCACGAGGGACTCAAATGGGATTTGAGAGTAACTGCTTCAAGAAGATGTATATCCCAGTGGCTGACCAGGCAAAGACAGAATGACTGTAATTCCTCCCAGCCAAAGACAGCTGGCTGTGATGAGACAAAGTGTCTCACCATCTTACGAGACTCTTTTTACACTGTTTACCCTGGAGACATGGCTTGGGTCTTCTCTACTGGAATATTAACAAGTGAGAAGTGATTTGTTTTGTGTTTATCATGCAAGACTGTAAAACTGAAAATAAAGTGGAAAAGAATATGACATTTTCTTACTACCTTGAGATCTTGGCTCTCAAAATTTTAGTCCTACAAATGCTGTTTTCCAAAACATTCTGGTGAAGCAGCTAAAACTGAGTCTATTTGACAATCTGTGGTAATTCAGATTGGCAATGGCCCACGCTTGGAAAAACTGTTTCTCTTCAGACATGTACACTGGAATGTGATGGGTAGGAAGGACTGAGCTGTCAGAAGTTACGACAATCAACAAAGTTGTTTCCTGTTTGCTTGTTCTGTTCTCCTGTTTACCCACCTTAATCAAGGCTAACTGGTTCCAAATCTCCCGGAAGTCTGAATGATATCAAGACCAAAAAAATACTCCTTTCATGTTGTTTTCTCACTCTTTTACACAAGTTATGGTTGGCAAGTGTCCTTTGTAGTCAACTACCTTGGGGAACTTTTCAATCACAAAGTTTGCAGAAGACATTAGATAAGACCTAGAAGTTACACCCCAGACCAAACAACATCAGTCTCATCTTGGAGCTGAGTCTGAACATGACATTTATCACAGGACAGCAGGTAGATTTGATGGTGTATCAAAAGTAATGCTAGAGAACACTGCCATTTATCACAATGAAGAAAACACAGCTCACTGCACATCAGTTTCCAAAACATTGGAACTGATGGAACTGGAACATCTGCTGCCAAGCTTGTCATCACTGCATTACCTTTGTGATCAATAAGGAGGAATGGGTGCTGTTCATCTCATCTACCACAGGCACAGTGAATCCTGCTGATACCTGGGAAGGGAAGCTAAGGTGTCAAGTTCAAATGAAGGCATCTAAAGTGACGATTATCCTGCTGTTGAGGCTCTTAGTGTGGCCTCACCCTGAGCACTCAGTGCAGTTCTTGGCCCCAGCAATTAAGAAGGAAGTCAAAGTCCTTGAGCATGTTCAGAGAAGGACAACAAAGCTGGTAACAAGGCTGGAAGGCATGTTCTGTGACATGTCCTGTGAGGAGTGGCAATGGACTCTGGGCTTGTCTAGTTTGGAGAAGAGGCAGGTGAGCACCAACATCATTGCTAGAGCTTCCTGAGGAGGGAAGGGGGAGAGGGCTGCACTCCTCACCCTGAGATCCAGTGATAGCATGTGGGAATAGCTCAAGGGGGCACCAGGAGAGGTTTAGACTGGATACTGGGAAGCATTTCTGCACCAAGAGAGTGGCCAAACACTGGAACAGGCTTCCTGGAGGGGAGGTAAATACCTCAAGCCTGCCTGTCAGGCATTTGGATAATGCCCTTAACAAAATGTTAAACTTGGTCATCCCAGATATTGGTTTGGCAGTTGGACTAGATGATTCTTGTAGGTCTCTTTCAACCAAAATACTCTGTTCCTTTCTGTTCTGGTCTATGCTATTCTATTCCTTTCCTAGCCAGTGCCCAAAGACTGGCACAGATACTGCCCTGCAGTCCTTGTTTTGCCCTTCTGCCTCAGAGACCCCTGCCAAGGAAAGATGAGATGCCAAATTAGAGACTTAGCTGAAGTGTTTTGAGAAGCACAGAAATCTCAGTGAAAAGGAGTTACCATTGCTCATTTCACTTACAGGTGTCCCAATGACATTTTTCTCCCCTTAGGACTGAACTTACAGTAAGCAGACTGAGAAAGAAAGTAAGGGAAAAGGAGCAGAGGTCAAAGATGTTTCGCCAGTGAAATCCCTCTGCAGGATGGTGTGAGAGGAAGGTGCCAATCAAGCCTTGTCCTGAATAGAGCTTACCCTGACATGCAGCTGTTGCTCACAGAAGAAATTTTAGAAGGCCAGGACAGAGGTGAAGTGAGGTGATGGCTGAACAGTCCCCGTGGGACTGGCTTGCTTGGCAGTGCCCTGCCTCTGGTAGGACCCAGAAGATACTGACGAAGTTCTTGTTCTAGTGCCCACAATATAAAACTCCCTGTGGGAGACTGGAATGTTATGGTAATCAGCTTAAACATTGCTAAAGGAGCTGCAACCACCAAAGCCCACTCCCCACCAGATACACCTCCTGACAGGAACTGGACTGTGAGTCAAACCACCCCAGGTCTAAGGAGAAGAATTTATCCACAAGGAAAGCCAAACCCAGCAGCTGTCCTGACAATCAGCCCTGGCTGGGAGGGCCCATAGCCCATAGACTCATTTGCTGATGCCAGGTTTGCAGACACTCTCCCCCAAGCACAGAGGGACAAGAAAGCTTTTTGGTGTGTGGTGTAACCTCTGGTCAGAGGGAGTGAACACCCGTCGTGCCTTACACAAACTGACTCCGTTGTAAAACCCCCTGCCATGGGAAGGCCCCATTCACACAGGACATTTATGTGAGAGGCAGCTGAGGAGGTGTCATAAACCATCAAAGACACCCAAAGCACACCCAGACTCATTCCAGAGGGCTGCTTGTGATGCCAAATGATGCAACAGATCCAGAGTCTGTGGCAAGAGACAGTTCCAAACTTCACCCTAACAAGGTAAGGTACCTGGGTATTCCCACCCAGTCTGAACATAGATTAATCCACTGAACTTTGTGTTTAGCAGGACACCCAGAACAGAGAAGACCAGAAAAGGATCAACAGGACAGTGTCAGTATCCAAGGAGTGGTGATATTTTCTGCTTAATCAGTCTCTCCATCACTCTCTTTCTCTTTTCCCTTTTCCTAATTCCTGCTCTCCGTCTTTCTCTCTCTCACATTTACTGTTAAATAAAATCCATTCTATTGGCTTGGGCACATGGTCTCATTTGCACCTTGATCAGGGCAGAGGCATCTCTCTAACAATTTTAATAACTGGATCTTTACACCCCCTCCCTTCTGCATCTTGAGTATGGAAATATGTGCACACATACTGCTTTCTCTAGCAGATACAGTAAGCAAAATCCCTTTGTATCCTGTCTTGCACTTTTGAGGCTTCATATTCATATTTTCCATCAGTTGGAGAAAACCTCTTCAAAATCACTTAATCAAATCTGTCTCTTTATAAGGTGCATTGGTTTACACCAGAGATGTATCTTACATTTCCTGCCTTTGCCACAGAAAAGGCAGTAACAAGAGCAAAGACACTTCTTCACCATAAGAGGAAACACAGGGAAAGTGTTCATCCCCCCTGAATGTGCACACAAGGTCATTACTGCCATTACAGTGTGACATTTTCAAGATTGATCATCTCCTTTTAATTGCACAAACACAGAAGGTAGCATCATAGATTATGACTAGAAGTCATTTGCCAGATAGACACTGCAATAGCAAATTAACTTGAACTTTCCTTGAAATTGGAAAGGTAGTCACAATATATATGCTACTGTTTACACCACCTACCCATGGGCTATCTGGGGAAAAGCTATTTGAGCAAAATTGGAAAATCCTGCAGAACAGCATGCTGGCAAAAGAATCTCTCCTAAGCCAGTATCCTGCCAAGTGAATTTAGGGAAGAAACTTAGATCTGAATAAAGTGATAGACTTCATTTAGCTGTGGCTGAAAATATCATGACTAACATTTTTCCTTTGAAAAATATTTGTTTTGCAGAATTCAAACTTCTCTCTTAATTCCTTATCACACAGCCACAGGTGAAAATGCCTGTACTGGTATAAGATTTCAGATTTCCTGGTTGGTTTGGGTTTTTTCAGTTTGGAATACAAGGTCAGAAATGCTACCGTTTTCCAATGGTGGAAACTGCCATTTCTGAGGAACTCAAAGGATGGAAATTAATTGGAAATGTCCTATCCAGACTCTGATTTCAGGCCTACTGCATGCCTTTTGTACCCCCCTTGAACAGTTATAAATTTGCAAAATGAACACATTTTGTAGAAAAATAAATAACTGGAGAAAGACAAAGACAGCAGGGTAGATGTACAGAAGAAACCAAGTGGAAATTAGTCACCTACATACCAGAGTATATTAGGGTGCGCAGCTGAAAATCAAAAGATTTGGGGGGGACTTACCTATGCCCCAGAACTTTGTAGGCTCCTATACTGCTGTCACTACCTTTTTCAGTGGAACAGGAAAAGGAACAGGAAAAGAAACAGGAAAAGACTAGACTGCTTGTCCTCCTGGTGATACACTGCAAAGTACAGCTCTGGCAGTCCCTATTGATGTATGGGGAGTGAAATGTGGAGTGTTCAGGCACCCCTGAAATTACAAAAATACAACAGTCCAGAAAAGATACCTGGTTCAGGCACTGCTGCCCCAAAGGCAAGGGTCATAATCCTCCCATTGCTAGCTCAGTCAGATGAGGGATGTTGCCCCAGATGACTGTAGAACATTGCAGGTTCAACAAACCAGCAGATCCACTTGGGCAGGAAGCTGTAGTTACTGGGCAGTGCTGGTCCACACAGGCCAAGGTCTCTTGGGTTCAACTACTCCTTTCCACGTGAGCAGGTGTGGAGAACAGTATGTCAGAGACATTCACCTGGCTTTTCCTAACAGTGGTTATAACTATCCATTATGTCACTCTAAAGTCTAAAACACACTATATAAATCATATTTAAAACTGCTTTTTCTTTCCATTGGCAGTGTCAGGAGCTCAGATAGGGAAACAAGCACTATTGTCATCCAAACTTAGGGATGATGTATCTTTCCCTGCACAGCAGAGGTACTTTTGACACAAAAAAACTATCTCCACTCTTTTTAAAATAAATTATCTGCAAAAACATGTACTTTGACAACATGTTTGTTGGTTGGCATGTAGCAGCTAATCAATGAAAATGCTTTGTTCTTCTTGCAGCGCGTGGAGCTTTATTTGGTTACACTGATGGCAAGTTCCTGCACAGACTGTGTCAAGGCTGTGTGCCAAGAGCCCCTGGGAGTCACTGATAGATTGCTCTGGCTGTTGTATGTCTGCTTCTGCCTGTTCCCATTTCTGACATATTCTGGTTACTTTAGGAATAGATCCCTTCCTTCCCTGCCAGAGGCAACTGTCTCCAAGTGCTAGCAGGGATGAGGATGAGTGTTTCAGAGCCCTGGAGAAACTAAAAAAACCTTTGACACAGGCAGTAAATTACATTTTACATTTGGAATAGTATCTGGCCTCTAAGTGACCTTGCAAACTGTGGGAGCCAAGAGAACCTCAATACTCTAACTGGAGAAGAGGCAATAGTTCATATTGCACATTATCTTAACTTTTTCCATGAAAAAGGGTTGCTCAGTGGGAAGGCAAGAGATTTCCATGAGCTTTCTTGGCTTCTTCTCAATCTCAAGAAACAGAAAGGTTGGATGAGGATGGTAATTTTCCTCCACCTTATCATTTCAAACAAAAATCTGCTGCAGCCACCTGCTTGTCTCCAGGACTTTCTGTTTTGCCTGACAACTTCTATTTTTAAACTGGCTGAATTCCTCTCTGAAAGGAATTGCCACAGCCACTGACACTCCTCCCAGTCACACCTCCCAGTTCTACCCTGCTCTGGACTGTGGATTACATTTCCTGGTATGTTGTGGTCTTGTTGCTATTTTATGTGTGTTTCTCTGGTTCCTCTACAGCACATGCTGCACGGAACTGACTGACATAAAGGAACAAAATCCAGAAATATGTCCCAATTCCTTTTGCCTTCCTCCAGGCCACAGAGCACACTGGATTTTTCTGTTTCCTATTTTCTTTCCACTTCCTACCGCTGCTCTTATTTTAAACATTATCTTCATATTTGATTGCTGTAGTTTGTAATTGCGCTTGACTTAATAGTGGAAAAACCCACAGCTGCTCATTGTGTTAGCTTGCAAATGCTGGTTGCTTTCACAGTGATTTATACCTGCAGCCACACTCCCCTAATGCACTGGAAAAAGGTCATTTGAGTATTACTGCTCATTCCCATATGCCCTGTGTGGCACATGCATGATCCAGGATCTTGTGGTCCTATGTCTCAGTTAACCATGAAAGTATTTTTAGCACAAATTAACAACTGATTTGTTTTGCATCTGAAATTTTTAGTAATTTGCTTTTTCTTAATTATTATGCACGTTTCCTCTGAGTGAGTGAGGGTTCAGTCAGTCAGGATCAGACTGAGCATTCAGCCAGGACAGGACACCACGCTCTGCTGCAGATCTCCTCACACAGCACACAAAATGGGGAGCACAATGAGATTTCAAGTGCTATGTATAGTTGCAGTGTACATATCTCTTTTGAAACACTACCTCCTTTTTTGTTTAAGACATTTTAAACCTGGCTTTAATAGAATTTGTTTCTAATGCATCCCATACAATCACTCATTTGTGGCCCACTTTACAGAACCAGGAACCCCTGCCTCTGAATTTTCCTGTGACTCTACAAATGTGGTGAGAAACAATAGCTTTGGGAATCCAGCTGAAAATCGGAGGGTAGATAGGTCAGGACCAAAACCTCAGCTCTGAACACAGGCAGGAGAGAGCCTGCATGTGGTCTGTGCACAGTGTCATTTGCATGCAGATGGTAAAGTCATACCAGCAGGGAGTTTGTTTAGTTTTGTGTTGTTTATTTTGGTTTTTTTTTCCCCTCAGTGTTTAGCACAGCCTAATCTCCGTTTTCAAGACAATAATAAATGCTGAAAGGGAATTTGTCACATGAGTTTAGGTCAAGCCAAGCCCTAATCCTTCATTTCCCCGAAGTCTATGATTTCTGTATCTTTAATCATCTATCTGGCTACATGCTTACCTATAATCTAAATAAAGAACAGAAGAAGGAACTTAATGTTCACAACAGCATTCAAAAAATTTTCAGTCTCTCATTACTGCTCAGTCTCTGCTTAAAGGAAAATTTTCTCTACCCTACTGATAGTTTAGTCTTTTAGGCAATTATAAGGGTAAAAGAGATCCCTTATCATAAAATGTGTCCTGCACAATTCTATACCATTAGATACAGACGCATGTCACCCCGTGAAAAAGCAAGAATAAACCTAAAGATAGGAATTGGATTGATAATAGTATTTTCTGACCTGTTTCAACACCAAGACCATAGAATCATTTAGGTTAGAAAAAACCTTTAAGATCATCAAATCCAAACATTAGCCTAATGCTGTCTTACTCCCCACTAAACCATGTCCTCAGGGGCTACATCAACATGTTTTTTTTAACAATTCTAGGGATGGTGACTCAACCACCTCCCTGGGAACCCTGTACAATGCTTGACAACCCTTTAAGTGAAGGAATTTTTTGTTATATCTGACCTAAAACTCCCCTGGCACAACTTGTGGCCATTTCTTCTAGTCCTGTCATCTCTCATCGGGGAGAAGAGGCCAACCTCCACTTCCCTACAGCCTCCTTTCAGGTAGTACAAGAGATTGATGAGGTCTCCCCTGAACCTCCTTTTCTCCAGGCCAAATAACCCCAGGTCCCTCAGCTGTTCCCCTAGATCCTTCCCCAGCTTTGTTGCCCTTTTTGGACATGCTCCAGCAGCTCAATGTCCTCCTTATGTGAGGTGCCCAGAATGGACTGCTGAATTTGAGGTGTCACCTCACCAGTGCCAAGGACAGGGGACTGCCCTGGTCCCGCTGGCCCCACTATTGCTGATACAGGCCAGCTGCCATCAGCCTTCTTGGCCACCTGGCCACATGCTGGCTGTCAGTGTCCCCAGAATACACACGGCCTGGTCTCACTCTCCTGCAGGGTCCAGTTGCTGTGCAGGTCCACAACCACCTCAGTAATTTTAGTACCAAATCACTCTGACTTTGCAACAGTAAAATGAGACACCAAGTCTCTAGTGTTCAGTGCATGAGCAATGCTCAGAGTCTAGGAGCATGGCTCAGAGAGACAAAAACTGTAGCAGAAAGAGGCGGCAGCTTGTCAGGGGATGAGCTTTTGTTGGCCTTTACTCAATGGCCTTTAGGTATCTAAATGTTCCTGCTTTAATAGTCCTTAAGAGAAGACTTCCTTGCCAGCTGGTCATCCCATTTCATCATCTGAGGCATGGTTTATGTTTTGCATATTAAAGATCTAATATATGTTGTAAAAAGCTCTAATGCCTCCAATTTATGTACAAGGGTCTTGGCTTCACAAAATCATTGGGCATTCTTGTGTTCATTGCAAGCCAAACCCAGCCCCAGAGCCCAGAGGAAGATGACACATCCATCTGGAAGCTGACATGTATTTACTGTATAATTGTTTGATTTGGGTTTTCTTAGAGGCCAATGAACAATGGCCCAGCCTCTGTGATTGGACTTCCCCATCCTCAAAGGATTTTCTGGAGGCTGTCATACATCAGCTGTGTGGTTCCCTTGGGTCTGCACCAAGGTTGCTGGAGAAGGACAACCCCCTTGGCACTCCACCTCACCCCACTGCTCCCAGGAAGCTCAAAGTACTCTTTGATCACAAATTGGCAGCAGTTGCTATGCCAGTGAGACCGTGTGGGCAGTATCAAATGTTCTCCCAAGACGTGTGGAGGTCACGTACCTCCCAGCTCGCACGGACACAAGGTTGTGCAATGTGCTGGGGAATGCTCAAGGACACTTGGGCATTCACTGCTTTCTGCTGGCACAGCACTGAGAGGAGTGCATGGGCCAAATCCTACAGGAGCAGCAGGAGGGGCACAAACAGAGTCAGGCAAGCTCTGTGGGACTCCATCCTCCACTGATGTCAGTTGCTGAAATCCTTTTTTTCCCATGTCAGATGGAACTGCCTGAAGCCTGCAAATACCAGGAGCCTCTCTGAAACATGCTGCCTGGGAGAGGAAGGGGCTGGTGTTGGCTAGCTCTCACAGTCCCAGAGACAGGAGGAGCAGGAGGGGGCAAGGAGGATGGGGAAATCCTCTCTATTCAATCATTTATTTATGTTTCCTCAAATCTTTTAAATATCTGTCTCTTCTGTACACAGGTTAGGAGGGAAAGGCAACAGAGATCTACAACAGTGTGTCCAGCCTGTGTGAATTCTCCTGACACGATTCAAAAACCTAAACTACAAATGTGTAGTTTGTTTTCTTACCACATTATTCCATTGATGAAAGGAATATCTTTAACACCAATTGACTGGAACTTCTACAGTGGAAAAATTGGTGTAGTTATGTCCTGCAAGTCTTAAAAGCTGAGTGATAGTGGTAGGGAAAAATCTAAAGCCACATTCACAGGTACCCATGATCATGGTCCTGCACACCAGAGTTAATAAATGCTTTTGTTCACATTCAGTGGTTACAAGATCAGACCCCACTTGCACAAGAACATATACAGCCCATGCATGTGACTGTGTTGGCAGTGCATTGAAGTCAGGGCTCTGTTGTTGTGCACATTTCCAAAAGGAAAAATAATGTGCATAATCTGGAAGAAGAGTTCAACTTAAAGAAAAGCTTTAAAATTCTCAAGTAATTTCGTTGCATTTCAGAGCATGATTACTGCTAAATTACTTTTATCTTCTAAGTACTTTCCAACATAATAAATGGCACTGATGAAAGCATGAATTTGTGGTAATATTTCTATAAGCTTAACTCTGGAATTTTGAGGTTGTGGGATTTCTGGTGCACACCTGTGTTCATATCTCCAGTCTTTGGACAGGTATTTGAAAAATCACTAAATATTTTCTTATTTTATGTGGATCAGATGATATGAAATCATTCTAAGCAACTCATGGTCCAGAAACATAGTGTGTTAAGGAGCTCTAACTGGGAGAATTAACAGCCAGGATTCTTCTGACTAAATACTGACTTCTATGTATCCATGTCTCCACTGGACTGCATCATCTAGACACCCACAGAAGTCTGCAAAGTAGACTAGAAAGATTTAATATCCCATTTTTTTATGTTTGCAATGGTGTTTAAATAAGCAGAATTACTCCCCACAGGTCTGTCTTCATTGACTACCAGATCAATATTCAAGAATGTTCTGTGGGCATCCAAAGTGATTTTGACAAATCTTAGTAAACTTGGCTATATTAACTGTGTGTTATCAGTCAGAAAGTAATGGGACAAGCTTTTTTATCTGGTGCCTAAAGTTGGCCTATTGTCTTCCACTGAGTTTTGACCTACTACTTACCCTTTGAGGCTTTACTTTGCAGTGTAGTAACTTGGACAGTTCAACAGACCAGAGGTGACTTGTTCCTCCATCTCCACTGTTTGGCTACTATCTGAGCCAGACAGCCATTCTGAAAAATCCAGCTTCCACTTACAACAATCATTTGCATGTGTGGAAATTCTTTTCTGTATCTACAGACAGAAACAATTCACTCTGCATTCAGAAAGTTTTCTTTCAAAGAAACCAAAGTCTCTAAGGAACATAGATTCCTAAACAGGCTTACATTTATTTTCCTTGTTTTTCTGTCTCATCACCATATTATGAATTATACAGCTTAACATAGAAGACCCATTTAAAAATCTACTTCTAGCACAGGTTATGATTGATTGCAGGGCCATGTGGCTCCTCAATGAATGGTTTGGCCGAGACAAATACACATATTTGAAAAAAAAAGAGCCACTCCTGTCCTTGCAGGATGTGGAGGAAGCACAGGACTGTCATCTTGAAAATCTACTGGAACAATGAGATGCGAATTCATTTCCCAATGAGAACAGTCCTTCAACTTGTTCTTCCACACCATAAATCAGCTGAAGGAAGCTGGGGAGAAATTTTGTGGTATTGGTAAACCAAAGATCAATCAGCAGCAACAGCCATGTGTCATAACACACTTTGTAGTCTGTGTGTGGTCTAAGCCAGACTACTAAATATGAAAATAACAGAAAATGTGGTTTCAGCAGCACTGAAGTGAGTTCCTCACACAGATGTGTTTGCAGTCTGCAGCACTGACCACAAAGAACAAAATAAGACAGTATTAACAATGCCCTCTCCATCCAGCCCTGTCTTTTCATTCTGTTTGCATGGGACCTACTATCTGTCATGGGCCATTCTGGTCCATGCCCCAAATGTGACACCAAAACCATGCAGTCATCCCGTCCAGAGGGAGAAACTGTGCAGGTAAGGAGAAACTTCCTGCCTTCTCTGCTCTCAAGGGCTGGAGCAGGGCCTGCCATGCAATAGCTCAAGAAGGTGTCCTGCTCACACAGCTATCTGCAACCAGCCACAGTAAACCATGAAGTGATGCTTGGTTAGCTCTGAAAAACAGACCAGAGTTGAGAATTAGAAACAGGAGTCATGACATTGCCTCCAAATCAGGAGCCCTTGCCTCCAAATCAGGAGACCTCTGATTTGAAGGGAGCCTTTCTGTGGCAAAGCACTTCTTGCAAGCTAGATGGTCCCACTGTCCTTACACTGCAGCTATACCAGAGATGGGAATGAGGCAGAAGAGTCATGGCCCATTATCTTTTCCATCTGTACCAAAATGTCACAAGTTAGGTAATTTATAGGTGCATTCTTCATTTCTCTCAGGATATATCTTTCATGTGGTTTCAAAACCTGTTTTATTCATCTGTCATACACATCCCTTGTTGAAGACAATTATTTTCATTAAAAAAGGAAAAAAATAGAACCAACCTGCTTTGACACAGGGCTTGAAATTGGCAGGGGATGAATTCTTGGTATTATTCCAAGCAAAATGTCTGAGTTGTACATTCCCTGTCAGAGAGACCATTTGTGTGAATGGTCAGGAGCAAAAGTGGGAAGTCTTCATGGGACTAGAGGTGCAAACACCTGCTTAATGGTTCACAAGCAACACAGAAGTGAGCATCAGTTGTTTAAAATTCCTCTAGCTGACAACTTTCATGGCTTCACAATGTATTTTCCTGAAAGTCCCTGATGCCGAGGTGGGTCATATTTAGCACTGAAAAAATCTCATATTTACCTGTAAGCTGTTCCCATTCTAAACCTTAGTGTGGACCTGAGACTCTTGTGCCTCTCTGAAAATCTCCACAGAACAAGATGTGTTTCTGGAAGGCTTGTTTTACCCAAACACGTGCTGTTAGGTGTCATCCCAGAGTCCAAAGGAGGAAGTCTAAGCTCCTTCCATTCAGACTGCCATAATGAATTATTTAACAGTCTTTGCTGGATGTAATATTTATGCATTTAAAGAATAAAAACTAGATGGCAAGTGAAAATAATCCCATTATCTTTTTTTATTGTTTTCTAAATAATCTTTTGGGGGTTTATCACTTTCATGTTTATTAAATGGTTGGCAAAATTGATAATGGCTTTACTCTTCAGCCTGCAAATATTTTTCCATTTATTTTCTATCTAACACCTACAATACAAAGAGATCAGATAAAACAGCCAGTGGGATGAATCTAATGAAGAGTATAAGCATAGCATTATCAGAGGCAGTGGCCCTAAACTGTATCCTTTGATGAGAGCTAGAAGTTCATTTAGCCCCACAACCTCTTCTGTTAGGCTCAGTGTTACTCATTTTGATTTACAGATGGGGAAAAAAGGTACTAAGAAGGTACAAAAATCATTATGGTCATTGAGTCTTACATACAGCTGGGAGCTGATGTGGTTTTAAAAAGAAAGACATTTGAGGCCATTTAATGGCCCGTATTACCAATGACTGCAGCAGCAAGCTATTTGGAAGTTCAGATTTTTTGGTGCTGAGGTTTTTCCCTCTGTGATGTGTGGTGGCAGCAGAAGGGGTGAAATTCTGATGAGTTTCCATCTGGTCCCCTGTTTCCCCCATCTCTATTGGTTGTGTTACCCCGGGCTCCCCTAGAAGACCTCTTCCACAAATGTTGATTTGTGCTACCACAGGTTCTAAGAAGGGCTGCCCTGAGCTCATGTGTGCCATGCCAGTGTCAGGAGTGAATCACCTCCTTACTGTCAACATTCATGGGGGGCTTTGCAGCCCCTCATGTTGCTGGTGCCCTGCCTTCTTTCACTAAGAGGTTGCCATTTATACAAAAATGTCCCATGCAGCCTTTGGACAAACAGGTGGTTTCATCATATTGAAGGGGTTAGATTTCACTTTGGAAACAAACCAGGCTGTAAACTGACACAAAGCTCTTCTGCCAAAATCTTAGGTAAGAAAAAAGGAACAAGTGTCTTCCCAGGCCCTGATATATGCCTCCTGCCTGTTTATGAGTCCTCCTCAGCTGGGATGCAGCAGGAGTGTGATCACAGACAGAATGCAGAACAGCTTCAGTGACAGTCTCACCCTACGGGCTGTCTGCAGCAGCACTCCAGAGCTGCCCCAAGACTGGGAGGAGAGGATTTGGCACTACCAGCAGTGCACTCTGTGGA
The DNA here is from genome assembly GCF_015832195.1 of Motacilla alba alba. NCBI lineage: Eukaryota > Metazoa > Chordata > Aves > Passeriformes > Motacillidae > Motacilla > Motacilla alba. Next base: position 140,226,642 of record NC_052017.1, read on the forward strand.
CCTTTCTAGGCAGCAAGATGAATTTTTCATAGAATAAAAAATTGATCAGAGCTTATAACCACTGGATACACTGGTCTCTGGATAAAGAGCTCTCATCCAAATGGTTTCCATATCAACACTTTGGGACCATCTTTCTGAATGCTGGTCCCAAAAGTTAAGAAAAGAACAAAACAAAATAAAACAAACCACAAGAACCATATGCACAAACAATAGCTTTGAGCTATGACATCTAGGAAAAAAATATCCTTTTAATTTACGTTCTGTCTGATATTTGAGTCATGACATTAATTTTTTACTGCAAGCACAAAAGACCAAGTAGCTTGGTCTGTGTCAAATACGACCATCCAAGTCAGGAACTACGGACATGTGAAAACAGCCACAGAAGATGGGATGTAGAACTAGTCAATCATTTCATCTTTCTGGATAATAACTGAAAACAAACTGAAAATTTTGCACTTACTTTTGATACATCGTTCCCCTTTGGCTTTTTCTAATGTCTTCAGCCACTTCGTTATCACTTGTCTGTTCAGGACTCAGATCAACACAGTGAGAGTGTTGTTTTGGACTATGAGATATCATCCACCAGGGATAAAAATATGACTGGAAACAAAAAGTAAATGAATTTAAATATGTTAATATTACATCCCTTTCTTCCTGCATTTCACCCACATTACATAAATCATGACAACATCCAATTGTAGACTATCAGGAAATGAAAGATTTATTGCAATCCAAAACTCATCAACAACAAGCATTAGAGTTTTATCTACCTAGGATATGATGATATACATTTCCCAATAAATGTGAAACTATAACCAGAGTTTTAAACTTCAACACTATGTTTTATAGCTGCTATGAAATGTCATATGGAATGATGATTTCAACAATGTTATTGCTTTATTTAAAAAAAAAATTCTATTGGGTTCTGTTCAGGAGAAACTTATTAAATTAATGGCCTGTGGTGGGTACACTACATTCCCAGCTATCCTGTACTAGCAAGAGCAAGAGACTTATAGGCAATGAGGCTCCAAGAAAACTCTTACTGAGACAGATAAAACTGTCACATGAACCTTCATGGTCAATCCTTGTGGTATTTTAGAAACAGATACATAGAAATGTTCCACAGAACTCAGAAGTATGCCTTCGCTTCAGGTTAGAGGTGCAGGGTGCAGGATACTGGATTCATTGGCAGAGGCACATGGTTTTACATGGATGAATTACATACACTGGATTTTGAATGATGGAGTTGCCTCCTTTTTGCTGTTTTTTACAGTCACTTTTTCAGCATGAAAAAAGTTCATCCCATATGGATGTTCAAAAAACTTTGCGTTAGTCAACAATGATTAAGTCTTTGTTTACAGTCTGCCTCACAAGTTACACTGCAGTAACTGTGGATGTTCAACAACATCCCAGAATCCTTTAATCAGAGGAAAATTATTTCCCTCAGTTCCTCCTTAGAAATGTTGAATGTCCAGCAGAGGATATACTCATTCAGACAATGAATTACAATATCATGCTGAAAGTTTAGAAAAAGACCCTTTCTCTTACATAAAGCCAAAATGGTAGAAAGACAGGGTCACTCTGCATGTTGCCTCTGTTTGGGCCAATTTTGTGTATTTGTAGGGCTGAATGCACTCAGATGAGAGAAGAATAAAATTGCCAAGAGCTGGAGCAGTCCCTCTGATCAGACATGAAGTGATGGAAATCTTGTGTTATTCTTTATATAAAACCCATTTACATCTTCCTTTCAAACACATGTACCAACAGGGGACATGCAGCTCCTTTATTATTTTCTCTTTGCTGTCTCTCTTGTGGAAACTTCAATTCTCAGTTTGACTGATTCTTCAGTAATTAATAGTTTGAAGCTCTTTATACATCTCAGCAGCCAGCACGACTCAGAAAACAACCAACTCTTCTGAATGGATTGTTTAGGCAAAGCAGTTCTATCAATCACCCATGAAAATATATCCTGTTTTTCCTAACCATATTTTTCTCATTTGGACTTTCAGCATGCTTACAGATGAGAATAGAGGATGGATGAGCAGCTAAGGGACAGCACAGAGGCCGGATAGGTCAGGCTGGATTCCTCCCTCCATCTCTCCAGTGGTGGAATCAATCTACTTGACTTAGACACAGGACTTCACAACCAAAAAGGCATTAAAAGGTGTGTGTGTGACTTGCACAGATGGGAAAACAGACAGAGAAAGGAAGGGATATCATTAGATGTGTATTTTTAATTTAATTCAACTGAAACTATGGATTCTTGCTGCAAAAAGCCAGGACCCACATTTTCAAGGATCTAAGATGTGCAGCTTTCACTGATGTCTACAAGACTGCCAAGAACAGTGAAACTCCTGTAAGGTTGGGCTGATACCTCTGGCCTTTCCCATCCAGCAGTGCTACCAAAAGGTGCAGAAAAGGGCTTGCAAAAATATTGGCTGTTGTTCCATCAGTGTCCTACCAGGCAGACTGAGAAGAGCATTACTGCTGTGACCAATTGCTGAATTTACCTGAAGAATTATTTCCAGCATTTATAGGCTGCTGAACAATTTTGCCTTACTTTCATTATGTATAATGATACATCTTTGCAAGATAGCTATTCTGGTGGAACAGTCCCAAAGGGGTTGGTGTCTGAGTCAGAATCAAAGAAAATCCAATTGAATCACATTTGCCAAAGTCTCCAAAGTGAGAAAAAGGACCATGGATCTGCTGAAACAGCGACTGGATTGTGTGTCTGAGTCCTTCCCCTGCCTGTGGCACTGCCACCCACCTGCAAAATAGCAATGAGAATAGTTGTTTCCCTGGTAGTGCTCATAAAACAAATTAATAAGAACCTCCAGAAGTACCTGGTGCTTTGAAGGAGCTGTTACAGAATTCAGCTGGGATATGTGCTAAGCTTTGAATTGATCTGTCTCAGTGAAAAAGCTGAAAAAACTAAATAGATTTACTCACTCAGAGACTGAAGTGAACTGGCATGACCTGTGGATCTAAACAGCTCTGTCCCCATGAAATTAATGCTGATGCTCTCCCTCCTTCCTGGCTACAATAACATTTGTGATTAGTTTTGACAAGAGTACAGAACAGAAATAATTTTGGCAAACCAGTTATTCTGAATACTGCTTCTCATCAGCAATCTTTAATGTGCTTTTTTGACTGATTGCTCACTAAGAAGCAGACTGGAGTGTTGCAAGTCTGCCTTGTGGTTCTCATTTGCTTTTATTTACCATTTTATTACAAGAAGGTGGGTGCTTAAATTATAATTCAGAAGCCTAAGATTTTTCTTTGATTATTTTTAATCTAGCTGTTCATATGTTGTTCCCACTTCCTAACATTTCTATAGAAACACTATCAATTGAATGTAAAATCATGTATAGTAATCATCTGAATATTGTTAGCTTGCTACTGGCATATCATTTTCATGTTAACTGATCAGCAAATTAAGAGCAAATCCAGTGAGACTCCTGTAAGGATTCATGTTTCTTAGAAATGCACATTGCCAAGAACACTCCCAGGTGAGGTGGAAGTGAATGGCTGCATTTAAAAAAATCTTTGTTCTGGCCAAAAAAAAAAAAAAAAAAAAAAAAAAAAAAATCAGTTCCTGATATAATTCTTCCAAGACTTCATATAAATATTTTAACATCTCTTTGCTTGCTTTCTGCTGCTTGAGCCTGTATATTGTGTTCTGGCTGTATTTTCAATTTCTCCTATCATGGAGGAGAGACTTTTAAAAACAGAAAAAAGGGTGATATTATTATAAATACATAAGAAATAAAATTTCCTAAATAACATCAACTGAAAACCAGGATCAACACCATAAGGTTCAACAGCAGAAGAATCAACAGATTCTTGATATCTCAAACTGCAATCTACCCTCACTGGAAAAAGAGTGATGCTCAAAGAGAAACAACTGTTCATCAACTAGTGTCACTGCAGCCCACTAAAAACTCAGAAAAGCAGAATTCACAAGGCAGGAAAAATGTCTAGCTTTTTTCCTACACTGTCACTATGGCATTAGGAGCCAATCAACTGAGGAAAACATGTTTTCCTACATATATTCTGAATTTTAAAATTCAAACACTTTTTTTTATATGCTCCAAAACCTGTGAGGTAAACTAATTGTGAACAGCAGCAATATCTTCATATCAAAGAGGATCAAATTTCAGATTTTCAATATTCCTTTGTTTTCTTTCTCCTTTTCTGGTGTATCAAAGCAAGGAAGTTTTATGTGCTGTGTTGTTTTAAAAGAAGGGAATTTCTAAGCCTGGATCTGATCCTCAGTCAATTGTCAATCAGTGAATATTTGTATGTGACCCTTCAAATTTCTGCTGTTGGATGAGGAAGAGAGAGAGAGACATATACCATGAAAGCAGGTCCCTGCAAGTACAAAATTTGAAACTTTGGTGACAGCCTTAAAAGCCAAAGCCATTTTTCACCCATACGAGTGAAAATAATTTTTCACTCAAAGGCCATTTTCCACATGGTCATTATGAGCACCTCTGTGGGTGCATATGTTTAGGCCATTTCCTATATTTAGGTGCACTTAGTGCATTTCCTGCATTTATCCATCTGAATACTGATGAGGGGAGATAATTTTTCTTCCATCCTCCCCTTCTGAAGAAAGTGAATCCACTGAAGTCATGGTGATTTGTCCATAACTGTATAATGGTGAGCCTTTGCATGTGTTGCAGTTCACATTTAAGCACTTCAGAGAAAAAATTTCGTGATTGTCTTATTCTGCTTCAGTCTGTGTCCCCAATTGTTGCTGTACAGGATCTGAGGCTTTCAGTTGAATTAAAATCTGAGTTGTGCTTCTGCAGCACCCCAAGCACTCCCACTGCTGGTGGGTGTTCAATCTTCAGAGCCAGAGAGGAGGAAGTCCAAATTCACCATCCTGAAATAATTTTAATGTTTTTAAGCAGTGCCTTGACGATGTCCTAGACAGAAGCTTCACCAGATAACCGTGTCTAATACCTGCTCATAGCTCATTACTGTGCCAGTTTATCTATTCCCTTTCAGAGTATGTTTTAACTTTTGACCTCCTTTAAGAAGCCCAACTGTGAAGTTGCACTTCCTGTTAACCAGTGTGTTCTCTTCTTTGTCATAAACCTATGACCTAGTAATTTAGCTGGGTTCTACTTGTGACACAGATGGTGAGAAGGAATTAATCCTTTCCTCGTTTGTCACATCCACGCTTGTTTTCATTGCAGACTGAAGTCCCTTTTAAAGCTTTTCCTCCTAAAGCAGTGTGATCATCCTTGTTGCCTTTCTCAGCTCTGTTTCAAGTTGTACTCTATTTGTGGTAGACAAGGTGACCTGATGCACACACACTATTCCACATATTGATGTATTAGAGGCAAACGTGTTTAATCAGTCTGTATTGCTGGAGAAAACCTCACTCGATGTTTATTTGCTGCGCTGGTATCTCCAGCAGCACTGCAGCATTGTGGCATCGGATTTCAAGAGAAAACCAGGAAAAAAATCTCAAAGCCTGAAATAAGAAAGAGGCAGAGGCACAAGCACAAGAGGTTGTCTGCACAACTTGATGATTAAAAGATCTAGGGAAAGCCAAAGAAGAGTTGGAAGGCAAAGTGGTGAATTTGTAGTCCGAGGATCATCTCAATTTGCATGCTAACTAATTGTCAAAGTTGCAAGTGATTGAATTAATTTATCTATTAAAAAAAATCTGGTGAGCAAGCTTTCTATGTCACATAAATAACTTTTAATTAGAGAAAGTCTCAGCACTGAAACACCAAATTATGCGTAAAGAAGGAGACAAGCACTGAACCTGACATTCAACCTTACTGAAATGCTTTACAACAAGATGCTGCAGCAGCAAAAATATAATGGAACTGACTGGAGGAGAGAAATTATCTTTTCCCAATTCATGTATTTTCATTAAGTGCATGATTCTGCCCTTTTATAGTAAACAGGATCTTTGTCAATACATTCAAGACACATCAGTTAAAAAAATTTTCTCAGAAACATTTTCACATCCTAACTTCTTATGAAAAAGATGTTTATAATTCAGCTATTTGACAAGTTCAAAATGCATTTCGGTGCTTTCTCCTGCTTTGTCACAAGTAACTCACCCTTCTTGCTCTGCAATGGAGACGAGTGAATTTTTAAGCATTATCAAGATCACCCTGAAGCTGCTTCAGAAGTTACTACTTGATGCTGACTATAAGCAAATGTTTATGTGCATCTTTCAAAGGTACTAATTTAGAGTAAAATTGCAGCCATTACAGCTCTAATTCTGAAGTGTCATTTCACAGCTAAGAACAATAACCTTTCACCTAAACTTTCTGAGGGATTGTGTACTGAATATTTCCCAGATTCTGCAAACTTTCAAAACTCCTTCAAGTGGACCATTTTTCAAATTCTCTATTTGCAGATCTTGTGTATGAAAGCTGTACATGGATGATAATATCATAAAAGGGATAAAAACAAAAGCAAGGACAATAGTTAAAGATGAACCTGTGCTTGGAGATCATGTACTATGTCCAGTTCTGGTTCCTACAAGTCAAAAAAGACACAAACACTCTGGATGGGGTCCAAAGGAGGGCCACAGAGATGTTCAAAGGGCTAGAGAACCTGCCCTGTGAAGGAAGGTGGAAGGAAATAGCTCTTTTCACCCTGAAGAAGAGACTGCTCAGTCTTCAGAGGGAGGCTCATCAGACTATTTGAATAGTTAAAGGGAAGTTACAAAGAGGATGGGAGTGTCTTCACAAAGGCACCCCAAGGAGAGGAGGTCAGCAGGTACAAGTTGCACAAGAAGAGGTTTCATCTCCATATAACAAAGACATTTTTTACAGTGAGAATGATCACACACTGTAACAGCCTGTGCCGGGGTGTGGGGGAGCCCCAGCAGGGAAGGGTTTCAAGCTGTGATGAGGCCGGGGGCTACATAATTGCACCGAGGCTCCCTGCTTGGACCAGGTGACCTTTCAAGGTCACCAGCCAGGGCTTGCTGTGTGACTAGAGAAAGACCAGGAGCTGGTGTGTCCCTGCTCGTGTTTAATGTGGTCACCAGATCACTGGAGAGTTCAGAGATCCAAAACAGGGCCACCCAGGGCCAAGCAAGGCTCCTCGTACTGAGACTGTGATACTCACAAAAGGCTGTTGCCTTCCCAGCGGGTTCTGTGGGAGGACAGAGGATAGACACTTTATAGCACTATAAAGATGTATTTTCTCTTCAACACTGGCTGAATTTTTTCTGTTGTTTTTCTATGTAGAAACAAAGTTTTTGAGAGAACTCATGAAACCTGCTTCCTCCAGCTGCGTGCAGGGTTAGCTCAGCACTAACTCAGCATGGAAACTGCCTCTCCTTTCATTCCCATGCTGCAGCTCTGGGAGAAGCCTGCTCTCCCCGCCCTGTCAAACCAAGGCCCACATTAAGATGATGCATTTGTGTGTAAGCATCTGAAATCTGTCAGGTCACAGCTCAGTCCCAAATGCCCTCAGGCTTCTCTCAATTCTCCAGCTGCTTTCTTGAGTAAGTGGCTGAATAATCAAACACCGGCTGAAAAGACCAAACTTTCATAAATCGTCACGCATAGAAATACTACAGCTGATTGGGTTAGGGTGTGAGAAATTGGTAAGGGTCATAAGTGGGCAGCAAACCTTCAGAGACACAGAAATCTGATCACCTCCAATACAGGAAAATGAACTGAAGCCTCCCTCCTGAAGCTCAGCTCTTTATAATTTTAGACACATTAAAATGAAATAAAGTGATCTATTTTTGTGTAGCTGTCTTACAGAGCAGCTAGCTGTCTTACAGCTACATCTGGCTTTCAGGCTGGCCAGTTAGGGAAGCACTGATGCACTGTTATGCTATTGCAATGGTATGTCAGGTGACCCAACAGCATCAAATCTATTCCTATGTTTAGCAACACACTTTGGTTTAGTTGCACATCTTGCTCTTCCTACCTTGAAAGCAATTTCATGTAACGCGCTGTTGTGTTCTTCTTCTGAAAGAGTTTGTTGAAAGGACTGCTGTGGCACAAGAAACAGTCTACTTCTATACTCTGCCACTGGGATTTGATAAGGAATGGCAGCAAATGTGCTTTCCTCTCTGGTCCAGGTAGCTGGTAAGATTACAGACTTCTATTACAGTATAAAGGAATAAAAGTCTATCCAGGATAACAAAAGAAGCAGAAATGTGAATTGAAGAAAAGTATCTGCATTTGCTATGTTGTAAACACAAAAACTTGTAAGATTTTTCTTTTTTTCTGCTACTTTTGCATTTTAGAAACTGGAAAACAAGCATGCACCCAGCTACATGTACACACAGGCAGGCACACTGCTTAAAACAATGTCCTTGTTAATCTAGTTAATCTTACTCTTGAATTTTGCATACATATACATTCAAAAGCACATGACTGTCAGTAACAGGTCTGTTCTCATTTTTTCTGCTTGTAACAGCCTTTTGGAAAGGAAGACTGGTATCCTAGACTGCTTCTGGGGTGTCATTTTTCATCATTTTCCTATGAAGAACAATTTCAATCTGACTGTCAGATTGAAACAAGTCAAGGGGAGACCACAGCCCTGTGCTCAGAGGAGTGGATGCTTTGAGAGGATGGGTGATGTACTGGGGTGCTGCTGAAGCTGCAGTGACCCACACCCAGCACACCCTGGAGCCCTTGCATGGAAATTCATGGAGCTGGAGGCAGCGGCCACAGAGCTGCTTGTGGGGAGCAGGACGAAGACTGTTCCAGCCAGTGCACAGCAAAGCACCTCTGCTGGCCTGTGCAGTCTGCAGCCTTGACAGACATGGGCCTGCAGATGCAGAGGCTGAAGAAGCCAAAAGGGGCTACCAGACAGCCTCCTGTGAGGCCAAGAGAGACATCTCTCATTTTCAATGTTCTGGTTCTTTATAATGCTCTGAAAACTCTTCTTCTACATAGACCAACATACTTGCACACACCTGTGTCTTCAGCAAACTCTTTGGTTCTAATTTCTGAAGAAAAATTAATTAAGGATAATTTCCCCATTTCCCTCCTGAGGATTTTGTGGGAAAACCTATCCTAGGCACAGGGAAGGACTGAACATAAACTGGGGAATGTAGAGAAAGGAGGTGTTTATCCAGGTATGTTGCTATTCCTGCAGCTGTAGCTGCTAATACAAGCTGCCCAGAGCTCCTGGTAAGGGCAGGTGTATCTCCTGATGAATGGAAAGACTGTAGGAAACAGGCAGCTCTGAGGGTCACCATGCTGCTCAGTCCCTTTGTTATTGGAAAGGGATAATTATCATCATTATCCACCAGGTTCCAAATGCCCTATGGGAGGAGGGAGTGGCAAGCCTGGGTTGGCTGAACTCTCTCCTTGCCTTCCAGCCTGAGTGACCACCAGCTCAGAGGCAGCCACTGAGCTGAATTGCTAAAAGGAAGGAGCTGTTGTGCCTCTGCATTAAAAACTAACTCAGTACAGCACCCACGTGCTTCCTTGTTAGTGTTTGGCCGCCATAAAGCCCAGGGGATGGACCCCAGCTGGAAGCTTCATGGCATGGCAATATCTGAAGAAAAATCCTGTTCTCTTAATGCCTGAGCAGTGTATATTATTATCAACTTTATTATTACATAGTATTATAACCAGTTACAGTAAAATAATGTCCCCCGCAAGTAATTTAAATTAGACAATTTAGAGGATGCTTAACACCTTATCACCAAAAAAAGACCTTAAATAACAACTTTGGGATCAATTTAAGATATCTGCTTCTAAAAAATGGGAAATAAAAATGTCATCAGTTTATTTGTTTTCTCCTATAGCACAATCTCAAACTACCAGCTCCCTCAGAAAGTTGCACAATGGTGGGCAAAATGGGAGCAAGAATAATTGTAGACACAGGGCAAAGACAACCTCACTCCCAGCTGAGAAGAGCTGGGTTTGGTGATGGTGCAGATGCATTCAGGGATCTGTGATAATTTCACTTCTCCTGTGTTTCATTTTTCACCATTTAAGAGGCCAGGATTTATATCTATCTTACCTTTATGCTTTTCCTACTCCAAGCTAGTCAAGACTAGACTCTACCTGTAACAAAAAAATTTGGAGACAGATTTTAAGAGTAACACCTCCCCCCCCCCCAGTAATTCAGTGATGGTGGTTTCTCACAGAAAAGCTTGCACATTGTCTTCTTGTCTTTTAAAATTCAGAGCAATCCCAAGACAGCCTCCTCTATTAGCAGTGATATATTCCCAATATCGTCATTAGTGAGCTTTGGGGGAAACAAAGCAAAAAAACCTTTAGGAGACATAAGATGGAGAAGAAGGGAGAATACAGCAGAAGCTCCAGCCAAAAATCTAAGAATAGCACTGATTCAACTCAGGCTAAAAATATTTTCATTTCTAGTGACAGGATCCAGATGTGGAACAAATGCCAGTTCATGTCACTCAGCTCCGACCCAAGCACATGCAGTGAAGAGTGCAGGAAAGAAATGGCAATCAAGCAGAGTTATAAAACTGACTCATGGGCTCAGAAAGCAGCAGCACTTCAGTTCCCACAGCAAAGAAAGCCATCTAGCTGGGCTCACTCTTAATAAAACAGGCCAGTGCTTTTTATATCCAAAAGCTTTAATAGCTCATGAATGTCAGACATCCTTTGCCAGAAATTAATCTCTGCTTTGCAAAGTCCTTTCAGCTCTCCATGTCAGCTCCAAGCTCCTGAACTCACTGCAGGTTTCCTGATTTGGTTTTGGCAGAGAGCAGAGCTGCAGAGCTGACAGCATTTCTGGCTGGCTGCCCCAATGCTCTACCACCCCACTCAAAGGAGCTCTGGGGAGGACAGTTTGAGAGAGCAGAAGAGCAAGGGGAAATTTCTTTTCCTGGAAATAGCTTTGCTGACTTGCAGCTTCCCCATGCTGGTGGTGTTATTTGCAGTGCATCCATGGACCTGATGGACATGGGCCACGATTATGGTGGGTCCTAACTACAGGTTGCACATCCCATTAGGAAAAATGAAGGCAGGGAAGGAATATAGCCTTGCTAAACTCACCCTTGGAAAGGCAATATAAGTGAAATCAAAATGCTTCAGCTTCATAACACTGCTGCAGATCCCCATCTGAGCTGTGTGCCCTGGCCAGACCTAACACAATCATTTTAATAGAGCTTTGCTTTAGCCACTGTGCCATGATACTGGGACAGAAAATTTGGAAGAGCAGTTGACTTGGACTACAGCGAAGGAGAGAGAGAGCCCAGTGTCATGGAAGTGCTCTGTTTGATCCTTCCTCCCCATTCTCCTAGGGAGAAAGCATGAGCTTTTTCTGTGAACTTATGCTCTGTCTCTGAACACATAAGGCCGAGAATAAACAGGGAGGAAAAGGCTGCCCTTTTCCAGTGCAGATCTGGGAAATAGAGGACTTTTTTTCTGACTTCCCTTAGTTCTTGGAGAAAAACTTCTAGGGCTGGAGGATGATCAGAGGAGCAAAGGAACACAGAGCTCCTTTTCTCCAAGTCACGTTGGGAGGTGACCTCTGGTACCCTACTCCAGTAACCACTCAGCTGAATTACAGGATGACAACTGTGGCACCCAAACTCCTTTGTACAGACACATTTTGGAGACCTGACAGCCTGCAAACTTTAGGGACAAAAATATGGACGAAAGAGATATTAAACCACTTTGGAGATACTTAAATGCCATTTCTTGGTCCTTTTGCTGGCTTTTCTTGTTGGTGGTGATATTTTTGGGGCTTACAGCATCCTGGGGTAAAGGGGGCCCTTGTGTTTATGGAAGAAGGGCCTAGAAAGGTGAATGGGGAGAAAGCAGGGTGCTCAGTGTGGCCAGTATCTCCCAGACTAAGGGTGATGACCACATTTGTTATCAGGGAGGCAAGGCTCTCACAGGTCTGTCACAGTCCATCTCACTCGTGTTGCTGTTCAAGTCATACTAAATTGTCAGTCTGTGGACAGAATGATGCCAATAAAAGCTTGGGATAGTCAACAAAATCAACCTGTGTTACCAGGGAATGATTCTGGCACATCACTTCTTGCTTGTTGGACAAGTTACCTCTTAGTTGGGTGCTGTAAAAGCTTGAAGCATCCCACCTTAACAGAACCCTCCATGCACAAGGAACTTCTTTGAAGCTGGCTGTGCTCATCCAGAATACAAGACAGAAACATCATTTTCCAATTTGCTCCAGGGGTGAAGACAACCAGAGTTACCAGAAGAGAAGCCCTAGTCAGCACACTCCTGCTACCCCATGTCCTTGCTCTTGCAGAAAGCTGGTGAGGCAAACCAAGCACGTAACCAAGGAGCTCTCACAGACAACTTTATTGCCGAGGTGATACTGACTGATTTCTCTCTTCCCTACCTCTCTGAAACTTACTGGCACTTACTAAATTTCAGGCTCCTTATCTTTGTCAAAGCTGATGAAAAAAGTAGATTTTAGAAGTATTTGGAGGGAATAACTCACTGACAGACAGAAATGCATTTCCATAAACTTTGCCATATTTGACATAAGGCTTAAAAAATCCTGTCTCCTAACTTACTTATTATTACCAAGGTCACTCCAAAACAAGATCAAAAAATAAAGATAAAGCAAAAGAGGCTGAAGAAGTTGTTGTTTCCCTCTGTATTTCAAGTGACCAAAATCTGTTCAGTTTAAAAGAAAATGTATTTATTAGGATGTTTAGGCTGCACTCCCAAGAGCAGACAAAGCATGGTTCTGTCTGGTGATGAAAACTATAAGCAACATTGAATAATGCATCAATTCTCCATCCAGATTGTGAAAATTTAGCTGCCCTAAACAGTAGCAGCCAAACATGCATTTGATAATGGTGGTTTTTTTCAAGCAAGACCTATATCAAAGCTCTTCACAGACTTTTTGATCACGATAAATCATCATCATATTTACAGACATTTGAGTGTTTATCTATGAAGTTAACTGTGAGCCACAAGTCATGAATGCTATACTTCAACAAACTTTCAATGTACCCACACAATGTCCCTGGTGAAAGAAGAGTGCTAGAAAGCACCAGTTTCCTCATCAAATTAAACTTGATTTTATTTCTGTGTCACAAGGATTGCACTTAATTGTTCAGTCCTTTAAAATACATAAACAACTAGTGTAAATACCTTCCAAAGTGAATGACCCAAAAATTAAGCAATTTTTAGCAAACTCTGCTAAAACCTCCAGTATTATCCAAATTCCTCTGTTTAGCTTCTCCCCAATCCCTATTGAAAACTTCTTGGTATATGTAGGCCCTCCTGAAGGAAAATAATTGTCAGAGTCAAGGAAACATGGAAATTGGTCCCATGCCTTCTCCATTTTTGAAGCTGCAGTATTTGAGAAGGTGAACTGTCACAAAGATCAGCATTTAATAAGTTGACCTCCTTCTTCATTGTTACTAAATGGCACCTGTAAAGTTTGGCCACTGTTTCCCTACAGAGCACTGGATGTTACAGCACTATTGAAAATGAAAATTTAATATTAGCTGTGTGGCTGTTTTGAAGGCCTGGTTCCATCCCGAGTGTAGCTGTTTGAAATGCTCATATGGCATAAGCTCATGTCCTGGAACACTCTGACAACTGCTTTGGCAAGCAAAGCAGATCAGCCCATTTTTCTGTAGGAAAAAGGCAAGAATAGCATTGGAAGGAAAGGACAGAGAAGGCCTCACTGATTATATTGTGGTCAGCACTAAAACATTTCCAGTTGCCCCGCTCTCCCTAGGCCAACAGGCTTAACGTTATGCCAGCCCCTAAGACTGCAGAACCTTAAGGGTGTTAAAGCTGCCATCCAGATTTTAGGCCCAAATCTCTCTGCCTGCTTTATAAAGCTTGGCATGGAGGAAGTGCTTTGCTGCCTATCAGGCCGAAATTTAGAGGAGACAGGCAGTGCTGTGTTCAGCCCAGCAGCCTTAGATCTGTGTGATGTGATCCAGCTGTCTGCCTGTGAATGAAAACATCAAAAAACTCTTTCATCAGACTAAAAAGAAGCTAATTTTACAGAAAAAAAAATATACATACATATATATAAATATATACACACATACACACACAAGGAGACAGGAATGTAGGCCAATAGTATTAATAATTACTGACTAAGGTCTTCAACGCAGTATCTTGGGGGAAGAGGTGGAAACTCAGTTCAGTCCATTAATCCACCCAGGCAGAGTACTCATGGCTGCAATATTGAATTAGCTTTTTCTGTGACCTAGATAAACTGGGGAAGAAACATTTCAGGCCAGGAAAATTACTGCTAGGATTTAGCACTGCCAGATCATCCAAGAACTACTTTTTTTTCAACTTAATAAGAAAATTCTGTGCTCGGTTGGTACGTTTCATCTTTTTGGTTTCAAAATATTTTGCAAAGTCAGCAACTGCTGGGATAACTTTGGCTCAGGGAACATTTCACTCATGACTGAAATCAGGTGGTGTGTTGTACAGCAATACAAAAGCAGGATAGCATAAGCTGTGTTCTCTCTCTTCCTACCCAGAAGCACAGAGGGGTACTACATTGGTGGGATGGAGCCACTCAAGACAGATGCCAGCCACAACACATTCTCATGGTGAGCACACACGTTTTTAATGCTGTTTTTCATCAGGCATTTAGGTAGGACATACAGCAAGCAAGGGACTACCAGGTCAGCATCAACCTATCCGGTGCTGGAAGCCTGGTCCTCCATCTCCGAGAAAAGCCATCTCTGGAGGATCCAGGAGTTGAAGAGCTGTCCCCAGGGTTTTCATGAATGATTTGCCCTGAAAAAATGGTTTCCTTTGATGTCCTTTTAGGTATTGATTAACCTGGGAGGCTGCCTGAAGCCCCTCTGTCCTCCATCCCTCTCAGGATAGACTCCCACTCTCCTTCAAGCTGGGTGGCTGTGACTAATGAGGGTTATTCCTGGTGTGCTCTTTCAAGGTCCTTGTGCTACCCATGGTGAACCTTCCCCAAGCTACAGGCAGAGCTAAATCCATCAGGACTTTACCATACAGCTGGTGGATTCCCAAGCTGGAACACAAGCATGTGCAAAGAGAAGCACCTAAAGAAATTAATATGATTCTGTTATAATTATTAAGACAGAATTTGCTTGTGGGGCAGTGCACTGGGACTGCCTCTTGCATGGAATCCAACCACTGTGTCTCTTCAGCTGCTCCCTGTATCACTGGCTACCACGATTTTTCTTTACAGGTAAAAGGTTCGGCCAACCTTTACAAACAGGAATGCTGTGGTTAGGTTCATTCATTTCCATATGAAAAATACAGGCATTTCAGAGGTGAATCAAGAGTTCTATCAGCTGTCTATGACAGGGAGAAGGTTGTACCACATCTCTGTCACCCAGCACCATGAAGATCTGCCATCTAGTTAGATGGAAGAGGAACTGTTGAATGGGGGCCTCTTCTCGTGAAAAAGATGTTTCTGTCTGTGCCACCTCACACAGATATTAAAGACTCCTAAGAAACCTGAAAGCCTCAGTGCAGGTTTAAACAGTTCTTTTCATCAGCTAGAGCTATGGTCAGTGCTGCACCCGACTGCCCTGGGCACCACCCAGTGGTGCTGGCAGTGGTTGTGTGCACAAGACTTGTCCCAGCAATGCTACAGAAACAGGAAAGGTGGCACAAATCACTTCAGTGAGTGTGGCTTTTGTAATCTTCAAGGATAAGTCACATCTTACCAAGAAATGGGCAATAAAGTGTGTGCTTCAAAGTTCCTGCCTTGAAGCTGCCTTTATGCCTGCACATAAAACAGGCAAGTACTGAATACTGGGGGAACCATCCTTGTTTGGTCAAGTAGCATAAAAAAATGTTCCCAGCAGAACAAAATGCAAAAAATAAAATAACAGGCATCAGCCTCCAGGTGTTTCAAGCTGTCTACTTCTGATGTTGAATCAAGAGACAGAAGGGACCTTTTATTGTTTTGAAACTCATTCCTTGATTTTTCCACTGTGTAACAGGAAAGGCAGAATAGTAGCATGATTAGATAGACCAAGCCAGAAAAATACGTCAAACTAGAATACAAAAAGCCCTTGGCTAGCTAGAAACCTCAAGGGCTTATATGGGTAGAAGAGCCACAGTTTTCATACAACAAATTCCAAATGAAAATATATTCTCATCTAAGTGGGTGAAAAGCCCATCATGTGTAAGAGAAGAGTATCTAATAATTCTGTACTAAACCCATTAATAAAAATCATTAGTGTGTTTGATGGGTTATCAATAGTTTAATTTGTGATGAATCCAGCAAGTACTGGGCTGGAATGACCTGGGCCTGGATAAACTCCTGAAGGATGCCATGTAATTATTAAAAGCACTTTAAAACTCCTTTCTGACAGAGTTTCCTGCTTCTACTGACAAAAACATCATTCTGTGACCTTATTGATATTTTCAGTTGTTGAAGTTCAGTGCCATTGGGATAAGATATTTACAACAAAGCTAGACATACTAAAGTCTTGCTTACAGTGAGACTAGAAATGGAAACTTTCCTTAAAGCTTATTCGCAACATCTTTGCTCTTTACAACATTGTGTCACATCCCATCCAGAAATTTCAAATGCTCCTGGTTTCATTCTTTTCTAGGCAAGAATTTTGTATCACCTTCCTTACCCCTCCACTGATGTTGCTTTGTAACAGTTCATATTCCCTTAAAACTCCTATTGATCTGTGAAGAAAACAATGAACAAGACTTGGTTTGGGTTCAATAAATATTTCTCTTGTATTTTTTGCTACATATTATCATTTTATCATAAAAGCTTTAATATCTGGTGTTTTACTGTTATGGTGTTTTGGTGTTTTACTGAGAACCACACCTTATGAAGTCACACAATGATGTGAACACTTCTACTTAAAAAAAAAAAAAAAGCTCCTCCCCCACAAATTTAAGCAAATGAAACAATGAAAACATTCATATGATGGGCTTTGGAACTTGACTTACAATTGGAATTTTAAGAAGGGGATCTTTTCCCTTGCTAGGTAAATAAACATTTGTATTAATTAAAAAAAAAAAAAACCAAAATCTTATTTTCCCCAGAGGCATTTAGAAAAGAAACTACTTTTGTTGTCTTTGTAAACCACAACAATTTTTACTTTGACCTTAATATTGGACTGCCCATCCTGTTCATAATATCTCAACCCCTGTTAACACTGACCACAGGGAAATCTATCATAGAAACTTATTAGCATGCTCAAGACTATTTTCAGCTCAGGGTGAAGTAGGATGTCTCAATACTCATTACAATAACGCCCTGCTAGGTTTGAGTCTCAGTAGTTTATAAAACACTTGTAAATCTTGAGGTGAAAGGTGATATACACTTCCTAGATATATTACTGCTTTGTTTACTTTCATATTCCATCTTTTACATCATTATTTCCTATGAAAGAAAAAGCATGAAAAGGCTCTTTAATGAGCATGTTGAGCTCACACATGGCAGATACTGGTTGCTGGATTCCTCATAGCATTTCATGATAATACCAGGTATGCACCTTTATGCATCAGCTGTGTTGAAACACTGACTGTCCACCTACTGCTTTGAAGAACCAGTTTATAAAATTAAGCCTGGAGAAAAAGCAGTAAAAAAAAATCAGTAAAATTCCTGGATACTTCTCATGTGAAATGATCAACAAATGAGCCAAAGGAAATCAATCTTCCAAGAAAATATTTAACGGGGTCAAAGTAAGAACTACAGTGCTAAATAAAGTCTAAGTCAGTTTTGATTAGTTTCCCTATACCCTAAATACACTCAGGTTGTAAATAGAACAAGGGAGGGAAGAAAGGTCCAAGGTAATTTCTGTATATCTGAACCCATGCCCATACCCTGGCACAAACAAAAGGTCACATTACCCAATCTCTTTACATGTGCTACTGCTTGTGTCCTACAGCTGGTAAGAGCCTGAATGTGTGCTAAGAATAACCATGCAATCCAGCCACTCTCAGTGAGATATGCAGGAAAAGTGCCAAGTGCCACATTACAAGGCCCAGCAGACTCAGAAGAAAAATGGTCTCAGCCAGCCAAACTCAGTCATGGTCTCTCAGTTGGTATCAAGAGCAGTGGGCAGCACCAAACCAAAGAGCTTGTCTGCACTAAACTGGTGAAATGCTGCCAATAGAAGGTTTGCAACATCCTTTTTTTCTGATACCATGTTTTCCACTTGATTCCCTTTTGTATGGGCAGCCCACCCTCCTGGCACATGACTGCAGTGGGAATTCCCAGGGCAAGGGTTCTCCTGGAATACTGAAGAAAATGTGTGACTCCTCAGGTCTCCATGCTGCAGAAGCCATGCTGACACAGCTCACCCCATGGGCCTCCAGGCAAACAAATAACATAGTTCTGCTCCAGAACTCAGCCACAGTTGCTGATTTAGGGTCTTTTGCCTGGTATTGGACAACTTCCCAGTAAGTGCAGCCATCAACAGGCAGGCAGAGCCACATGGTGTGCCTTTCTGCACTGCATCATTATTTTGGGCAGAGATAACAGACCAGGTCCATAAATTGGATTTCTCTTTTCATTGCCGAGAAAAAGATGAAATATCTCCCAGCCCTGCCTCCTCCTCCATCTCAGGCTCTCAGTACACATTGCCATGGCAGTGCAGCACTGACAGGTGAGAACAAGCACAGTGTGTGAAGCTAAACCCTCAGAACCCTTGTTACTCCATCTCTGATAACAGCCAGCAGGTGCTGTAAGACAAAGGCCAGGCACCCAGAATGTAACACCCTCCTGGAGAACTCCAGGGAAATGCTGCTCAGGGACTTCAGGAGCTGAGAGTAAGGCTTGTAATTCCCATTTCTCCCATCTTCAATGAAACACTTGTCCAGTCCCAGAGATAATCCTCTGCAGTGAGAGCCCAACCATTCAGCTGTGTGTTGCAAACAATAATCTCTCTTGCTTCTTTTGAACCCTCTATGTAACTCTCCATGTTTGTGCTCTCCATGTTGTGAAGACAACTCACCTTCTGTTTCTTATTTACCTCCTCTGTTTGCCTGATGATTTTAGTCTTCTGCCACACAACCCAGCAGAGACACAGATAATCAGGGATGTAACATTGACACCAGTGATATCTATGTCCTAGTGACCACAGGTACAGCAAAATGTTTTTGAAAGCTTTTGGCAAGCTGACATACTCATCCTGGTAGTGTTGCTGTGCTGAATGTGTTTCGTTCAATAAAATCTTCCATACTGTGCCTTCCTTGGAAAATGAGGAAATATATCAAATATAACAACTGTCCTAGAGCAGATAAAAAATGTTATTGAAGGAGCAGATACTAGGCGATGACAGTGTGAGCCTCTGGCAATTTAAATGACCAACAGAAAGGTTGTACAACCAGGATGGAAACTGCCCAGCAAACATTTCTGTTATCATGAACACTGAGTTTTAGATGCACTTTGAGCAGCCAAGAGAGAAGTGCCATTGCTGGGGACGTGGGGATGAGCCATCTGCTGACCCCCAGCAGCCACCTGAGGGGCAGGCAAGAACCAGCAGAGGGGCTGGGAGTACCAGAACAGCCTGCAGCACACGGTCCAGCACAGCTGCTGGACTGTGCCAGAATGGGCTGAGTGGCCTCAGAGAAACACACTGCAGTTATGGATCTTCTGATGTGCAATGGAGAGTATGATGAATAAATGCCTTAAGGGTGTACAACCTGGCAGACAGGTATGGGAGACAACCTGTGGCTGCCCACCACCACCATGTTGTAATTACTGTCCCTCAACAACCCTTTCTCTCCAAGATCTCTTGAGGTTTGTGTAGGAAAAGTCCCTTGAGCTATGACCAGAAGAGGGCAGCTCTGTGAGTGCACATCCAGGCTGTGAGCAAACATCAGCTGGGTGAAAAGCTCAGGAGACCTTTTCCAAAGGATCTGAAAATTGTCAAAGCAGAGATAAAAGCCACAACCTTTACAAATGACAAAAAGCCATAATCCTGGCCAAGTCACACCCCTTCAGCAAACCAAGCATGTCCTGCTTTGGCTGTTTTCAGAATCAAAGTGCAACACCCAAATAGTGTATTTCAAAAACTTGTGTCCAAGAGCTTTGCAACTCTATTTTCTACAAACTCTTGTTGTCTGGATGCCCAGTCATTGGCTGTTCACAAATCTTTCTCTGATAGCAGCATGTTTCTCTGAGTTAGCCCATAGGAGGATGTGACACCTTTTGGGGGTCTCTGAAAAGCCCCTGAGCTGAATTGCCTGGCTAAAAATTAATTAGTTGGGGATCCCTTTGGAGGTAATCACCTTCCACTGCCTATTAAGACAACACCTGATAAGATTTACTGCCTCATTACACTGCTTTGTCAGATTCAGCTGCTCTGTTTTCCACATTAAACACTATTAGAAAACATCTATTTTGTGCCATCGGCAGGCTAAATGGTACTCAGGGGCTTCCAGGAGTAGTGTGGAAGGATGATAAAACACTGAACAACCCCAAACCACACAGCACTATCAAGGTACATAAGGCCAAGCACCATAGCCACTGCGGGACCTCTGAGGATACTCATATAACAGATTTAACTGTCCCCAGAAGGGATTAGCCAGGAGAAGAAATGAACCCCCAAGCCATGCTTTCATGATTAACAAATATACAGTTTCATTTTCATCTTGGGGATAAAAAAGTAATTTTTAGACAAAGACAATAATTGAAAATCTTGGAAGCTTTATATGTCAAAAAAAGTTCAATGACAGTAGAAAGTATTTTGGTTTGATGTCATATTGCATTCACTAAAAATATTAGTTCAAATAATTAAAAGACATATAGAGCCATAAATATCATAATTTTGGGTTAAAAATATCACTAGATCTTTTTAAATTGAAACACCTGCCAAGGCAAATGTTCTTCTGGGAAGAACTTCAGTGTTGATGAGTATTAATTTATTTAGCTGTTTATTTATTCAAATTCTAAATATATACATCTTCTGTAAATCAATAATGACCTTCACCAAAGAATTGTTCTTAGATTCTTCAGACATAGGAAGAAAGCATCTATGGAAGTGATCTGGGGAACATTTCAGAACAAAATCTGTTTTACTCTATTTGCAATATGTGCTTGGAGATATTTAATGTGCACAAATAGCACAGACATTTATCTTCATAATGTGGTTGTACATTTTGATCAATTGCATTTTATTCAATGCTTTCAAAAATGAAATATAGTGCATTTTCTAAAAGTCCCAGCAGCCAGTATTTCTATTTCTATCCAGTTTATGTTCACTTTATAAAGATTAATTAGTTTCCACTCAAGGATTAGGGGAAGTAGGCTCGTTAGTTTATTGGTGTATACACACCACAGAGCAGTATGCTGATCCCTGGTTAGGATCAGAAGCTTTGAGCAAACCACTGCCTTTAAAAAGGCAAATATGACAGTGAGATTTTTGTAGTCAGAGGTATTAAGTTTCATTCTGGCTCATGAGGCATTCAGAAAGGATACATATTTCTCTGCAGCTCTTCCTTGAGTTCCTCAGACATTTTGGAACTGTAAGGCAGGTGTGTAATGCTACAAATGTTCTATTGTTATTTCATGGCTAGAATAGAGAAGTTTGGCATCTTAGGATGCATAACTGTATTGAGGCAGAGCTTCATTTGCATTTAAACCACTTTTTTTAACATACTTTGGCTATTTGTTGCAAATCTACAGTAGCTGAAATATCAATGTTATTCTGTTTCCACTGACCTCCCTGCCAAACTCCTGCAGGCAATGCTGGGAATGGAGCTCAGAGAGTTTGGTTCTGAGCGACAGAATTTTACATTTGATGCAGGAAAATGCTTCTAATCAGATATTTGACAAAAAACAAACAAACAAAAAACCAAAATCAAAACAAAACCCCCAAAAACAAACAAAGAAACAAAAATACAAACCAACAACAAAACTGTTCACATGGCAAGCTAAATGAATGGACTCCACTTGTAAGTGAAAAGTGCCCTCAAAGGTCAGCAAACAAAACTGGGGCTGTGTTTGGGCTCTGAAACTTAGGTATGAGGTAAACGAGCACAGCTCAGTTTTTCCTTGTCTCAGAGACTGGCAAATCATCAATCACCTCCTCAGATGTGCTGTGAAGTTGAATTACTCAAGACAATTCTTTTAGTCCTAAGAAGTCCTAAGGTGTTACTGATGATTATTCCCACAGTACTGCCGGTCACCATAAACCTCTTCTTGGTCACAATCTTGGCCAGACCAAGACAAGATTACACATATTTCTGAATTTAGAACTTAGTAATTAGAGTAACTTATCATACATCCTTCATCAAATTAGTTAGATCCACATTGCAAGAGATATTGCACCATGTTAGGATATAAATGACTCAAGTCAATATTGGAAATGGGGTTGTGAAGTTACTCATCACAAGCCTGAATGAAGAGAAACCACCTAAATTCTGTGCTTTACCAAGCAGGACAACAGCAATTTATCCATTGGGGGAAAAAGAAAGGATGGGAAAAAAAAAACAAACCAGAGAAATAATGCATCCAAAGTACTTTGAGAGTTTAAAGCAGGTATAAAACATATAATCTATCAGAGTCATCACAGAATAATACTTAAATACAAAAAGTGTTTCTTTGGCTTTGGGCTACTAAAGGCAATGTTGGAGAGAGAATTCAGGGCACAGACAGAAATACAGAGAAAAGCACAGGGGTTTATTTTCCTGTTGGTAAACTTATGAAGGATACTTATTCTGCATCAATCAGGACAGTCATAGCAGCTGGAAACTTTCATAATGGCCCTAATGTGGATCCACACATTGTGGCTTTTGTCACCTTCAGATGCCACATTTGAATGGTGACAGCGAGTCTGCAACACCCTGAGGAGCCTCAACCTCAAATGCAAAAGCATCAATAGCTAGACCAGGACAGACTGAGATGGCATTCCCGACGGGATTCCTCTATGAAATCAGTTCTACTTCTCTTTGAAAACTTATGCAGGACATGGTCATTGCCCAGTCAATGCCCAAGTAATCCTGCTTAATAAAGAAAATAATTTACTTTATTCCAAAAATCAGAGCCAGCTTTTCATTTTCCTTGGCCTATGGAAATTCCATATGTATTACAAAACTTATCCTGACTTCATGAAGGAGAAGAGCATAAGGTATTGTGTTTGCTTAGGGCAATGTTAGATTGTTTAATGAAGTAAGAGAATATTTTGTGTGTTAGACACTCTCTGATGGAGCTTGCACTGTGCATACCACAATTTATAGACTTCATGGAAAGGGCTGGTAATCATCATTCCAGAAATGTGAAATGAGACTAATCAATCAAAATTAGCACACTAATAGCCAGCATAGGTGTCAGTAAATTGCTTGATTTCCTTGACTTTTAATGTTATTATCTAATGAACAGCTTTTCTCTTTAATTGCCTATTAAACAACTAATGATTATGAAGAGATATGTTGGGTTGTTTTTTTTTTTTTACCTTAACTGGTTATTTCAAATAAAATGCTCAATTTCCTTGCTTTAAAAACACAGTGCTGTTTTGCACTGCTGTCTGCACCATCATTGATGGGACCAGCTTTGGGCCATGGTGCTCTCATTTACCAGCCAGCCCATTGCTTGAATGGGTCTCTTAAGAATATGAACTCAACAGCAGCAGTGGTAAAACTTCAATGCAATTTCAAGGAAAATACTGCCCATTATTGGTCACAGCACCATTGCTGTCAGGTTTAACTCAGTTCATTTCATGTATAAAGAATAATTTCTGTCAGCCTCTTGCTGCCCTTTAAACCGGTTACACAATGGGGCCACACAGACGTAGCTGCACTATTTTACTTTCCAAACAGCAAAGGCACAGGAGAGTGCCTTTGTCCTGTGTATGGGAAGAATCTTGGCTGCACTGGTGCTGGGGAAGCCCGTGAGCTCTGAGCACACTCAGATGTAAAGCACTGCTTATTCCCCATGGTATGCAGCACAAGTCCTCAGGGTCCTTGAAGATGAGCCAGCTGGAAGTGGCCCAGCACAGGGCATGGCAGGGGAGAGACTGGATCGTGCTGCACTCATGAAAACACCCCCTGCCAGGGCAGGCACCAGTGCTTGGCTGGGGAGAGCTGGGGGGAGCTGGGACCAGCCCCTCTGGCTCTGCAGCAGCACAGCTCCTTCATCCCCTCCCAGCAATGGACACTCTCTGGAGCAAGTCCTGCTGTTTCTGGTCCCTTGCTCTGCAGCACATTAAAAAAAAAAATCCCATTTACAATAAAGCCTTTTGAAGTGACTGCATATGCTCCATGAAAGGCAGCTCTTGGTAGCTGAATCTGTCACCACTCCTAAGGGGAGCTCTGGCCCCTTGAGAACTAATCTGATGACCTGAGATCTGTAATTGCTGCTCCCTTAAGCTCCACCAGATAACCCTGTGCATAAATCACCACAGCAATCCAAACAACAGAAAAGTGCTGCTTGTTTTTTTTTTTCCTCTGCCCTCTCACAGCTCTCCCAGCTTCTGAGCATGATATTCAGAGAGGAGAAACAGCAAGGACAGGGCAGGCTAGCAAAAAGTGGTTTTGTAGGGATTTTGGCAAAAAAGTTCTAATTACCAAGCTGTACAACAAAAAGAGAGTAGCAATTGTACATTTAAAGTGTTAAATATTACATCTGGTGTCTCACTGAGAGCAGTAAGGACTGCTATGGCTCCCCTATTATTGTTTGAATGAATGCATTCCTCCACAAAAGCAGGTTTCTCTGACTGATGGAGAGTCCAGGTTGCCTCTCCTGTAAGGCAGAGACAGAATTGCTCCATGGCTGCAGTGGGGTTTGTGCCACCATGGCAACAGCTGCAAAGAGACTGAAAACAGTGATAGTAGGTCTGGCTGATCATTGCACAGATTTACTTTTCTTAATAGGAAAATCCCTTCTCAGCCACACCTATAGGCACCAGAAAGCCCTTTCCTCAGGCCCTCCTGATGCTCAGTTGCTGCCCCAGCCGCTGGGAAGCAAGGGCATTGGCATCTGTTACCATCACACTCTCCTTTATTCAGTTCACTGAGTTCAAGGAGTCCAAGCTCACATCAATTCACAGCTCCAAAATACCTCCCATCAGGCACAGAAGTGTCAGATGCTCGGAAGTTTCAGACTGCTGTAGATTAAATTTGACTCAAGCTGCCACGGGCTGATAAGGACCTCAACAGTGGAGTTAATGCAGAAAAATTCATTTCTGTTTTAAGAGATTATTTCCAGAGTAATTCTGTCATTTCTGAGTGGCCAATAACACAAGAAAATTCCAGTGTTTGGAAGCTTGTTTAACATGGGTTGCCAGTTCCGGAAGCATAAACCACCTGGATTCATTTCTAACCACTTTCATTCCAAGGATGTGGAGGTAATTGACTGCTAAATCACTAAATCCAGTTCAATTCATAAATAGTGGTAACAAGTGTTGCTAGTGACTTTGATGAAGATGAAAGAGAAAGTAGACTCAAAACTGCTTTTTTCTCCTTTTCTTTTTTCCCCTAAGGGCTTGTGTCTTGCATGGGAAGCACATATTTACCCTATCTACAAAGATAGTTTGTTCACTGTCCAAATCTTCATGTAGTCCAAGTAATCTCTCTTGTTAGCCTGAACAGACACATTCAATCGAATTCAATGCATGGAGCAAGCTCAGAAAATAGAATCAAAATCGTAAAAAGAATACAGACAGAATTTCCACATCAGGATAGCACCTCTTGATCTGTAAAACAGTTTATGCAGCCAAGGCAAGTGTGAAGCAGGATCTGTGCTGACAAACCAGCTGGCCAGGACTCTCCTTGGAGAGTCACCCTTAGTGACACCTGGAGGGCAAAGCTGAGGGGTTTTGGACTCTTGAGTATGAACGCTATGAAATCACAAACTAAATACATGATCTAATTATAGATTCAGGTACAGTCGTGTTGGTCACCCATAAATCCTTTGTAGTCAATGTGGATGTCCATATTAGGGGTCCTGTGTAGAAGTCACTTTTTCTCTTGGTTGAATATAAGGGAAGCTAGCTCCCTGAGCCCCTGTCAGGGAATTCTGATGATTCAGGATCAGTCAGATCCTGCTCAACATATCTGCAGGCACTCCTCAACTCTTTTGGACACAAAATCTATAGTTTGTAACTTCCAATCTGATGCTGCAAGAAATAGCTTCTTTCTCTGCTTTTCTTACAGCTCATTCATTTGCTTTGTAGCTCCAGATACCTGGCACCCCTGGCCTGAGCTATTTACATTTCCCTGTCTGAGTTAAAAGATACAGTCAGGATACTATTTCTTCCAACCAAGTCAGGGAAACTTTCTCTCATGTGAGGCAGTGTTTGACAAAGTGCACATTGAAATCTTCAGCTCTATCCTGAATGTTTGGATTTACTGCAATTCCCAGCTGTGCTCAGCAGGATTGCAATTCAGAAAACCAAAAGAGTAGAGCATAATTCTCTTCTTCCATCCCAGACTGATAGCCCAGATTGCACCTTTACTCCATGAGACTATGTATTTATACATTTTTTGTGTGGTTAGATACTTAATCTGCAAGAGAAAAACATGTCAGAAAATGCAGGGGCTGCCATGAATTATGACGATGTTGTTATCACTGGAATCGCTTTGATAAGACAAAGCAAGTGTGCTAGGTACCACAGAAATATGAAATGAAAAAATGAGTCTGAACCCCAAGACCTTAGAGAGGTCTTACATCCCTTAAACAATCATGCCCCAATAATTACCTTTCACTGCACAGTGCATCTGGGCCTGGGTAAACCAGTAAGTGGAATTTTGCCCTCTGCCAAGTTGTGTCAAGTTGTGCTAATTAGGAAGCTGCAGTTCAGTTTCTGCTTCTTCTACTAAATGACTCAGTCGCCTGTGAGTTACCAAGCCACGCTTATCAGCCATGCTCATCCCCTGTGTGTGAATACTCTGAGAGCTCACATTGGGCTTCTCCAGGCAGTTCTCAGCTCAGATAAAGCTGATTCTCTCCCAGCTGAAAGACATGTCAGAAAGGACCCAGCTCAATGAGGATGCTGTCAAAATAAGGAGTAGGGGATGAATTTCAACCTTTAACAGCAGGCAGGATGACTGACTTGGTGACTGAAGGTCTGTGGAGCAAGAGCAGGGAAAAGCAGATTCAAGGAAGATTCAGTTCAAGGAAGTGCCAGGGCAGCTTCCTCAGATATGCCAAAGAGCCCAAGTTTGGACAGGGAGGTTTCATTTATTTATGCACAGGAAAAGCTTTCTAGCTTTCAGAATAAGGGGCTGGAAGCTTTAACAGAGGCAGAAGACCTTGAGTGGTTGTTTAGGAATAAGATTCCTGGCATACTCTTCTCACAGCACTTTGCCAAGATGAGCATCCAGCATTGTTTGGCTTCTCTGCTGCTCCTGTGCCTGGAAAAGTGTGAAATGGAAAAATAATCTTTCAGGAAAGAAGAGTAATTAAATTGTCCTCAAATTCATATGAAAGAGACCTCAAATCACTGAATCACCACTCCTAGCAAGTAGCTCTCAAGGAAGCCACTGTTTGGATGCTTTGGTTCCAGTGACTCAGCAGCTGACCTTTGGTTCGTAGCTGGGCTGCTGCCACCAGCACAAGGGAGGGGGTACATAAGGCACAAGGGATTTTGTGTGACCCTTTTCCAAAAATGCCAGTCTGGATGGCAGTGATGACTTCACATTATTTCCCTTGAAGAAACCATGTAAATACCACTCATGTCACAATTATTACTAGGGTTTGAACTCCTGAAAATACTGCACATCAAAGCTTGTGCTTCCATAGCAGCTATAAAATGTACAGAAATAAACCACACATTTTCCTTTGCTCCCTCCTGCCTGAGTGTACTTTGGCCCAGTTATTTCACTATGTCAGACAGCAATCCATCAGTAGCAGTTAGTAAAAGAAAAAGGCACAAAAGAGAAGCACATGAGGTCAAGCACTCCTGGGTGCCCAGAAAGACAGACCCAAAGCTTCCAGAGGGAGCTATAGGACGTGGCATCATTATATCATACAGGCTTTACTGTGTGGAGCTGTGGACCTTTGCCATATGTAGCTCTGTGTGCCAGAGATAAATAAATAAATATGGTTCATTCTGCAATGTGAGCTGCACAGCTGCTGGAACAAACACAACACATGTCCCTGATTTTGTTTCCATGTTCTGCCTATAAACAGAGAAAATGGCCAGACACACTTGGCTTTTTATGAAAGCAGAAAGAAGCCAAAATGAGTTGGATATGAAGTTTCACAAGTTACTTAGCATCATTACCCTTCCTGTGCAGCAGGAGGAGGTGAGGAGAAGCATCCTTGATCTGCAGAGCAGGGGATATGACTCCAGCTGGGAAGGATCTAGAAGGTGTTCCTGCAGGGCTGCTGCCCGCACAGCACTCCCAGCCCAGGGGGAGGGAAGGACAGGGGACAGCAGGGTGAAAGAGGCCCTGTCCTGGAGAGCCAGCTCCACACTGAGCTGTGGAGTCCAGGGCAAGCCATGCCCAGGTCTCCTCCTCCCCCCCCTGCTCTGAGGTCCACAGAACATCTCTTGAGGCTGCCACCTGTGAGAAGACTCCTGTAAGTTTATACCCACAGCCTGTAGGGAGTGATCATGTCAGGTCTGAGCGTCTCTTTCCAGATGTCAGCACAGCAGCTCCCCTGTGGTCAGCCCGCCTGACTCATGGCAGGACAGAAGATATTCCTGACCTCCTGCTGTGTAACGAGCCCCAGGAGCTGCTGAAGCCCCCGTGGAGGGGAGAACAAAACCTCAGCGCTGCAGATGAGACTGAAACCTCCGCTTCACAAAGAGATCATTCTGCTTTGTCTGAGCTCTTTTTCTCAAAATTCCTTCTGCGTGTGAAATGTTCTAAGCAGTATCTTACAGATGTTGCATTTCAGCATCTCACCTCCTATTCAATTTTTATTTCTTTTTTTCCTCTTCAACCCATTAAAAACATATCTTTACACACTGAAGATTAATAAGCTGATTTGGGAATACTGGTGATACATGGCTATCTCGAGTCAGAGGAAAAACTGTTCTGCTTGTGCTTCATGCCATTCCCTCACTGAATTTTCCTGCCCTTTAAGAGAGGCATCCAACAAATGAAAAGTTGTTTTTTATGCAGTAAAATAATATAATTTTGTGCAATATAATAATTTGTGCATTATAATAATAGGTCTGGCTGAATATTCAAGTTAAGACAGAGCGCTGATTTTGGCAGAAATAATCCTATTTAAAAGAACAAGGACATGTAATGTATATTTACCATTATTCACAGCCTCTACTGCTTTCACTCTGCTTACCACCCTTTCCACATCTGAAAAAAAAGCAACCTAAATTTATATTGGTTCTGATTAGCTCAATAAAATGTTAATTGCTATGAAGTGTAGGTCAAATGCAGCTTGTATGGCAATCTTCAGCTGGCAGTTTCATGCCCTTGTTTAGTAAAATCCCAGGAGCACAGAGCACTCAAAGGTGAGTTTTTTCCCATTGTAATTTCTGGTGCATGGCAAATGAGCATGGGAAGCTCACCTTAACGACCTGGCCAATTTTAGAAACTCTTCCAGGACAGTTTTCATGAACTGGGTTTTTGCTTTTCTATTATGCCATTTGTTGGTTTTTCTAAGGAGTGCCTTTTTTTTTTTTAATACTAAAATTTTTCTAGTAAAAATCCGGTCAAATTTATTTGGGAAATATGGATGCCTTCAATGCAGATTTTTACCTCTGTGTTACTCCTTACCTCCTCACTTCAATCAGAGGTATAGAGTCTTTCAGGATGTTGGCCATCTCATCATAATGCAAATGCCTAAAATTAGTCAAATGAGCCCCTGAAGTTTTTGTTTCTCTCCTAAAGCTTAGACAGAGTCTTCATCAAAGCTTGCAACCAAATGGGAATAATCACAATATCTTTGCTCATGTTCAACAGCACATATCCATTTAAAACACAGAGATATATGTATTTTAATTCTACCTAATGAGATTTAATGTTTTTATACAAATATATATTTTAATAGCAATCAGCAACAAAATTGTATTTCATTATTTTACCAGTATAATCAGATATAATCAATGCATCTGAATCAACAGAAAATATTTCCCTCTGCCTTACTGAAGGTTGAGATGGTCATTAATGGCTTTTCCCAGCCTCAAATAGTTTACTCTTGGATGGGATTTCACAGCTATCTTTTTTAAGTATTCATCATTGATTCTTTGCCATCCAAGCCAGACTGGGCTATGACAGGGCTGGATCAAACAAACTCTGTTGACATCAGCAAGGAGGAAAAGGCTCCTGGTTCCACTTGCAGTGTGTGTTCTGACATCATGCACATCCATAAACACGAGCAAAGCCTTCGGTTTTCCAGTAACACACTGGAAAGTTAATTAATGTACCTGAGCTGAGTGGAAACCAGCCTGACACTAAGCTCTGCTTCGCTGCACAATTCACTTATTCCAGAAGTAGAAGTTTGTTCCACTAAGTCACCTGACATCCCCTGTTTGCAGAAATGGGTTTTCTCACACAGTCACACACACAAAAGCCATCTGTTCACCTCTCTGTAGAACAGGAATATACCCAGTAACTGCATTAGGCCAGGGGTCAGTTTACTCAGTAAAGCCTTAACAAAATTAATGTAATTGGTATTTTTATGCTAATGGAGTGCAGTCCTAGATTTAAATGGGATGGGGATTAAAGTGTTGAGGTTATTTTAATATTTGCTCTTGCACCTTTTTGCAGATTTTCTCCTCTTTTTTTCTTGGAGGCTTTTAATGTTGTCTGCTGCCACCACCACTCACCACTCATCAGTGGGGCTCTTTAGGCAGTTTAAACCTTCAGGTTTTGTTCTGGGAAAGAGGTCCAAAGCTCTGTCCAGTTACAGCTTGGTCCAGTTACATCTGCTGCTGGGTGAGACTGGCAACCTCCATAAAGACATGGGAAGAAACACTCCTTTTTCCATAGCACGTTGTTGAGATGCAATTCACTCATCTAATGCCATCCTCAAATGATACAGCCAGGGTTCCTGAAACTTCTCAGCAATGATTTGCTTATCAGCAGCTCGGCATTTTCCTCCGTTGTTGTCATAAGCTTGTTTATAATCTCAGTTAATCTGATGATGGAGGTCAAGTTCTAGTCTGAGAGACCTACCTAAGCCCCTTCTATGAGCTAGGAGGCACTCCCAAAGGAAGCACTCATTACACTTTGAGGAGAGTAGCCAGGGAATGCAGAGTCCATATGTTCCTATCTCTTTCTCAAAGCTATACTGGGACCATGGAAAACTAGTTCAGAGGAGATGGCTAACTGCTAGATAACTGGAGATGGATGGATACACTCCCACCAGCTGAGCAACAGGGGCAGATAACATCCTGTAAGGATTTAAGAACAATTGAGCTTTCCTACTAACAGCATATGGTCACCAAAGCTTTCTGGGTTTCATAAGTAGGGTAGAGCCCAATATAGGAAGAGGAGCCTTGAGTGGAGGATGTGCCACCTGCTTTTTTCCAGACTCGGATCCCACATATTTATGTTGTGAGCTCTCTACTGCATGGACCATCTCCTGCTACACACAGGTGTGCTCTGTGTGCTTCAGGGAGAGCCTCTTCCTAGAACAGACATGTACTCAAAGCAGTACAGTGGTTCAAATTATTAATAGTTGTGATGGTAATGATGACAACAGACAACAGCACATTGAGAAAGCTTTGGGAGAAGAGTCTTTGGCAGGTAGGCTGCTACTGGGACAAGGCTGTTCCATCTGGCTTTTATCCTGAGCTCCTCCAGATGTTCTCAACAACCTTGGGTCAGATTTTGCCACCTAAAAGAGACAACAGACCACAAACACCAACAATACTTAATGCCAAAAAATCTGTAGTGTAACACTCATCAAGATCTCAAAGCTGGACTGACCTGTGGGGAAGATGCTAGTGATGCTCACAGGGCAGGAACAAAGCACTGTATCTTTGATGAATAAAAGAGGATGCTTTTATTTTCCAACAGGGCTCTGGGAACAGAGAAGCTTTTATTCTGGAGCCTTATTAGCTTATAAAATATTACTGACATGATTGCTGTGGATACTAAGGAGGTTCAAGCCAGCTACAGAGCAAGTTCATCTATATCATCTGATGAAGGGTTTTTATTTTTATATGGCTTTTGACCTCAAGTCCAAAGGAAATGTCAATGCCCACTGTAATGTGAGGTCCAGGGAATGCAGACACGTCAGACTTTTCCATATCAGCTGCAAGACCTTTAGCAGTACACGCAGACAAGCGGGGCTTTCTAGCACAGTGTTAAAGATAAGGAACAGACAGATTGCTTGTCAGCAACAGTGGAGGGAAAAACCCACCAGCAGCATTTTTCTTTCATCTGCCCAGGGGGGACAGATGAAGCATGAGCTGACACCTGCAAGAGGGGGAGCCTGGGGAAAGGCACAGGCTGGCATCTGAAGTTGGGATCTTTCAGCTTTGCTGTGTGAGCTCAGACAAACCAGTACCCTGGTTTGGTTCTCACAGCTCTGTTTGAGCATTCCTTCTGTTTAGATAACTCCCTCCTCCAGCAGAAAGCTTTTGGGGCAGTGACTTACAGCTTTTGCTTTCTGGAAATAGATTCAGAAAGGAAATTTTACTCTACCAAAAGAAGATGTCTTAGACTCAAATGCTTCTATATCCCTGTGGCCTTCCCCCGGCACTGCAGGTGCTTCTGTGCCATGACCTGACCTTGTAGCACTCAGCTCCTCTTCAGAAGCAAACCCAAACCCCACACTGCTACGTGGCTGCAGCATAAGTAAATCATTAGTAACCAGGCTGTTTACTCTACAGAAAACCAGGTAGCTGGATTTGTTTCTAATTGAACAGCACCCTGAAGTCCCAGTTCCTGCTTGCTGCAGCATTGTCCTCTGATCTGCAAGCTGTTGACTGATCTGCTTGTTGCTCTCAGAAAATGAAGAGACCACGTGTCTGGAGTCACAGCAGGTCCCCATGGAGAGCTGAGTTACCAATTTCAAGACAGCCATGTAATTAGCCAGCAGCCTACCACCACTAAAATCAGAGGTTGCTTAAGAGGAGGCAGTTTTCATCCCAGGTCTTCAATGTTCTTGAGAGTCAGTAATTTTATTATTTAATGAGGCAACAAGGCCCTGAACATTCACATTTCAGAGAGGCAAACCATCTCAAACATCCTGAGTTCCTAAAATATCTTCACAGCTCCTAAATGAGAGCAGGGCTCGAGCTCCAAACACTGTGCTTGTTTTCCTGTCTAGCCTTACAGCCTGGGGAATTGAGCAAGCAGGTAGCAATGTGTGGAAGGAAAGCAGAGGCTCTCCCCAGGGATCCTGCACAAGCCCCAGGCTCCTGGCAGAGGGATTCCCTCGGCAATGGGGCTGCTGCAGATGGACAGACCAGACACAGCATGGGAAAACTAGCCCCTGCCCTTGACCTGTCTCTCATCCCCACAGAGCCAAGAACAAGAAAATGGCCTTGCAGAGGGGGAACTCCGGGAGAAAATTAGAATGGGAGTCAGAAAAAGACAAAGTCCAAAACACACAAAAAATGCAATGGCAAAACACCTATTGAGACTCATAAAATGGCAAGTTAGCATTGTTGAAAGGAAATTTAATCCTTGTTTGGGGTTTGTACCAGGATTTTTGAATGATGATGAAAATGAGGCTTCCTCCCAAATGCCCAGTTGTAGCAGACACACCATGATTTCCTGCACATGGGGGAAAAGCTTGCATCTCCTTCTCACTCACTGAGGTTCATGACTTACCTTCCCCACCCCAAGGGGCTTCGTGAAGAATGACTGGCCCTGACTACAGGACAGGCTGACAAGATTAGGTGACATTTTGAAATCCTTGCTTCAAGCTGAATCCCTTCTCAGCATGCTGGGAACATAGACTGATTTGGAGCTGGTTACATTGGCAAATACCCCAAAAGATGGTTGCCTACATGTTCACATCTGTTGCTATTTATGTGTGTGCATAGTGATGCACGTGTAGACTATCCCTCTATTTTTCAATATTCCTGCAACTCCAACGCTTGCCTTGCAGAAGATTTGCCTTATTAGCAGATGTCTGATGAAATTTATTAGGAATGGCATTTTTTTTAATTTAACTGAGATATTTATCACTTTTCAATGTAATAGATACCATCTGGAAAATTTTTACATAGTCATTAAACTAAATTCTTTTGCTTAGAGATTTCATGTATGAAGAAAAGCTACAATGGAAAATCAGATAATGGATTCAGAGAAAATGTAACTCTCCTTCCTCATGTTTAATAACATTATTCTGACCTCTAATTTTTCGTCCCTTCCAGTTCACTGAAGGGCTACACTTTGACTGCTTGATTCAAAAACTGACATGAAAGAGCTCCGTGGTACAGAAAAAGAGCCTGGTGAGGACAGGTTTAACAGTCTAGCTGATCATGGGAACTCAGTTCATTTCTGCAAATTGCTGTTTCATGGCTTTTTCCCTCTAGTGTGAAAAAGAACTTTGCTTTGCAAAGTGACAGATAAAGCTGTTTCTGAGCAGGTATTCTCTTTTCTGAGAATCTGTAAAAGCCATACATCTTCTACATCAAATGTAAATCAGGGTCGATGATCATTCTTATGTTCTCTCTTTCTCCCATTCAGCCTTCAACCTCTTTTCTTCTTTGCCTGCTTTGCCTTCCTTTTCTTTTTCTTCACCCAACTCCATCTCCCTCCCTGTCACCCTTATGGCAGAGGTTGTGTGTATTGCAGCCAGGTCTGACCTCACAGCTGCTGAGACTTCCATTTCAACTCTTTATTTCATGATTAGCAGAGCAGCAAACCATTTGTCATTAGACTCTACCTGCTTTTCTTCACTTTCTGCCCTTAACCAGCAGCAGCCAAGCCCCCACACCTTTAAAGGAGAGTTGACCCCTTAAAGCAATTAATTTTGAACACTTTTAGCCCATACCATCAGTATAGCTCAGTGTCTGACTCACTTGGGGTGGATTAGAGTAAAACAACACTGAATGATGGGTGTTTATTATTATACATATGTAGGGTTTATAGTAGAACAGCTTGGTTGCACAGGAAAACAGGTATGGAGGCATTTTGATTGCTGTAATCTACAGTAATTTGACAATATAAAAGCATAAAAATATCACTTCTGAAAACGTATAAGAAACAGACAGAAATTAAAAGAGAGGAAAAATCTCACCACCCATAGGCCTTGTGAAGAGGCTCAGCTGCTGCCATTTCAATGTTTGCTGGTCAAAGTGATGGTCACAGTCTTAGTCAAAGGGACAGTTGCAGACTGGATCCATCAGGTGGTGAGGGAACCCCCAGAATACAAACTGCTGGGTTTATATGCTCTCAGGCTCAAATAGGAATGCCCAGATACCTCCCCTGAAGGAGGGAGTTTCAACTGGGCATGTAATGTTGTGGATCTCGGACATTTCAGGAGTCTTTGACACCTTCCAAGGAGATACAGCTGCCTATTACACCAGTGCAGCTGAGTCCATTGTGGCCCATGGTGGCCCATCAGCAGAGACAGACACCTCCAGGCTACCTGTGAGTGTTCTGGTACTTCCCTGGCAGGGGAGTTAACACAGCTGAGTTTGCTGGAGTGAGGACAGAGGCAATTACCCACCACACAGGGTTTGCCTCTTTCCTTACCTCATGCAACACCAGATGTAGCCTGAAGAGAGCTGTGCTCACCCTCTGTGCCCCTGCACATCTGCAGCTTCCCCCTGAATATTTGAACCATCAGCATTCCAGTCTCTCTTCCTGTATCACTTGTGGATCCATTCTCCTCCCTAGACCTGGGACAACTGGACAAGAGTACCACCCCCCTTTTCTTATCTCAGGTTCCCATCACAATCCAAAATCCAGGTATTGGGCATACTTGGGGTGGCATGGGCTTGAGTGCTCACAGATATTCAGCTGTGTCTTTGCAGTTTGCTAGGGTGGGAAAAAAGTCCTTCAATGATTTTAGAAGTTTAAGCCATTAACAATTTCAGTCTCTTACACACGGCTTACTTCAATTCACAAGTCTTTGCAAATATATAGGCACTACATAAGGCACTAAGTAAAAGCCACAGACTAACACTCACTTGGAGATCCATGCAGTCTCACCATTTGTCATCCAGCCCCCTCCAACTGTCTTCCCAGCTGAAGACTAGAACAGAAACGATGCTTTATGAAGCTGACCTAGATATAGATCAGTAAGCTAGTGAAGTCTGCAATAGAGTAAGAAAAATGAATGAACTCAGTGAGCAGCTCCATCCAAACCCCAGCCTAAAGAGCCTCAAGAAACCACATTAAGATGGCAAATTTGAATGAGATTTATGGCCTTCAGCTCTGCAGCTGGGGCACGAGGGCTGTGAAGGTTAATCAGCCCACTCCAATTACTGCAAGTACCTCTTATACTTCCTCTGTGAGGTCTGGCAAAAAAAGGAACAGGGGGTGGGGGGTGGGAGTGATTGGCACCTTATCAAAGGAAGAAAATGCCAAGCAGGGGAAGGATCAAAGGAAAATGCACATTATCATTTATGCTGGTTCTTCATTCCTGATAGCAGAGATGTATCTAGTGGGACTAAAATCCCTCTGGGACAGGGACTGTGGCCTAGATCTGCAAATACACAGATATATTGAATTCCCACTGACATTTCTTTGACCATTAGAGCCTAATAAATCCAAGCACCTAAAAAATTTCCTATATGTAATCTCATAACTATGCCTGATATATATGCATGTACATTTGTGTGCACCTTTGCAATTTCACCTCTGGTGATGTTAAGATATGCCTCAGCCTGGAAACCCCAAGGAAACGTTCCATGGCAAGGTTCTCAATTGTCCATATTGCTAAACTGTTACCATAGTGCTGGCAAACACCATCTCTGATAATCCCCAGACATGGCACAGGCTGGCACATGGAGCTGACACCATTGTCAACACACAAAGTGGATGTGGGCAGGCTACACCATCTGAAGTTTGCCTGGAAGACATGGGCCACCCCTCAGCAGCTGGGCTCAGCATCAGAGAGCAAGTACAGGCAGGTGCCTTTATCTTCATCCAGGCATGGGCATTCACCAATGGCCCAGGGCCACAAAAATCTGTGGTAGGGGAGGGTATGTTATGTCTGGGCCCCTTGCTTTCTTCCCATCATGGAGCCAGAGCCAGAACTGTGTGGTACCCCAGTACCTCCAGTCCTCAGCTCACCCGGAGCTTCAGCAGGAGACTTGGATTGTTTAATACTAAAGCTTTGCTGCCATTCCAAAGTAGAAGCTGAATAAGCCCTAATCAAGCACAGATAAAAAGGCAGATACTTCACTGCCTTATTTATAACATCATTATTAGGAAGAGTCAAAATGCTTTGTAAATGCACTTTCTCTTCTGCAGATGGAGCACAACACACATGGGGGACCCCCTCGTCCTGAGCAGGGGCTCAGGATGATGGTCCTCTGGACATCAGTTTGGGTTCAGGGTGCCTTTGGGCAGCTGAAATGCAATGTAATGTGACAACAGATGGTACCAGTTTGATTGGAACTGTCTCTTCACAACCCTCTATGGCTCCCATGGAAATGACCTGCCTGACCTTTGTCTCACCACTTCGCTCCAACTTCCATTGTCTGTTTTCTTATTTGCCCTCAGTGGGATTTCACTCCCCTATCTCCCTTTACCACATGCTGGCCTGGAAGAACTAGAGTCCTAAATTAACACTGAGGCTCTGCTCTTGCACATCTTTTCTCCCTAGTCCACTGTAGTTGTGCTATCATGTAAAGACTTCATCTCGTATAACTCCCCGCCAAGCTGATACTCCCACTCTGACTGACAATTTGTTACACCATGTAGAAGCTCCCTTGCTCCTAACGGCTCACAGCAATTAACTGTCTGCTCAATATTTACATACCTGTGATCCTATGGAAAATGGCAGAATTAGCAACAATTTGTGCCTCTTGCCTTGACTGCAGTGCTCCCACCCATGGGAAATGATGACTTCTCTCCCATTCAAGTGTTGTCCAGCCACTGTTTGTGTTTGGTAATGCAGGCAGGTAAAGGTACACACTCTCATGGTATTCCCAGGCCACTGAGACTCTCACTGCCCATGCTGGTGGGGCAGGATTGTGTCTGCAGCTCTTACCTAACACACACCAGCAACAGACTCCTTGGGAAATACTTCCTCCCTGCTGCCAGACTCCGTCACTATATATAACTCCACTGATATCTGTGAAGTGTAGAGGAGGCAAAGTGAAAATCTATCAACGGGAATATTTTAACTCCCTGCAAAAATATCTTTCAAAAAGTAATTTTTGAGGCTGGGGGTGGTAGCAGTCTGTTTATATAACATATTATTTTTTGATTAGTAGCTGATTAATAATAATCAAACCTGACTGTAGAAGGAATCATTTTATGGGTGAACTACTTTCAAGCATGGTAAAAAAATGGGTTCAGGTTTTGTATTTAAGATTATCCCATATGTTTTACCGAAGGAAAAGTGAGGAGAATCAACAATGCTCAGTGTTCAGCTGCAAAGTGAAGAAAATGGGGCCAGAAGACAGGCACAAACTGGTACAGTCTTGGTCATTTTGCAGGTACACACACACACAGAGCAGCATCTTGGGGACAAGTGTCTCCACAGCCACCTCAGGAAAGAAAGCAGGATGGAGATTCATGGATACAGCTACATTCCTATCAGTACCTCTGCTTGTAATAATGGCGAAAGACTGGCAAACTTCTTGGCAAAATCTTCCCATTCATCCTGCAGCACAAACTGAGATACTGAGCAAACTCTGCTGCACACTCTGTGAATGGCTTTGCATCAGGAAATCAATTTGTTCATTCAGGACAAATGGCTGGTTTGGGGCTTTTCTTTAACTGAGCGCTGGAGGCTTTTCTCTGAGTGCAGGAGTTAAAACAAGCCCATTGCAATAAATAACACCTGATGTGTCAATAAAGCTGGCCTGATTTTCATTTCCTGATAAAACTCTGTCAATTTTCTCTCCCTCCACTACAAAGAATTGCAGGATCTGTCTCTCTATGGCTAATTTTATTTCCCAGTAATGTGATTGCCTTATAAAAAATGAAATGCTGCTGAAAAATATGTGTATAGGATTTGATGTGTGTATCAGACTGGGGGAAAATTGCAGCTTCGTCTTGTATTTATGAGGTGATGTGTGTTTACCCACCTATACACAGCATTCTCCATATTCTGTGGACTGAGTGCTTACAACTCCCATCAAATTGGTGAGAGTTATTGGTGTCCTTCACACCTCAAATAAGTAATCATATTAAAGGAAACTCATTCCAGTATACAGAAACTTCATGGCAGCACAGGACACCCATCATTTCCTCTT
This sequence comes from Motacilla alba alba, assembly GCF_015832195.1. Taxonomy (NCBI): domain Eukaryota; kingdom Metazoa; phylum Chordata; class Aves; order Passeriformes; family Motacillidae; genus Motacilla; species Motacilla alba. The sequence continues at coordinate 140,265,748 of NC_052017.1, forward strand.
CCAGGGACATTTTCCAGTAGTAACCCAAAGCAAAGAGAAGGTTTACATGCAGGGAGTTAGACCCTGTGCTCAGGTATAGGCAGCAGCCTGTGGTACAACTCAGACCACATAAATTCCTTTTCTGAGTTTAATGCTTTTGCTTAAAAGGATATTTTCTAGGTCACGTACCAAGTAGGCAGCCTCTTGGAACCTCCCCTGAAATATCTGCCCTAATTTCTCTGAAGTCATGGCTGTTGCCTGAAGTCCCTCTTCTGTACAAAGAAAACAAGTAGATCTGCACTAAAGAGCAGACCCAAATCTGACCCATCATCTTTGCTGGCTCCCTTGGAACTGCTGAATCTGAAATGTGACTCGGATTTCCAAGATATTTGTCTAAGAGAAATGAATGGACAAAACCTCACTATAACTTATTTTGCAAGTGTATCAAAATATTGCCAAAACATTTCCAAAGAGGCACCCTGCAAAATTCATGCTTTCTTACTACCTTTTCCTATGTGATTCCCTGATTGAGGCAAGAGACAGAAACAATAAAAGAAAACCTTGAATACCATCCTCTGTAACCTTGTTGCCTTTGATTTCAGATGGTAACTCAAGTCTGATCTGTAGCAACACCTGATGACATGGCTCCTCACACAGCCCCTCCTCCACGAAACTTGGATGAAACAGCCTTGAAATGAGAAGGTCCCATGTAGCCTTCACATTCTCTGAAAAAATCCCTTCACCCAGGATTTTTCTCCTGGGAAGCTGAGAGGCCTCAGAGAAAAGGAAAACAATTCTTATGTTATTTGCTTCTCCTGTGTTTTGCTCATGTGGAATGCGTTTGGAGCTTGTTTAGCCAAAGGTGATTGCCTGATTGGATTCTGGTGTGAGTTGTTTTGACTCATTGGCCAATTGGGGCCAAGCTGTGTTGAGAGTCTGGAAAGAGTCACAAGTTTTCTTTATTATCTTTTAGCATTCACTAAGTATCTTTTCTGTATTCTATAGTATAGTATAGTATAGTATAGTATAGTATAGTATAGTATAGTATAGTATAGTATGGTAATCTTTAATATAAAATAGTATAATAAAGTAATACATCAGCCTTCTGAGAATGTGGAGTCAGCTGCATCATTCCTGCCTTCATCGGGGCATCTCTGCAGATACAATAGTCCTTCTCGCTCCATGTGTTGCACAAATTCCAGAGGCAGCCTAAGCACCAGCCTGCACAAGTCAGGGTCTGCTGCCCTGCCTGTGTGCCACCAGCTCTGGTCACTGCCTGGGACAGTGTCCTGGCTCTGCTGATGGCTCACATGTGGCACTCTGCAGCAGAGGAGCCACCACTTTCCTTGTGCTTATCCTACATTGACACCAGGGGTGATCCTAGAAACACCAGCTGAGTCACAGAGAGCTTTTCTGACTAAACTGCCCACTTAGCCAAGAGTTCTAAATTTGGTTTGGGCTGATGGTAAGTTGAATTGAGCCAGGAGCATGAGGTGGCAGCCAAAAGGGCCAGCTGTGTCCTTGCCACAAGCTGCTTTGGGCTGTGCCTACAGTCAGAGTCATGTTGTCCGGGAGAAAATCCTGTGTACAGCCATACTACAAATTTTGCACTAAAACATGCTGATTTTGGCAGCATTTTAATGTGAAAATCTTCAGCCCTCCTCAGGTTTAGATGTGTAGGTTTAGACAGTTGCCAAGCTTGTTGTGTAACTGTTTAGCTTTTCAGTTCTGCGGAATACTCAGTCCCTGGTACTCCCAATTTATGCCATGCAGGTACAGACTGTGCTGTGCCACTCGTGCTCACTGGCCTGACTGGCTGTAGCAGGGCAAGGCTTCCTGCCTGTCTGGGCTGGCAGCTGCATTCCAGCACTACCCCTGCTTGAGCAGACACCCTGAGCCTTGTGTAGAGCCCACTCTGGGCTTTGACTTGCCCGTGCCAAACTGGGACTGAAGCACAGGAATATATTTAATCCATGTTATGTTGGTGGTGTTCAACCCACGGGAGGAGCAGAGGAGGAGGTGAGGTGCCATCGCTAAAATTTGCAGACAAGATGCCTAGAGAAAGGAAGCAGAGATGTTTCAACATTTCTAGGGAAACTAGGGGAAGCACCATGGGGCTGAAATACAGCTGAAGCTCCCAAAGAAAAACACAGTAGCTCCAGATAATGTACACTGCAGAAAGGCTATCCCAGATCAGTAAAATAAGCATTTAATTTAAGGTCTAGATACCACCCTGTAATTCAGCATAGGCTCACAGAAAAGGAAGGCTTGGGCATTTCCCCAACAAGATTACACATCTATACACTATATTTATATTCTCAGATATTCCTGAGACACTTGAGTGTAAGGCAATATTGTGCTGGTTTTGGCCGAGAGAGTTCATTTTCTCCATAGTAGCTGCATGGGGCTGTGTTTTGCATTTGTGCTGGAAACAGTGTGGTAATACTGGGATGTTTAATTTCTCCTGAGCAGGGCTGACACAGAGTCAAGGCCTTTTCTGCTCCTCACCCCAGCAGCTGGGAGAGGACACAGCCAGGACAGCTGACCCCAGCTGACCCAAGGGACATCCCACACCACATGGCACCGTGCTCAGCTCATAAAGTTGATGAAGGAGGGAGAGGGGGACATTTGGAGAGATGGCATTGGTTTTCTCAAGTCACAGTTATGTGTGATGGAGCCCTGCTTTGCAGAGGATGGCTGAACACCTGCTTGTCCATGGGATGTGGTGAATGAATTCCTTGGTTTGCTTTGCTTGAGCATGTGGATTTTGCTTTACCTGTTAAAATGTCCTTACCTGAACCCACAAGTTTTCTCATTTTTACTCTTCTTGTTCCCTCCCCCACCTCACTGAGGGAGGGAGTGAGTGAGCAGCTGTGTGGGGCTGAATTTCTGGCTGGGGTTAAACCACACTGAGTGTGTTCATCAATCAGCATTCCTGACAGAGGTGTACACATCGGGGAAGTGGTCACAGCACCAAGCCTGTCTGAGTTCATGAAGCATTTGGACAATGCTTTCAGGCACATGGTGTGATTTTTGGGGTGTCCTACACAGGGCCTGGAGTTGGACTCAATGATCCAATGGGTCCCTTCCCATCGAAGTTGCTGGGCACCCCTGTCACGGGAATGATTGGCATCTGACTCCAAGGCTTCGGAATGCTGAACATTCGCTTTATTAAAACAATATTATATTACATTATACTAAAGATGCTATACTACAAAGAATACTAAAGAATAGTAAAGAAAACTCGAGACTGTCTCCCTACAGTCAGGACACAGCTTTTTCCAATTGGCCAAGAAAACAAAACAATCCTCAGCAGAATCCAACTGACAAATCACTTCAGGTAAACAATCTTCCTCACACATTCCACATGTGCAAAACAACGGGAGCAGAGAATAAAGATAAGAATTGTGTTTCTCTTCTTCTCTCTATGCATCTCCAGGAAAAAACCCTGAGAGACAGAATTATGTCTCTCTCTTCAGAGACCGTGAATGCCACACCTTCCAACTCAGCATATTCTATGATTCTGTGATTATGAATGATTAGATACGTTCAAGGCTGGGTCACAAATAAGTCTTCAAGCATTCCCAGGCATCAACAGGGCCACATGAGACTTGTTTGGTGCAGGCTCCTGCAGAGATTCGACTCTCGGCCAGCATTAAATAAATGTTTTGACTGTGACAAACGCTTTGGGCTGTGGAAATATGCAGCAGATTACAAGATCAGACAACTAGAAAGCAAGCAAGAAAATGTCTTACTTTGCAAAGTGGTCTGGACTACTTGGTAAAATGGCCAGAATTTAAAAGAATGCATTTGAATATGGGAAACTCCATTTAAAAACCAGTCTGTTTACACTGGATAAAGAAAGCACATTTCTAAGCAGGGCATAGTGAGATCGATGGTTCTTTGACAGCAAAGCATTAAAATGTGCTGACATCTGTTGGGTGTCAGAGAACAAAAGTTACAGCTGTTAGAAATACTCCTCAGCACGTTGTAAACTTTGGTCTGCAGGCTGAGATCTGCAGAGGCACGGTGCTGCACTGAACAGCGCTCCCTGGCACTCCCAGGACTGGCGGGAGGAGCAGAGCGCAGCGCCCGTCTCAGCTCCGCTCCATCGGAACTGCCCCAGCACTGCCAGGACAGACGTGGCCTTGGACAGACACCACGCCAAAAGACCTGTGAGGAGTTTTTTACAGACATGATTGAGCAACGTAGAGAATTGAAAAAATAAAGAGATGTCAGAAGAGCAAAAGTGCTCATGCCAGTCAGAAAAGATATTCTGACTCTTCAGAGAGTGGTATCAATATTTTGATTTGCAAAGGTTTAAAGGAATGACATTAAACTGACAAGAAAGGTCTTAAACCAGCAACATTTTTAACCTAATCATGATTTATCTATTTATTCTTTCTCTTCCCAATGGAAGGAAAGTCTCCTAACACTGATAATGTAGCCTGCATTAGCAAAGGACATCATCAATAATGTGTAATCATCATGAATATTTATCTTGTAGGTAAATGACTGGGAAAAATATAAACTATTCCAGGCAGTTTTTTAAAATATGTGTTTCAAGGAAGCTTATGCCCTCTCTGAATGAGTTATTGGCAGTGGACATCACAACTTTCTGTCTTTCCTAACTACTGAATCCCCCATCCACGAATCCATGGTGAGAATGGAGGGCAAGCCTTTAGCATACAATTTTCTTTCATCTCATTTTAACAAACACATATTGGCCTCCCTGTGGCACCAGCCCCAGGAGCTCATGCCCTGCCTGGAGCTTCATGGCAGAAAGGAGGCACCAGTGCTGAGGTCAGCTGTGCTGGCTGTCCCCTCCCAGCTGCGGGTGCAGCCCCAGCCTCCTCCCTGCTGGCTGAGGAGCAGGAAAGGCCTTGACTCTGTCAGCGCTGCTCAGCAATAATGGAAACATCAGTGCTTTATCAACTGTTTCCAGCACAAATTCAAAACACAGCCCCCTACAGCTACTATGGAGAAAATTAACTCTAGCCCAGCCAAAATCAGCACAACAGGAGAATCACTTCACTGAGATTTTTTTTTTCTCTCTTTCTTAGCTGGTTAATGTGGACTGTCTTTATGTAAAATGGAGGGAAACAGGCATTTCATCTAAACAATATATTTTAAATATGCTATGTTCTAAGTATTTCTAAATGTAGTTTCCATCTAAAACTACAGAATGACATGAATGAAATTCTGAGACTGCCAGTTTCCCCCCATGGACTGTAAAGGGGGTCTGGATGACTTGCTCAGATGCAGACCTGCAGTTGGTGGCATGAATTGCAGGAATGGGGTCTAATCACAACCTACACAAAATTACAGGTGGCACAACAGCACAACACACCCCAGCCAGCTCTGCACCCAACACCAGTCATGGCAGCCATGTGCTCTGCACAGAGGAACACCACCCCCATCACCTCCACTGAGTTTCTCATTAAGAATGTGTATTCCTTATTAATACCTTGCCACTAGCAAAGCAATTTCTTCCATCACAATTTTACTCAGCATTTTCTATATAGTGCAAAGAAACAGTGTAACAATTGTTTATTTGTTCCTTTTGCAATTATTTTCATGGAGTAATCAGAATTATTTAAGTTCAAATAGAAAATTTATTTATGTAATTTTGCTACTGTCAAATTTTGCTACTGTGCTGAAAGAAAAAGAAACCTGAAGTTGAAATTTAGTACAATAAAGAAATATTTAGCATAATAAATACTTTCTGCTCAGAATTCAAAATACATTTCTGAAGATATGCTTAAAATAGGCTTGCTGGGCAAGAATTTTTAAATTGTTTTATAGTTGAATAAACAAAAGTATAGAGAGATAGAAAGAAGATGACTGATTTACTGCAAATATCAGACATATCCTTCCCCTCTCAGTAGAGGCAGGCACTGCATATTATTTCATTTTTAAGAGATCACTAGCAGACATGTGGTAAATTAGCATTTATATGGAAGTGTCCCTTGAGGAATTTGGCTGCTTTACTGTTCTGAAACAAGAAGTAACAGGTCAGCTGTGAGAGATCTCTCTTCCCTGAAACTGCTCTGAAAACTAGTGTTTTCATCGCTGACTTGAAACAAATCCCATTCAACTGCACAGTAGCAAAGATACAAGATCTGCTGTTCTGGTGTTTTTTTCTAATAACCTGACTTTGTATCTTGTCTATCACTTGCCCATAATCCAAATTAAAACACACTGCAGTCAGTGAGAGGGTTTCCAATGATGTGTTGAGTGAATGTATAGGAAAAAAAATCTAGCTTTTGGGATCCTATGGAGCTGTTGATAGGGAGCAGAAAGTAGAGGATGGAGCTATACATGAGTGAAGTGTAGGCAGCAAAACAGGGGGACAGTTTATGTATAATATTTATAGAACTAAGGTGCAAGCAAGATCTTTTCATTTGGCTTTCAAGTGGTTTCTAGGCTCCAAGAAGAGGCTGAATCACAATAAGCAAATTCAGCTTTGCCAGCAAGCACCTAAGTAGGTGTGTGCATTTCTGTGGTGCTGATTAATGGCTGGGTGAATGCCACAGGACATCTAACAGCTCTGGAATACTTTTGTTGCTTGAAGTTTCTGCTGATGGCAGCTTTTCCCTTGCTCTCTGCTAGGTTCTGGGTGAGCTGTTCCCCACCCCAAGGCCTCTGGCACCACAGTCTGCAAAGAAATGACATCTGCCAACTCACACCTCCTCTCCAACAGACAGTGCCAGCCACCTTACCTTGAGCCACATAGAAGCATTTGAAAAAACATTAATTCAGGCCAGAGGCATCTGACTACAGCAGTATTCTCAGGATAACTATGAAAAGAAAGTCAGTGAGGCTCTCAAAATTACCCTACACAGGCTTTGTACTCCTACTAAGTTCAAAGAAATCAGAGTTAGAAATAAAGGCCAAATATCAGCTTCAGAGAGGCTCATTTCAACTTGGTAAAATTCAATTATGTTTCCAATCTCTACCTGACAGATTTTGCTCATCCTCTTCCAGATTTAGGAGGCATTGCTTGTAAAACGTTCAGTAAATCTGAGTCTCAGAGTTAAGGAACAGGCTACCACCATAAAACACAGCAAAAGAATAGATAACCATGATATGACTAATCTGAGACAGAACAAATACAAATCAAAAGAAACATCCAATTGTAAAATCACTGTTGCCTCTGAGATTCTGATAAACAGACTGGCTGCCTCTGTCCTTTTCACACTCAGACATTTGCTGCCTTTCAAACATTCCAGTCCATTTTGTCTCTTAACAAGGTTGATTGATTTGATGTTTCAGACAGTGGGTTTGCAAAAAGCATTTTCTTCATATCCCTTCCTCACATGCACCTGTTATGGCAAAAGAATAAAGAGTATAATCATCTGTTGTTTTTCTACTCATCTTTCTTCAACAATATCTTGGCTTCTGCACAAAGCTGACAAGACATTTTTCTGTTCTACTATTTGCTGTGGAGACTGTTTGCTGTTTTACTATTTGCTGCTTTTATTTATTTCCAGGCAATCCTGGAACATTTCTTCATTTATGGAGATTTTTTGCATAGAACTGAGTGTTTAATTTGTGATATTTGCTGTTTAGGGCTAAACTCTTCATGGTGCTCTTGCAATACTAACTCACATTTAGGAACTGAAGTCAATCCAGGAAGGCTGAAATCCTGATTTGTATGGGGAAGGCAGAGGCAGATTTCAGTAAAAGCATCTACAAACTAAGTTTCTCTAGCAGGCTGTTCCTTAAGGACAGCCCCTATGTGCTTATGCTCATTTTGTCTCTAACATGAACCCAGAAGAGAAGTTACATATTATTGAACAATTCTTGAACTCCAGCTACAGACTTATTTCAAATAACAGGCTGTAGGCCTGCAGCATTGCTCTCATGTGGCATGGACCCCATCCAGCAGTAGCCTCTGAGGATCCCCATGGGACTAGAGAAGGTGACGAGTTTCACCCATTGACCTCTGCCTGTAACTTCTCCACTGTATCAAGTTCTGTGGAAAAGCCTTGGGTCCTGACTCACAGATTCCTACTGATGAGCTGTGGATTTTTAAAAATACCCACAAAGCAAAAATAAAGCAGATGAATCAGAGAGTTAACTGTTACCCTCACAATTCATCGCTTCCCTCTGACACTGCAATCAGCATTTATTTACTGTAATTAGTTTTCTGCAGCTCTTTATTCATGGGTAACCACAGGGAAAGAGAAAGAACCAACCATCCACCACTACTTTCGGATGCAATCATATGGGGAAATATGCCCATATAAAAATATTCCCATATTAAAAAAAAAGGAAAAAAGGAGGAGTAAAAAGGACTTCCCCTGCCATGGGAGCAAGCCAGGGGAAGCAAGTTAAGAGGCAGGACCCATGCGAGATGCTGGGCTGGGGTGCAGGGGGCAGAAACTGAGTGCTTCAGTGGTACTGCCTTGCGTGACTTAAGCAAAGCAATTCTATCCCTCTTCACATCTCATTTGTAGCCTGGAAATATCAGCAGCTTTCCACTCCTCCTCCTCCTCCCATCCCACTTACTCACACTTGGAGCTCTGCAGCTGCCCCTCCACGTTGGTGTGTTTCCATCCTGTGCCAGCACAGCTCGGCCGCACGCACAGAGCTGCATCAGCACCAAACCCCTGATGCAAACCAGGGAGGAAACTTCATTGCCAAGAGCTGCCAGCTCCCCTCCTGCCCCATGCCCGCCTCTGCTTGCCCCTGTGGGGCATAAAACAGTGCCCTCAGCCTCAAGTATGAGTCCACGGGCAAGGGTGAGGTTCCTTCTTCTGCAGACTCTGCAGGGTACTGGAGGTTTTCACAGTCATTTTATTCACTTTAGATTTTAACTGAGTATCTCAGTAGTGAGAAGTAAAACCTACTTATGTTGCAATTAGATATGCCAGAATAAACCTCACGCTTTTACTGACACTTAAATTAGCATTCATTGGGCATACACCACTGTGAATAAGCTAATGAAATTATTCATTTGTTGATTTGCCTGTGCACATTGATACCTATTTGTCAAGAACCCAATGAATAGTTAACAGCCTCATTTATTTTAAGGAAACTGTTGTCTTTCATAAAGCATTGGCCAGCTGCCATGCATCCCTTCACAAATTTCTGATTAACCTCTTAAGCATCTTAGGCATTTTTGTGAGAAAAACAGCAGCATCTATATGAAGAAAACAGCTACTCATCTGCTCACCTTGCAAAGGTTTCTTGGCCCCTGCCCCTTCCAATTGCATCCTGCTGATGCAGCTCATTACTTCCAGCCTGCACTGACATTTCTCACGGTCATTTGATGCTTTGTCACTGCTCTGTAAAGGAGGAGATGAAGCCATAGCTCTCCTTATCTCTTAACCAAGCCCATACAAGTAATCATAAACCAGATCATTTGCTCTCAGCATGATTTTGAACAAAGCTGTCAGAAGTCGCTGTTATTCTCCATTAGACAGAATTTCAATTCTCCATCAGACACACACACACAAGAGTTGTCCCTCTGCTACTGGATTTGGCACAGAGGCCACCAGAAACCAGTGACTGGCAGCTTTCCCATCCACAAGCACTGTTGGAGCTCATTCAGCCTCTCTGGATATTTCTGACCCATGTGAGACAAGCAGGTCGGTGCTATTACCTCTTTTTAGACATGGGCACTTGAGGCACAGAGCTGAAATGGCTGCTGAAGGTCACCCACAAAGCCTGATGAAAGAATGGAGGACACGTTTTCCCCTCCCCTAGACTAGATCAAATCCTTCTATACTGGGGGAAAAGCGAGCATCCTTGCCCAGCCTGCTCCTGGAGTTGCAGGAGGTTTCAGCGGGATAAGTCTTGGGAAAACTTTCCCTGCTTTTAAAGCAGGTATCTCCAATTTTCTTGGTGGAACACAGTGCTGGGGTCACTAGGACATACTGTTTGTGTTCAAAGGAGGCAACTGCACAGTCTCAGTATGCACAGAGAAGGAACACTTCTACATCAGCCTTGCACAGGCAAGTCCACTTCTTTGCCTATCACAGCCAACCTGCAACAGGACAGTTCTGATGAATATGGCAGCCTCCATTTCTGCCGCAACTGAATGACAATGTCACCATCTGCTAAACAGTGTCACACAGTTACTGGTCTTATTTTGCATTGCAGTAGTTTTCAAACCACGACCCATGTGCCCTTGAAGTCTCTTAGCAGTCTGGAACTGGCAGGTTTTCCACAGTAAACATGCTTACAAACTCAGGAATTAGAAGTTGGATGCTGTGGGTACCTGGCAGTCCATCAAATGAGTCCGCCCCAAAATGGTTTGGGATTGTCTAGATCTTTATTAACAAAAGGAAAAATAACTGCATCCTAGCTTGTGTTACAGGTTTGATTTTGTCATCATTTGCAAATTAGAGGAAAGTTAGTGGGTATCAAAAGGAGCTGAGTACATTACAAGGAATGGAAAATATAAAGGGAGGAAAGAAAGGAGTCATAATGATAGAAAAACATGACGGATGCAGCTTTGACATCAGGTGAACTGTTGGGTAAATCCTGTACAAGGGAATGAGGGTACTCCTAGGCCTGGGTGTGCTCAGAAGCATCTCTTGTCTGGGTGAGCTCAGGAAATCACTCTACTTTTCAGGTCTCCCGTGAGCTCTTGAGCTTCCCCTGGCCCTTTCCTAGCAATGCCTTAGTGCTGCAGAGAACTTACAGAGGCTGCTGTGAGACCCAGTGAGGAAGGGCTCAGCAAGGAGAATCACAACACCCTGGGACTGGTTAAAGCCCCTCCTGCTGTTTACCACTTCCCTAAGTAGCAGCAACACATGTTCAGTGACACTGGTGCACCAAGTGGAGTTTTGCAGTGATGACTGCAGTCTCACTAGCTCACAAATATAAAATTGATGAATAGCACTGCTGATCTTTATCCTGAGCACCTCTCCTTCATGCTGTGCTGTTCCCGGTGTGGGACGCATCACTAGGACGTGTTTGGAATGAGAATCAGCAACCTGCACAGTGCTTTAGCTGCTTGGAATGGGATACACAAACATTTGTTTCTTCTTCTGCCACCTCCCAACTAAACAATGCATGAGGGCTTCAGAGGGAAAAAATGCTTCTGATTTAATTAATGATGTGTCAACCTGGTGGTGTGAAGCAACCAAAGGAACACTGAATTTCAAGAGTGCAAAACCGAAGTGTGGAAAGCGATAGAAGCAGATAAGATTTGTGCTGCTTGGCTTTCTATCAAAAAAGGTAGAAATTATTCCTGCACAGGAACAACAGCAATGTATTTATTCTTGACTCACCTTGTCCTGCCCAAGTAGAGCTGCTTTGGCCCATTCTGGTATAGGCAATCAAATGTTGAAGCAAAATGTCTCTTCCTGGCACCTTTCAGCAGCAACTCTGCCCTAAGAAAGTTTAGTACCAATTCTTCAGATAGGTTTTACCAGTATAACACGTAGTTGGATCTAAAGAACAAATTCATGGCTCTTACATACCCACATCCAGGCCCATGTCACTTTCAGAATCATAGACCAGGTCTGGAAGGTACCTTGAAAGGTCACCTGAGGCAACCTTTTGTGGAAAGGGGAGCCTGATTAAAATACCTGATACCATATCCTATCACACCTTGAAAACCTCCATCCATGGGGACTTCACCACATCCCTGAGGAGGTTGTTCCAGCGATTGTTCTCACTGTAAAAAAATTCTTTCTCATACTAGGATGGAATGGTGCCCTATGACTCTTGGTGACTGCCCCATCAGAAGCCCATTCCATTTTTCTAGTCATTTTTCCAGTGCACTGCTCCTTCTGGCTTCTAACACAGCTTATTATGACACTTGACAGGCATTTGGGTTGGTGAGAGTGACTGATGCTTGCTACTCCTGCAGCAAACAACTGGCTTCCCTCTGCCATCCCCAGACACCTAATGAAAATAACTTTCCAGTGCTCATCACCAGTGTAAGCTTACTACAGCCACTTTAGCAAGTTTTTCTCCTTTTTTGCCATTTCATTTTCAAATATAAATGCTTTTGTTCATAGAAGGACCCAGACTGTCATTAACTGCATCCATCTGCCCACAGAAAAACACTCACCTATATTTAGAGGCACCTCAGTTCCTTCCTAAACCTCTTCCTGCTGTGATACTTCACCACCTGCATTATGATGTTAATGCTCTGCACAAGGAGAGAGTGGAAGAGCTCCCCTAGGAAGGACAGCACCTGAGGCACCAGGTGTTTGTTCATATCTGTGTTGAGTTAGGGCCCCCTCACTGTGTCACATCCCCTCTGTACAGATGACAATTCTTGCCTTCTGCTATTCCTATTTCAAGCAGAGCAGCTGTGGCTCATCAGACATCCCTCTGCTGCCCCAGCACTGACAAGGCCACAAACCCAGTTAGGTTACAGATGTGAGCTGTCACCATCACATTAATAAGGCTAATTGATGATTTTTCACCAAGTGAGCAATCAGGTGAGCCATACATTAATTAGTCTCCTTCATTTGCCCCAGTTGTACTGGTGGCTGGTTCCTGGTGCTGAACTGACAAGTTCTGGCAGACCATGTTATGAAAAGGCAAAGGCTCTATCCTCCATCCAGGGTAAGCATTTCCAACTTACCCACAGAGATAGAGTTTACATCCTTGCCCAGGAAATCAGATCCTAAAACAGATCATTAAGGAGTGAAGTATTTGTTTTAATATTTTTAGAGCTTCCTAGAAGGACCCATCAATACATTTTTCCCAACCTGAGCAGCTGGATTTATGTTACTAAGCCAACTCACTTCACAGCAAAAATATACAAGAGAAAGTACTGGTAGGGAGTTTTAAAGTCCATCCCTTTTCCTGTCAAAGTCTGAGGGAAACAAAATAGAGCTATTTTTTAAAGGGAGCCCATATGATTGAAGTCAATAGAATATTTGTGCCAGATACACACCTGAAAGAGAAAATCTAGACTTCTTAAATTTAACAGAATTCAAATGGTAACTGAATCCATTTGAAGAGGGCATCAGTAAAATGCTTCTCTATGTGATTCTAAACATTTAGCTGTTCCAAAAGACAAGCACAAGCCCATTCTAACACATCCTAACACATGGATTTGTGTGGCTGTAATAGCTCATCTCTAGAGAGGTCTCTCTTCATCCACCAAACATGGAGGTCAGGGGTTTTGATGTGGCTAGACACCATGACACTAATTCTACCCTCAATTTTTAAAAATCTAACAACAGAAAGGCAAACATTTTTTAGTGACAGCAAAATGAGCTTGGGAAGTATTTTCCTTGAAGAAGCACAAAGCATTGATCAAAGGTGTTATTGACTCATTTATTGCTTTGTCTGCCTCTGCCAGTCTTGCAGCTTTGAGAAATTTAATAGGTCAGTGTGGCTTCCAGTGTAAAATAGCAGCAATTACAATTGTTCTCAAGTTTTAAATGATAGGCACTATTATTTTGCAGTCATTACTACTGATGTAATGATGATTCATTCCCAAAAGACATTCTGATTCGCTACCGTTCACCTCAACCAACCAGATGACTTTAATTTAACGGGCTAGGGAATTAAAAAGTGAAATTTAAGGAAATAATTTATAACAGGCATGGTGCAAGCATTAAATCAGTTGATTGAGTCACCAACAAGAAGGACGGCTTCTGCCTATAGAAGTTATGCAGACGGAACTACCAAAAGCAAAAGGTAAACCAAAGCAAATGTGACCTTTCAGGATGACAGACTTACTTGCTTCAACAAGTAAAATGCTGGACATCCAGACTCAGACCAAGAACTAAAAGCTGAAGATAAGGTGTTCAAGAGCACTTTCTTTTTTCTTTTTTTTTTCAAATAACTGCTACCTGCCTAATAAAAATGTGTCATAACAATATGCTATATTAAGATAGATTAAGAACTTGGCATTTTGAGAAGCTGTCCTGGGAGTCCATCCAGCAAACTTTGCCTTTGAAACATTGAGGTGATTAAATCTAATGTTTGCTCATAATTTTTAATGGCATAATAAGTCATAATAGAAAAAAATATTATTTAATCTGAAAGGGTTGGAACGAGCGATAAATCAGACTACTTAATAGGAATTCTTATCTGTATGGGTAACCACAGAAAAGCCAGATCACAATGGATTAGGTATATCCATGCTTAATTTGGAAATTTCTTTTGTGAAATGTTTTTGACCTGTAATTAACCTACAGGCATAATAATAGTTTTTGCTTTGCTATTTAACAACCAGTTTAGAAACCATGTGATAGAGCTAACCAGGGAAACTTATAATGAAATAGAGAAAATTATTTTGGCTATTTGGAATGGTTTTAGATTATAATGCACTTAGCTCAGAGTTGAAGATTTGAATCAATGAATATAGGGGCATTTAAGGTCACCTTCACCAGACAGAAAATAAAATTATGAAATTACAGGCCCTTTTGAGAAGGTGTTCCCATGATGGCCAAGGCCCTGCTGGGCAAAAGGCCCCTGAAAAGCTGAGCAATGGGATCTTTAAGTGAATGTCTAAGAGCTGTCAGGGGGATGTGAGCAATATGCTGAGGAGCCTTGAAAGACAGCTGTTGACAGAATCACTGGAAATTCAGTTAAAAAATACAGACTTGGCACTTCAGACCATGCCAGAGATAAGTGCAGCACCTTATCAGTGTGAGAAAGGCCAATTTCCTGTGCTGGCCTCAGCCCAGCTGACAGTGACCCAGAAATCCCTGGGGGCTCCTGCAGGCTCAGAAGTCCTCCTGCCTGATGGCATCACCTAGCAGGAAGAGGACACTGCAGGTTGGCAAAGGTCTTTAATTAAACCAATTCATTCAGAATTTATTCAGACTTTTGCTGTCTATCAGCAAGCTGGATAGCACCCATTAATAGCATGGGGGCTTCACTCTGGGAAGCAGAACTAGCAGAGTCAGAAGTCTGTAGTGCTATCACTGTATCACACTGAAAGGAAAAGCAAAAAAAGCATCCAAAGGGCACTTTTATTTCCCTGTTCAGTTAAATTATTAAGATACAGTGTTTTGTCTTGTTCTACAAATGATATTTTCTCAGCCAGCAGTGATTTTCCCAAAGAAACCATTTACATCTGACCATCTCACCAGCTCTCTTCCCACTAGCTCCATTTCCAAGTTGGACAGCTTGCACTCTAATGCCTCTAAATATTGAGAAAGGCAATACCTTCTACATCAACCACCAGTTCAAGCAGCCAGAAACCTGACCCAAAGTTGTCTATTTATGCAGTTAGGGAACATGCCAAGGCTTCTGAGAAAACAGATACACATTTTACCTGTTTTCATTATTTATGCTGTGTTTTAGTCAATGCTGTGTGCATAACTGGCCAGTTACCTTCCCCCCTTGCAAGAAAATCTCTGCATTGAGAAAAACAAGAAAACATTTTTACAATGGATTTTAGGGAATTAATAAAAAGTCAGATGCTCACCTGGCTAAAGGCCAGTATATGCTTCACATAAATTGCACAATACTTATTCCAAATGAAAATGTGACCCACTCTCTAAGGAAAGCCTTAAAAATTCAGTAACCCTGAAAATGACACATAATAGCACTTTGTTTTCCCCCCAAAGGCATAGAGTTTCTCTTCAAAATTCTACAAATCTCTTTTGCAGGGTAAATAATGTTCAGCCTTTGACAAACATCAGACAAATCTTACGATCTCTGGAAATGAGAGTTTCTTACTGCTCTGCAGCAACCCCTGCATCTGCTGGCAGCAGCCACTGGGCTCACTCTGCCCAGGATGCAGAGGAGGTTGCACTGTGTGTGTGAGCAGGAAGATTGTCTCAGTCTCTTAGCCTTCTCAGGAGAGAAGGATCAGATATTTTTTTCCTCCACAAATGCACTGACCAGCCAGAGCAGGCTGGTCCTGCTGCAATCTCAGCTACCAGCACCTGCCACAGCACTTTGAGACATCCTCCCCAAGCTGCTGGAAAAGTGCAAACAAGCTGAAATACATTACCACGAAGCCATTGATCAGGAAAAGCCATGGATGTCTCATATGCATATTTTTATGCATCAAATGTTTGTGTTACCCCATCAAGCCTGTAGATAAAGAACTGCAACAGCTAGAGGGCCCTGGCTTTGCAAGCTGTGGTATAATTAAAGAAAAAACACTTAAGTTAGTGTGGTGTTGCTGGTTTTCAACACTTGTTCAACAAGCCCTGTACAATTCAGTGGTACCTTTGCTTCTCATGAATAATGTACTCAGTCTTGAATTTGAGCCAGTAAAAGCTTACATTGCATCACTGAATTTTCTGCTAGGCACACCACCGGCAGTGATGCTTACAGATAAATGTCTAATGGTTTAGGGTATGAATTTGTTTTGCCTGTACTCCAATGTAGCCATACCCTTATGCATAACACCTCCTTACCATTACTTAAATGCCCCCATGACACATTTAACTGGAGTTTTCCATATCCTGAGGTGGTTGTTAGCCTGATTGCCTGAGACTGCTCAAGAGTCACAGAATTTGCTGCTCTGTCCTCTTCCTGTTAATTCCTGGGCACCTTAACTTAATTTTTTGACCACTGTTGAGCAACCAAGACAATGCATTCACCACACAAGCTATCACAGCCCAGGAAAACCACTCCTGAATAGCAATGGTCAGCTCAGAGCCAAACATTTTGCAGATGATGTTAGGACTGGTTTTCACCACGTATATCCCTGAACAATTACAAACAGTGGAATCTCTTGGTTTTCTGCCCAGTCCCAAAAGATCCTTTTTGAATTCTCCATACATGGTATGATTTTTTTACTGCCCCCAGAAGCTTACTATGAACATATTGAACAAAGCACTTCGGTGCCTTGGCCATAAAATCATTCCATCCTTCCTCAGGTTATACATTCCTCTGCTCTGTTCAAGTCAAAAGAACTGAATTTTTGGAGAAAGATGAAAGACAGAAATTGCTAAGTCAAGGTGTAAAAAATTAGGAGCAGAAAGAAGACTGCATGCAAATATATACAGCTGGGAAAGGAGGCAGCTTTTGTCCCAGCCTTACACAGTCTAACTGGGACACCCCACATGCAGCCCTTGTTGTGCTGTGGTGGGACAGCACAGGGCCACCTCTCTGCAACCCCACTCTACCCTGGTGTCCATGTGTGCCTGCCCAGGGGAGGGCAGCACCTCAGGGTGTGGGAGCTTGGAAGCGTTTCTGGCTCAAAACATTTCAGGCTGGAAACGTTGTGGGGCAGGGGCAGGTCTGGCCTTGGCTCTGGTGAGGTGATGCCCTGCCCTGCACAGCCCACACCCCGAGCCTGTATCCCAGCTCTGCAGTGGCACACCAGAGGCAGCACTCCACACCCATCTCTGGAGCCCCTAGCCCAGCTCCTGAGAGGCCAAATGACCAGAAGTTCCACCTAGGGGAAGGGCCCAGGAAAGCCAAAGGTTATTTAACCTGAGACATGAAGCAAGCACATGTCTCCATCCTGCCTTCTATTAGAATTTCTATCAGCCAAACACTGCTGGAAACAGGAGTGGTAGTTATGTTGGTTCTTTTTTATATCTTTTCCGTCTTTCTCACTTTCCTCTTCTTCTAATTCCCTCTTGAGATTTTGAGAAACTTAAAATCAGACAGGCTTAGCATTTGCCACTTGAATGGCCTAAGTTAATGCTTTGAGAAGTGCTTTATGTTGATTGAATGCTGCTCTAAATCTTTTGTCGAAGTTCTTTGATTTTCTGGAGTTGCCAGTAAAGTTCTTTTTCTTGTTTTACCTCTTGAGAATATGACCAGTATTTCTCCTGTGTGTCTAACTCAGAGTACATGAAGAACTAAATCCTTTTAAGTGTCTCGTCCAGGGAGATTTTGGGGCCTTACACAAACCCTGAAGGGGTCTGGTTTGCCTTAGTGCTGAGCAGTGGCACCACGGTCAGTGCCTGCAGCAGCACCCAGAAAGGGAATTCTCCTGCTTGCCAGCAAGTGAATGAATTTGGATAAATAAATCCACATCCTGACTCCATCCAGAGCCTGGCACCTTTACAAAACAACAGCATCTCTTCAAAACCAATTGCTTGGGGCTGATTGCAGAATATTGTCCCTTGGCATGTCAGGTCTCATGCACCCAAGCCATGCCTGCTGGTGGTCCAGAGAAATGCTACCTGGCCTCAGGGCTGGAGCCTGTGGGAAGACAGTTACCAGAAAGGACACCACGTTCTGCACCACACCTCCATGGCAGGAGGTCTGGAGCCCTCCACTTATCCCCTGAACACCACGGAAAGGAGGAGGGAGGTAGATGGAGCTCTAGAACGTGTGCCAGATTCCTCCCCCCTGCCTTAGAAAAGCACCAGGCTCCAAATGCAACACCTTGCTCACATCTTGCATTCATTCATTCTCTCCCTCTGTGCCCAGGGTTTATCTGACATTGTAGTCCACCTCTATTCAAGCTCCAACACAATGCACCAAGAGTCAGTTTAAGGGAATAAGATACAGAATTTAGAAAAGAATACTAAAGTAAAATTCCAGGAGTCTATGAGATCAGATTAAGTAATCTCACAAGTGCTCCAAATCCTTATTGATAAAGCCCCTAAATACATGATACGTTAAGATCAAACATTATCAGAGCTGAGGTACATTTTATTTATAATAAATTCTAAATATCTAAATTATAAATAAATTTTTATTTATAATAAATAAACATTGCCTGTAGTGCCTCTGACAAGAAACTTCCACACTTTTCTTACATAACAAAGTCTCTGCTCCTTCTGGCACTTTTCATTTGCATCTTTTCCACTCACCCAAGTTTGAATATTGTATTACACCAAAGGGAATACAATAACCTCTTTGCAGATCTAAGTCTAAAAGAAACTCTTAGGCATTTCAGTGGAAGAAATCTTCCAGTTAGAGACCCATAAAAATCAGCAGGTATCATTTCCATTTCTATTTTGATGAAATTACACTCTGCACTGAAAAAATATTCCGCCTGAAGATTGAACTTATTCTAGCTCATGTGAAATACTGCAAAATACAAAACATTTTAAATGCCTGCATGCAGGTGATGACCATTCAGTTCTGGTCATTCACCTGTGAGAAATTACTGGTTTGCAGCACAAATGCAGGCACCACCTGGATCATACCAATGCAACCAGCCCGTTATTCTCAAAATCATGGAAGAGACTCTCCACTTCAGATGTGCAGGTGCACTGTGGTCTGTGGGTCTGTCCTGAGAGCTCAGCTGCTCAGCAGCCCAGGTGCAAATAGCCTTGTACTCCAGGAGAACTTGCTAGTGAGACTCAGGAAACAGCTCTCTCTTCCGAAGCTGTAATAATAGTTCACAGATTTTCATTTTGCCCTCTTGTTTGCTATTCATTTATTCATTTTTATACCAAAAACTCCAAGGTGACACCCAAGATTTTACAACAGTCCTTACAGAGGTTTCAATAAATAGAAATAAAATTCAATTGCTCACCAAGCTGCATAGTCCTCATCCTGCCTCCAAGTTTTTTTTTTGATCTCGTGTCCATGTTATGTAAAAGGCAAATGACATCATGGGCACCTCTGCTGCAGGTTTAACTCAGCAGCATGTCTGTGCTTGGTCTTACAGAGCACTGAAGATGTTCTCTCTGCCCAAGACAGGCTGCTCTGCAGCAATCTCTGCAAGTCCCCCTTGACCTGGCTCCTCTTCCTCCTCCCACATTTCAAACCCAGGCCGTACCCAAGCCCCAGCAGACAAATACCTGCACACTTCTCTGCACTGGCTGCCCTTCTTCTCTCAAATGGCAACTAAGCCTCACCTTTTGCTTTTCTAATTACCACAGAGAGTTAAATACTTTTTCTATCAGCATCCTTATTAGAGAGAGAGGGTCCAAATGGGTGAATCCTGCTTGTGGTTTCTCTGTAATGCTGCTGGTCTCATAGGCTCACTTCTGGTGATCTCCTCATCTCTGGTCTTTGCATTTTCTTGGTCTTGACCAGCATTAGGGTCAGTTTCAGCCTGAAAAGCCTCTGTACAAAGGCACAGCAAATAATTACCCCAAATGGGAAAGCCTTGTGAAATGGTAGGCACCAACAGCCTGGAGAACTGATTGCAACACAATTCCAGCTCTCTCTAAGCCTAATATTTACATTTCCTTTAATAACCGACATGTTCCTTTCTCCCTGTCATCTCTTTGTTTGTTTACACATTGTTGCAAACACTTGTCACCAACAACTTTCCTGCTTTTAAAAAGACCAGCCTCGTTTCATGCTGAATTTCAAGTGTTCAGAGTCCAAGGCACCCTCAGGCACCGAGGGAAAGGAGCTCTCTCCAGCAATTCAGCTCCCATAAGATGGGATTGAACTCACCAGCAGCAAGTATCAGCTCTTGCTGTGGCTGCTGAAGGAGGCTCACGCTGATGCAGCTAGCCCTGGGAAACCCCAAGGATAAAAACAAAAGGATTTGTTAGCTGCAGTTCTTCTGAGTTTCAGAATTTCTGAAAATCTTCGGTTTTTCTTTAAATGTTAAGCTTAGGTCCTTGCAGGTATCCCTAAGTATTCCAGATCCAACCCTGACCCATCCCAAGTGGGCCTTCCCTCAGGCCAGCTATGATTCACAGCAATCACTGACTGTCTCATCATCCTCTGTTCTTGAGTATTTTCTGCCCTGACTCTTCGCTACCTCCTGCCCCAGTGCTTGGTGAAAGCCTCCTCCAGTGTCCAGCCTGAGTCCAGAGACAACAACTCCGACCAGCTCTGCACCAGCCTCAGTGTTACCTGAGTACTGAGATGGTGCCACAGGGCTGAGCATCAGCACACTTTGAGGAAACACAGGGAAATCAGCCCATCCTGAACTGTTTTCTGTCTCACTGGAAATGACTCCTCATCACTCACCCCTAGAGCTACTGGACAGGGAAAGGCCAAGGGCCTGACCCTGACCCTGCCATGACTGCTGTGAAAGTCACGGAAGAAAGGGTAAAGAAGAAAGGTTCTGCCTACTTCTTGTCCATGCAGGAGTAGCAGGATTTCTTTCTTCATGGAGAAATCCAACCCTGCATCCTCAGGGACAGGGATCAGCATGAAGTTTCTATGGCCTACCCAGAAAATCCTGCAGAGCCAGCATCATTTTATATACTCCCAAGGTACAGGGTTACTGCAGGATCTCTGTCTGGATGCAGTGAAGTCACACTAATTCCAGATGGGCCCAAAAGTCTTGACTGTAAAAGAAACCTGAGATCCAGGAGTCTAACACAGACAGCTGGAAGAAACATGTTTTCATCACATCAGGCTCATGCATTGCCCAAGGTCACCCTGTGGCTCAGGGTACAACAATTTAACCAGAATTTGTCAGCACAGCTGTCTGAAGGCCTTCCCCACACTGCACAAAAACATAAAGCAGAATAGAAATTAAATGGGGAAAACAAGCGTTGATTTGCAATTAAAAACCAGCCTTTACATTTTCCAAGCTTTATTCCAGCAGCTTTTACATCTCATTGTGCACAGACATGGCTCTTATTTAATATTTGCATAAAGCTGATGATGTGCAACAGTTTTTATTAATAAAAAACCCCACCTCCTCTCCACTTTTTAAATTCACAATGATAAAATACATTTAGAAGAAAATTCTCTACTCCAGCTGCAGCCCCACAGCCCACTCACACACTAATGACACTGGGGGTGCTGTAACCAGGATTACTATTCAGCAGATAGTAGTTCAGCAGCTCTTGTTTCTAACATCTTTTTCACCTACACTACAACCAGGCTTTTCCTCGTGCCCACCACCAGTCATCTGCAGATTATATCCTCTCCCCAGCCACTGTTTAAACCACACAATAATACCAAAGATGGTTTAGAGTAAAATTCTTCAGTTTTGTTCTCTCCCCTACAGACAAAAAGAAATGCCCACTCCCACTGCTGCCACCTCCAGTTCAAACAGAGCCCTCAAAACCTGCCAAGTTACTCTCTTCCAGTGATCAATACTCTCCAGGCTTGATTACAAAATAATGGCTTTCAGGAGGAAAGCCCAGAGGGTACAGATAATGCTCAGTGGCTGCACAGAGATAAACTTGGCCCGCAAGAGAATCACAGAATACCTCAGGTTGGAAGGGACCCACAAGAGCAATTTCATGCCAAGCCCTGCAAGCTACTGAAGGTTTAGACTGCATTTCTCACATACGTTCCAAGAAACTCATTCCAGGGAGATCAGACCCTGCAGCTGTTGTACTCCCAGCTTTCTCAGAGCCAACCAACTTAGAAAGCCAAACACACAAAAAGGGAGGTGAGCAACAAATCAGATGCATTTAAAAAGCAATAGAGATGCTGGTCCTGTTTACTGCTGGCAGGGAGGCACAGAAGAGACAAGCTCTTCTAGGAGTCCTCCCCAGTTGTACTTTGAGGTACATCACCCACAAAGTTAATACCATGTACATGATACACTGCTTGCAGGAGCTCATCCTGCTAGGAAATTCAAAATCACTTTTTCCAAGCCAGGCTTCCAACACCAAAACTCTTTTAGTATAATTCAAAACAAGTGCCATTCATTCTCTTCCAAGGCCAGGCTGGATGAAGTCCTGAGCAACCTGACTTAGTGGGTGACATCTCCTGCCTACGGTGGCAGGAGCAGAATTAGTAGAATTTTAACATTCCTTCCAACCCAAACCATTCTATGATTCTGTGATCTCTGACAAGAACTGACAGTCCTGTAAACTGTAAAACATGGACTTGAACACAGCAATGTTTTCAAGTTTTAACTACCACTGAACTTTTAGCTACACAGTGCTTTTTACTCCTATTCTTTTCCTGAAACCATCAGAACAATTGCAGTTTCATTCCAGTGAAGGGGATTTTTTCCCCCACATAATAACAAAAGATATCCTACCCACAGAATCACATAATGACTGGGGTGGGAAGAGACCTCTACAGATGGCTTAGTCCAACCTCTTTCTCAAAACAGGGTCACCTACAGCATGTTGCTCAGTGCTATGTCATTTGGTTTTCAGTATCTCCAAGGATGGAGACCCCACAATCTCTCTGGACAACCCAATCCAGTGTCCCATCACTCTCACAATAAAATGTTGGGTGTTCTGTCATGCTAAAATAGAATTTCCTGTCCTGAGAACCAGATCTCTCTTCTTTACTCTCCCCCCCAATCAAGTACTCACACACAGGTAAGGTCCCCTTGAACCTCCTCTTTTCCAGACTCTGAAGCCTTCTCATATGACACACACTCCATTCCTTAACCATCTTTGTGGCCCTTTACTGGATTTGTTCCAGTATGTCCAAGTCTCTCCTGTTACAAGGAGCCCACCTATTGGCACAGGTCCCAAATGTGGGTTGCCACCTCTGCCACAAGGGCAGTTGATGGCTTATGGTCATCTTGGAGTCCACCAGGACCCCAAGGGCCTTCCTGGGGTCAGCCCCAGCCTGTAGCAGTGCATGAGGCTGCTTCTGCCCAGGGCCAGCACTTGCCATATCCCTTGGCTGGACATCATGAGGATCCTGTCACATTCCTCCAGCCTGCCCAGGTCCCTCTGGATGGCAGCACAACTCTGGTGCATCAGCCACTCCTCCCAGTTTCACATCATCTGCAAATGTGCTGACACAGCAGCACAATCAACCAGGTTCATTAACAATGAGGTTAAACAGCTCTGGCCCCAGTATCAACCTCTGGGCCACCAGTAGTGACTGTCCTCTGGCTGCCCATGGCTCTGTGCCCAGACATTCAGGCAGTTTTCAGTCCACTTCACTGTCCATGTGCTAAAGGCAGGATAAACAACATCCACCACTCCCTGCTTGACCACTCTGCCCATCATCCCCGTAGAAGGGTACGCAAATTCAGCCAGAACTAGAGAGAAGTGACACACAGGACACATTACATTATATTAAAGTTTAAAGAAAGATGATCCTTGAATTGTGATTCAGTTTTATGCTTACGTAGAACAACACACATTCCTGCTCTGTTTAAGAATAACCAGTTTATAACATCAGAGTGAGGTTTGTTATTAGTCAGTCAGGTTAGTAGCTATTTCTTCCCATATCTCCCCTGGAAAAGCACACTTGCTAGAGCTCCAGCAGAGATGTCATCAAGATAAATGTGTTCTTGAGTGAAAAGAATATGCCACAGCCATTCATATGCTGACTTGTTCTGGTTGCCTCTTGACTTAAATCCATGATCTATATTAAGATTAATGAGAAAGACTAAGTATGTGTTCTGAAATATGCATGCTAATGAAGATGGCTTCGTTTGAAGCCAGTTGAGAGGGAAATATCTTGACTTCAATCTGCTATTGAGGTACACAATTACCCCCTCCCCCATCAATTTACTCAATTTCCATTTTGAAATGCAAAAAACTGCACATCTCTGCCAAATTGCAACAAAATGCCAAACATTTCTAAAACAACCCTGAGATCACAAAGAAAACCATGCAGAGGCCATACTTTTCAAGCAGGTTAGTCAGAGCGACAAAATGCAGTCTCTCAAGCTCTTCAACCAAAGCATTTCTGATTTTCAACACCCACTATCTGAGCCCAAAGAATACTGGCAAGGTGTATTGCTGCTGCCTGCCTTAATATCCCTAACAATCCACACATCTCCATAAGGTTTTAATATGTTGGTTAGTTTGATAACATTTTGAAGCCTTTTTCCTTATTTCTAACAATTTCTTAGAAGTGAATTCTCATTCCTCTTTCACTTGTCTCTGTCTACTGACTCATCACTTCCCCCTCCCCCTGTCAGCCCAGTTTTTAACACCCAAATACTGTTTTCTCTCACACCTCCCTATTTGACCCATCCATTCTGTGCACTCTAAGTAAAGCTCCACAGCAGCAGGCACCCCTCACATATATGTCACATCCCTGTTTGAATAAGCTTACATCCCATTTAAACTGCCATAACTTCAGTGCTACTTTTCCTCTTTTCCTCCTGTCTCTCCTTCCTGACTCCATGTTTTGTTTTTTTCCCAGTTGTGAGCTTCCAACAATCTTTTAGGCCTCTCTTCTGCAGCACCAAGCATTCAGTGTGAGCAGCTGGACTTAGCACTGAGCTGCTCTGACAGTTGGGGTTTGTGTCCAGTGCCAAATTGTCTTTTAAATGCATTAACATCTCCCTGTTGCTGGTACAAACCCAGTCTCTCCTGGTGCCAGACTTGGCTGGAACCCTTTGCTGTCACTGATGCTGCCTGCCAGCAGCTCCTCAATGAATGAGTTTCAACAGCAGATTTCTTCACCCACATGACTAGAGGCCAAACATCAGGTCAGCAAGGGGGGCTGAAGCTATGACAGGACGAGTGAATGTCTCAGGCAGAGGACAAACTGAGGCAACAGGGATAGAAAACCTCTCTCAATGTCATGTTTGGCCACACTTGTGACCAAAAAACCCCATTTTTTCCACATTCTAAGGAAAAATCTTTATTATCACTTGGTTAAAATAATCCTGTGCCCACAGTTAGTCCTCATCCTCTAGACTGAAGGGACATTCACATCTTTCTTGCTGTTGGTGCTGTACCTCAGATACTATGAACCTTTTACCCAGAACAGTCTGCAGGGAGACACTGAGCTGTAATTTTCCACACCTGAGTGACTCCAGCTTCACCAGACTGGATCCTTAGTACTTATGTATGTACTTTGGTGTTAAGAGCCCAAGTAAATTCACAAATAATACACCTACAGCATTGCAGAGGGCAGGAATGCACCGTATCTATGGTTAGATGCTCTGTACCTATGCACAGATCTTACAGGCCCAACTAAACTTTAACTAAATGGCTCCTCACAAGAAGGAAACTGCAGTGGCCTCAGCACAGCATGAGTTTACCCCCAGTCTTGTGCACACAATGGGTTCTCAGCCTGTGGCAGCTGCTCAAATTCAACTGGAGCTTATGCTCTTGAAAAAGGAGCTTCCCCAATTTCCCAGACAACCATCATGTACCTTATACAGACAAACAGTGCCCACGGTGATATGTGCATCTCACCCACTGGAGAATCAGACCAGCAGCCACTGGACAGAAGCCCTGCTGTCTGTTCACTGCATTTCACAGAAGTCTTTGCACATTTTCCATTCACTATTGTGTTCTGGATACAGCCTTGTCAAATCTGCTTCAAACTGTCTAGAAGACCTGGTACACTACTGCTAGAATCTGCTCTGCCAAGTTCCCAGAGCCGAATAGGGGGCTGTGAATGCAGTTTAGCAAAGAACCTGAGCTGCTTTTCCAAAAGTCACTTAAGACATTAAGGCAAATCTCCAATAGGGATGAGGCACTGTTATTTCTTTCAGGCCAAGAACGTAACAGCCTCCCTCTTTATCCAGTGAAGGACAGCAGCTCTTTTATTGTCTGCCAACAGAAATGCCACTCTGCCAATGCCACACCACAACCAAAACCAGCACCTTTATTTTTAATTTAGTAGTGTTTAGTCCTGAAGGACAAAGACTTTATTGTAGCTTTGGGTTTACTCCAGGTTTGGAGCACAGTCATGTTAAAATGAATTCTCATCCACCACTATTATTCTTCCCTACACTCACACTGATTGCAAAAGTCACTTATCTTCTAGACCCTAGAAGCTATGTATCAAAATTGTCATACAGGCAAGAGTCCCAGGAGTCAGGGAAATTAATGTGGGACAGCCCCAGGAGGTATCAATCACATCTGCAAATGCCCATTTCACTGGACTGGCTCACCCCTGTGATTCAGATGTGCAATGACTTTGCTGGCTCATCTCCCAGGATCCAGACTGGGCAGCCAATCTTCAAACTCAGCCCCACCATCTGATACGCCACGAGCACAGGACCTGGTCCTGAGGAGCCAGAAACTGCACACAGCTCAAAAGCCATAAAGTGCTAACACTGGATTTACCTCAGCTCACCCACAAGTCTAAACTTTGGGGCATAACTTAGTCAGCTCTTTGGAAGCAGGGGGATGCATCATCCTCCAGAGGTGACTCTCTGACTCCCTGCATGGCTCAGAGAGATGGGTAACTTCTAGACAGCCACAGTTAAGTGAGACAAATACTACCCTGCAAAGACAATGACAAGCTGACATGCTGTAGATTCCTCCAGCAGTATTATTAAGTGACAAAAATGCCAGTTTCTATAAATTGATTCACTAAGATCAGCAAAACCAGAGTCTGCTCCTGTGGGTTGAACATTTAATAATTCTTCAAAATTATAGGGGGAAAAAAAAAAAGAGAGAGAGACAGATTGTGGAGAAAACGGCAAAAAATTGGTTTTGCATGGGTGGTAAGTAATGCTGAGAATAAGCACAGTATGACATAACAGGCATTTAGAAGACAGGAAGCAAAATATTAGTGTTAATATATAACTAAATACACTTTCCCCTTAACTACTGCTTGCACTCTGCCAATGGCAGGATACTGTCAGAAGGATTCAAAGAGGTTAGGAGAAAATTCAAACATTTGAAATACAAAATAAAATCTAATTGCACAGGCAGAAACTGGGAACACACAGTGAGTGTTAGGAGGCATCAGGGCTGGAAAGCCAAAGGTGAGTGAAAATGAAGGACACTTCCTCTGTGCAGTCATAAAGGCTGACACAGTTTTGACTGCACAGACAAGAGTATCGGGAAGAAGGGAAAGTAACTCAGATTTTCCTACTTGTTATAGCTATCTTGTGACAGTCCCTGAACTACTTCATGCTGTGTTTTAAAGCACTACAAAATGGAGCTTATTTACTTGCAGAAATAACAGTGCTACAGGGGATTAATGGGATATACAGAAAAGAGTGATTATGTTCCAACAGTGACTAACTGTAGTTAAAAGAATGGACATATTTCCAATAGATGAATATTTTTCAATACGCATATACACTTACTATGGGGAGGAATTACTCAGTATGACACACTGAGGAGTACTAATTCAAAGCAGCAAACTTAGAGCAGTTAAAAAATGAAGGTTAGGAAGAAACTTCCACACAATTGAAAGCAAAATACATCAAAGCTGTAGGCCACAGTTTGTAAAAAAGCTAAAGCATCACCATGCCTGCAAGATCTGACACAATGCTGCCAAGTGCAAGCAGAACAGTCATTTATGGACAGCAACAGCTAGGGATGCTTAATTTTTTCTAAAATTCACATACTTCCAGAGCATCAATGCAAAGAAAAAAAAGCTTATTTAGGAAATGCAGAAACTCCCCGCCTTTTATCCTAACCATCTGTGGCACTACCACTCTTTCTGCATTTTCTTACAATGTGGAGGAAATAAAAGAAATAACCACATCACAAACTAAAGGACTCTATCTGCAAACTTTACCCAGAATAAGATTAGATGAGGATATGAGATAAGAGCTGCAAAACCCACAGTGCATACTGAGAGTTTATCAGAGGACACCCCTAGTACGTTAGAAGACACCTATGACTTGTCCTGCAGCAGATTGTTTCTTTCTTTAACAGGTGCTTCTAGCAGCAGGAGCTTTCCAGCCTCTGAATTGCTGTCCTTGCCCTCTGCTCTCTGGTTTTACAGGCACAAAGTGTGGGCACTGCCTCATGTATACTTTAAGTTCCTTTTTGTTGGATTATCTGTTTAATTTAGCAGACTGCCTTTTTCATGCAAAGTAATTCACAACAGAGATCCCCGCTGCTGCGCAACACAGAATATTGGCATCTCTTGCCACAGCAGCTGAAATGAAAACCAAAAGAAAAAAACATTGTAATTTGCTGCTGACATGGAGTGTCAGAGAAAACAACCATCAAGAAAGGAGCAGCTCTTCCCTGCTGGAAAGTTTTAAAGAAGTAATTTGTTTCCCTGTCAACCCTGTTTGCTACCAGGCTGCTCCACTCACAGGGTCAGTTTGCTTTACAACAGTCAGCAGCTTCCATCCAATGAAGCAGTTATTTCATGGGAAAATAAACACTTCCATTGCATGGAACAAGCTATCTTGCACAATTCATAATTTCATTGACAAAAAGCAACATGGGACAGGGCAGGACAATCAAAACCTGTGCAAACTCTGGGCAAAAGACAGGGCTGAAACTCCATTACACTCCAAATATTCACCATGGCTTAAAGAATATTAGAAGACTGTAGGAATTAACATCAGCACTGTATTTTTGCTGCAGAGGCTGTAAGTCAGTACCCTCCTGCCTGCAGCATGCGAGAAATCCCACCCTGAACTGCAACACCAACAAAATACACTCTGCAGCACTGATTCTGCCATACAGAAAAGGGTCATGAGATATCTAACACAGATGGAGTAGCCCAGTTGCAACATGAAAAACCTATATTTTGGTGGGGAAATTCCATCTCAAGAATCCCCTGAACATACGAAAAGAGAGCCTTGAAGCCTGAAGGATATCCACATGTGACTGAGTTTACAAGTACCCAAACCCCTCACATGTCATAGTGACCTACAGAAAAATGACATGCAACTGCCTTTTGGCTTTCCTAGGACTTTATAATCTGCCAAATCATACAGCCAGGCCATTCATCCACTGCAGAGATTAGGAGAGGACTATCCTATGAGATATTAAGGTTTCCAATGGGGGGGGGGTGGGGGGGTGTCAGGAGGAACCTCTTCTTTTTTTAATAGCCACATGAAGGACTGCCCTGCTCCTCGGCATGTCAGCACAATAACCCTTGCCACAAATTAATACAATCCAAGGAAAACATTACTTTTCCCAGAGAAACTATCCCAGTGTCCGCTTCCCTTTACAATGCAAATGGGGAATACAAATGAAGATGAGATTGCCTATTACAGCATGGGCTGTGATAGGGATGGGATGTTTTCCTGCCAACAGTGGCTCTGCTTGAAGACTCTTCCCCAGTCCTGACATTCCTTGGAACAGTGTGAAGCTCTCAGGGAGCACAGTGTGTAGAATAAAAAATATAGTCTCCTGTGTTCCTACTCAAAAAGGGGCAAGTAACTAATAGCAGAAACCATGCAGAGAAAGAAAACAACCACAGATCTTCATGAAAGCCTACCTGAAACTTCACCAAAAGAGGCTGTTCTCCTTTTCATATCTAATTGGCTTTTGCCACTTGTATTGCAAAGGTAAATCACCTGTAAACATTCTTCTCTTCCTGTTCAAGGAACTCTGTCCTTTTGTATCCCTTTTCCTTTGACAGTTCCTCCTGAGATTCAATAGCTGAGATAAGCAGAGAAGCCAGTCTGGAGGAGGGAAACCTCACCAGCCCTTTGGAATCTTCCAATGTTCCAGCACATTAAAAGTGCTCTCAAGGCACAGAGAACAGCAGGAAAGTACCATGAGAATCTTTTTTTTTTTCTCTTTTAATAAGACCCCTATGCATCCTCATGTAGGGAAAATGACTCAGAAAAATCTCATTCTCTTCACTTTCCTTGTTACTAGCTGGAAGTAACAGACAAGTAATTTTCACAAAACTATAAAGAAACACCACAGTACAAACAGACCACCCTCCCAAACCCAAGCAGCAGTGCTGTGCAGAGACAAGGCAGCACTCCCTGTTATTGTTCTACCAATCCATGGTACTGCTCAGTGGAAATCTCTTCTCAACAGGAATGGCAGCAGTAAGTCCCATATGGCAAATCTTACCCTTTGGATCCAAGTTTTCTAAATAGTGAATGGTCCCACTCAGGATATTTCATATTCCATAACAAGATACTCTATTTTCTAACAGATAAATCAATACTCACATGTTTGGAAGTGCTTAAGCTCTCCAGGCAAAAGCATAAGGTCCTTTTCATACCAACAGACAAAGACAAGACACTCTGAGATAAGCACAGTATCAAGAACAGAAAACAAAATGGACACAAAATGCATTAATTTAAGGTCTCAAATAATTTTGGTATTTTACAGCAACTTAATCTTTGCACACATACACAGAAGGAGTAACTCATGACTGTGAAGCAGCATTTAGTTCTTTAAGCCATTTGCTCACATACTGTACACTAAGCTGAAGATTGGTAAGTCAGAACTGTTTCCTGCTCGCAAAAGGCCGCACTTGGCATCATCTACCTACAGGATAAGTACTACATCAGCACTCTAACACACACAGCTGTCTTACAACACAAAATAAAAAAATCCCTTCTTCCTTTATCTTGCCTGGCTTCAGAATCTCAAGTTTGCCTAGACCCTCAGCCCACAGCCCCCACCCTGCCCTAACGCTATTTTGAAGCAACACTCTGGATGCCAAGGGTCCGAAACACTGAGACAAGGGAAAAGCCTTAACAAACACCTAATAAAAAATTTTAAATGAGAGCTTGAATTCGTGTTATGAGGTCCAGCTATTTTCTTAATATTTTAGATTGGAAAATTCCAGAGGCATAAGACTCTCAGAGAAGGGTGATAATTCTTCCACACTTTATTAACACCTTCAGTTTATATACTGCTGCTCTGTCAGCTTGTCATTAGACCATGTAAAACATCAGACCAAGGAGAGGGAAACGTCAGGTAGAAGTGTGACATACTCTCTGAACAGCAGGAATTAAGTTCAACTACACAACGCAACCACAATGGAGTAAAACAACAGCCAGCCTGTACAGGTTCTCAAAATTAAATGAGACCATCCTTACAGTACAGATGTTTCACTCATCGCTCTTCTTCTTGCACAGACAAGCACAAAAAGGACTGGGCAACAAGTAAAAAGAAAACTGAAGAGCTCCAAAGTCCAGGAAAGTTCAAAAAGGTTTAGTTTACCTACAAAAAAACTCAGTTAATTCCAAAAGTTCAAGTGCAACTGAACTTCTGATTAATATTAATCACAAACACCACCAGTTTACCATGCAAATATTTTAATTATTTAAATTGCTCTCTTCTGAGCATGAAGAGACAGAAGTACCACTCCATGGTGGTATTTCCTATGACAGTGACAAAGGACCACTTGCTTTTAACTTAAATATAATAAATTCCTGTTTTGTATAACTGAGGCTGAATACCCACAGGATATTATTAACATTTCCCCTCCAGCATCTGGTCTAATAAAGAAACACAGAACAGCTTTGCTGTGGTACAAAAGTTTACAGAAAGTTCAACAATTTAATTAAAGACAATACAAAATATGTTGTCTGAATTCAAATAATTTATGTAAAAGTACACTCATGAGAAAATACTGGCAAGAAGATTTGGATAACCCTATTATCAGATGCATGTTCTTTGTTCCTAGAGATAACATACAGTCAAAAATACATTTATAATTTAAATTACAATAGAAGACAGTATTTCAAACACAATTTCGGGTCTACCAGCCCTGCAAGGCAAAAGAAATTCCTGTTGACACAGGACAAACTGATAGAATAAAAAAAATTAGAGCAATACTGAAGTCTCTTAACAAGCCTGAAGTGTTTTGTTTTTCCTTTTATCAAGGAGGGAGAAGATACCAGAAAGTAAAGGGGACTTTGTCTTCTCAGTTAGGTTTTTAGTAAGTGTGATCAGAGCATCAGGGATTACTTGCATCCATATACCCCAGAAAAACCCATTCTCCTTGTGGAGAGACAGGGCACAGATCTTCCCTTCCATCCACAGCAGTGCCATGCCCACACAAGTGTGGATCCTGCAGCCAAAGGAAACTACCTGGTTCCCAGGGGTGCAGCTTGGACCCAACAAACACCTCCTCTGAGCCACTAATCAGCACCACTAATCCTCTCACATCACAAGTTATTCCTCACCTTTATCAAATACTGAAACCCCAGAAGTCACCTTCTTCATTATGGTATCAGACTGAAATACCCAGTACTTCTCACCATGTGTCACTTGCCCTCCACATTTTTGTGGTCAACTAAACAGTTTAACAAGACGACACATGATTAACTTCTTTCAAGATACTTTAGTTCATTGATTCTCAATAAAAGCACTGGTTGCAGTACAATAGTTTGACATACAGCAACAAAAGGTACTCAATTTACATGCACAAGCTATTTAACAATAGTACACAGTCTTTCCTATTGCCATTATGAAAGAAATACTACTGTGACAGCTGGCACGACCTTCCAATTGTTCTCATGAGCTGTAAGAGAGTGATGAAAACAGAGTTGCGATGGTACAATGCCAAAGAACAGAGATTTGGCCACTGCTGGAAGATTCCAATCAAGATGCCAGTATCGTAATGGGAAACAGTGTTGAAGTAATTGTAAAAACAGCAACAAAAGAAGCTATGCAAAATTGCTTTGACTTGTACTTCAGTTTAAGAAAAACGTGGAAAATAAGTGCATGCAGAGGCAGAAAAGTTAAAAGTTTGAGGCAAGACAAATGTGTAGATGAGTAAAAAAACCTCTGAACACTCAAGTACTGTAAACCAGCAGCAATCTGTTGGTGAAAGAGTGTATAATTGCCTTTCTGGATTGTTTTTGTGGGTTGGGGTTTTTTGTGTTAGAGTTGTGGGGGTTGTTGCAATTTGGATTTTTATTCAGTTTTATTTTAATAAAGCTTCCACCTTTGAAGCGCAAGCTGAAACTCCTCCGCATTTGTGTTTGATGCTTGGCTGAGCTTTCGTTCAGTTTTACAGCTTGGTCCAGATTGTCCTGGTTTAATGTGCAAAGTACAGCACAGACTATTAGGACCACTCACTCCAAGCTTTCAACACCTGCTTTTTAAGAAACAGATACAAGTGTTACCTTCATTAAAGTCAGTTTCAGTACTGCTGTTAAAGGGCTTCTAGAAATCAGAACAGAAAAGTCAGATTTATAACAATGAGCTAAGCAATGAGCTTTGTAAAACACACACGTTACAATAAGACTTTTCCTGTAGAAAATAAAAATCAGGGAATTTGATTTTATTTTTAACATTTCTTTCTAGGTTTCAGAAGTGCGAGCAATTTCAGCAATAAAACTTTCAAAGTGCCTTGGCTGTGCCACGTTTTAGTGGCTTTTCCAAACAGTATTCAAACAAGTAAGAAACCTTCTCCTCTAAGGGACAATTAGCAGTTTAGCATTATGCCATTGGCAAGTAAGATCCTGAAATATAATGAATATTCAATAGTTGTCATAATTTTATTCATATCCATATAAAAAAGCACAGTTACATGATACTGCACTGTCAGGTCTATAATATGCCAAGTAAGACTACAAAAATAAAAGTAAAAAAAAAAAGTAAAAAGGCCTCAATTCTCCTATTTTTGTTGCTTTTTTTTAACTAATTGTCTCAGGAAAAAAAATAGTAGCAAAGGCTTAATCTTAAACACAAAGGTATTATCATCAAATCAGGTCCTCTAATCCAGACTGATGGTGCGCTTACCATTTCAACTGAACCACTCATAACAAACTTGCAATGCCAGCATTCATTCATACTCTGAACTGTTCCCTGGCCTCATCTACCCAATCAACTATTCACACCTTATATTAAGCAGAACAATTAAAAAAGTTGTTTGTGGTTTTGAAACAGTTGGTCTGAATTCTTTAATACCACACTCAAAACAGAGGATGACAAATTTAAGGATATTTCAACTCAGTTCACAAAACACTGTTTAGAAAGGGAAAAAAGAGGCATGAATATGGAAGTACAGAAGGTGTTAAATCACCACTTTAAAAATTGACTTGGTAGAGAGCCTACACTGGAAACACTTACCTTGTCAAAGCATCAACATGATCATCTCAGAAGACAATTCAGAGACACTTAAGTCAGAATTGTGAAAAAAATGAAACTATACTGTCAAAGATCACGGAAATATCTAATCTAAGGCAGTGCAAATGATGGCTGGTGAGGGGCAACCAGTCTCCTTGCAAAGTGAGGGATTTCAAATTACTCATCACTGACCTTCTTGATAATCTGCATTGAAGGACCTGATGAACACCAGTGATATTTCTGTCATGCAATTACAACTGTTAAGCAACCAATAAGCAACTCAAGAGTGATACTGTCACCCATGGTGGATTATTGAAGTAATAATCCATTAAAGAATAAGTTCAAAGGGGAAAGTGGTAAACATCTTGCCATAAGTGAAAACACTTCAAAATTTACAATTAAATAAAAAGTTAGATGATACCTTATAAAAAGAAGTACTGAACACAACAAGGCCACAATAAATTAGTGTTTCCATAAAATGACATGCTGAAGGTTTTGTTCCCAAGTCTATACATTTTTTTACTGTCTGTTAATTCCTAAATATTGACAGCATAATTGAATAATTGAGGTACAGTAGTTTACATTTTTATATGTCTTGTAAAAAGATTATTATTTTTCTTCCAGTTTTTCTTCCTCCTCGCCAAAGAACAACAAAGGAAACATTCCTAAAATGCAGCCAATGGTCACTCCAATAGCTTTACCCTAAAGAAAGAGGGAGAAAAAATTAAGTTTTTCACTGATCAGTTATTACTCATTTCCCATGTACCACCACAGTCAGGGACACACAACCCTTCTTCTAGTTTTCAGCTGGGAATCACATCTTTCTTAGCATGCAGGCTAGAAACACAGTCTATAAGAGAGAGACAGATATGACAAGGTTAGAAACAGTGTTTGCAATGACAAAAGACAATTCTGAAGAAGGAGGAGGGCAATGATCATGAAGTGCTGCACAAGTGGTAAAGGAGGAAACAGATATTCAAAGCATTAGCAGAATGGACCGGAAGATGGAAAAGGAAAAAAAAATAACCAAAACAACAAACCACCAAACAACAACTACACACATTTTAGGTGAGACTATACATGCATCTGCTTGTATCTGGTACTGCAAATCATCAAAGGAATGAGTGGCGGCTCCTTGCAAACATGATGGCTTTCAAAGGCACAAGGCAAAACCAACAAAAACTGGAAAACATTTCAGTTGACTTGAATGTATAAGTCAAGAGGAGAGGAAATAAAGTAAGACAAACAGCCTCCAAACCACATCAATAGCAGTAGGTGGATAGTGTTGAAAAACTTGAGACAGCAGGTAAAAAAGACAAAATGCTACCATACAAGCAAAGATGCACAGAAGTCTTTTCACATAAAAGGAATATGAACAAACTGAGTGCAATGACAGGGTTTTGCCACAGGCTCAGCTTTTACTGAGAAGACTCAGACTATGGGGCAGCCCCCTGACAACATGCCAGCTCTTCATTGCTCTGTGCTTTGATCTATCACTGCTAAAACCTGACTTTTTCTACCATAACTTTTCCTCAGTAAGTGCTATTTCTTTTCCCTTAAATCTGCAGAAGTATTTTTCCCAGTGAAGGCTCATTCTGACAAAGTGAAGTATCTGTTTCTTTACTCAGCTTCTGATAATCTGTTTCTTTAATCATTGTTCTCACTGCTGAAGTGGGAACACTTCAAATACTTAAGTGTTAAGTAAGTAATCACCCTGAAAATGCATCTGCAAGGTGAGTGTCCTGCAACTGTAAACACAGGCAGTGAATACTACCCAAATGCGAAAAGTTTGGCCAGAGAAAAGCTGATTTCACATCCAAGCTAATTAAAGAATATTAGAAATTAGTAAAAAACCAGCACAGGTATATGAATAGCAAGCACTTGACAAAGAATGTATGTATAAGAGTAAACTACTAAATGGTCATAACTTCCAAGTAAATTATCTTATCACCACAGTCAGAGCTCAGCCCAGGTATCTGCACAGCACACACAAAAGTCATTGCAGAGACTATCCATGTCACTTGTCCCTTGGGGCTTGCTGCATACAAAAAACCACTCAAGCTCAAAAAAATCCCATCTCTTGATTCTCCCTGACATGGGCTTAAGACTAAACCCTCTGGGGAACATGCACAAAGTTGGTGGACATTAAGGAATAAATGGAAAAAGTGACAAAAAGCATTTATCAGCTAGTTTAAACACAAAAAGCTCCACACCAGGATACTCACCAAGTGTGCACTGAGACGGGTCTGCCACATGTCAGCTTGTTTGGGTGTCAGGTCAGGGATTGACAGACCCAGCCGGGAAGCCAAAGCTTCCACATAACCTGCAAGACTGAAGAACAAGAAAACAAGAACAAACAATTTGGAATCTCACACTATATTCTAGTGAGGGTTTTGAAATACTTGAACTTAAAAACAAGAGCTTTTCCTTCAGCATACCAATAAAGTGATTGAGAGAAAACTATGGGACAGAGTTCAGACTTCTAAAGGTCACATTTTGCAATGTAATCTAATTATCTCACTGATTTAAGATGCAATATTTCTAAAAAACCTTATGCAGTACAACACAACTAGTGTGAATGTTAATGCATCTTTACAGAGCTTTTTAAGTAACCTTTACTGGAGGTAAGGTCACACACAGACTAGTTAGTGAAAAGCCTTGCAATTTGCAGAAAACATAACAGAGGGAAAGTGGGAAAAACAGGCTTTACTTTCAGCAGTTATGCAGGAACTTCCTGTAAAAATTAAAATAAGCTGTATCTGTTTTTATCAGAAATAGGTATTTATCAGAAATAGCCTAGACCTGAAGACATTGCAGAGATATTGTTTTAGCTGAGGAGAAGGAAATCTCTTCACATATGGGGATAACAATCTGAGAAGGTATATTAGGCAGAGCTATATTACATTACAAAAAATTATTTTTCCACTTTGCATCTCAATGAATGCACTTAATATTCTTAACACAAGTTCATACATACCCCAGTCCAGCTAAATCTGAAACGAGGTTTCCCAAAGCTGCAGCTGGAAGGAGGAAGAGGGAAGAGAAAAAGGTATTATTTTAGCTACAAACAAAATCAACCAGCTCCCACCCTCCAGTGACCTTCTCATTCTCTCAATTTATATAGAATTAAAGACTAGACCTAAGTTCCTTATATTTCAGTGTTTTTATTCTGACCTTATTACAATTTAATAACAGCAGCAGATTAGAATTAGTAAGAGGTGCAACAATTTTTCTCAATTTACATGGAGAAAATTTGACAAATACAAAAAGACAACACTAACACCTGGAAATCAACGTAACTTTTGAGATCAGAGTTAAGAACAGCTGTTCATGATTGTCAGCTCCATGCAGCTAATGCTGGACACCAAGAAAGGCCTTCCAGTGCCTGAAGAGGCACAGGAGCACTGGAAATAGAAGGAGCTGTCACTCAGGTATGCAGCTTTGATAAACACGTCAATATATCCATAAACTGTGTCAATTTAAGAAGAAATACTGTACACAAGTGAACAAAGTTACACACAAAATACAAGATTTCACAGCAGACCTTACTAAGATGAGCTTCCCTGTCTCACATTGAACCAAGGCCTGCAAATTTCCAAATCTTTAACTTGCCCTGCTGTAACACTTTCAGTTAAGCTCTCCCTCCTCGTGCTTTTGAGCAATGCTGCACCTGCAGCTGGGGGATCCATGAGCACCCTCTGACACTGCAGATGCACCAAAGCTGCTGAGCAGAGCTTATCAGTCTGGGCCCAGTGCAGGGGCAGGGTGGCTGCTTGGCCTTCCTGTGGTATCTCACCACGGCAGAGAAGCCACCAAGAAGTGCAGTAAAAAGACACCAACATTGATCTCCCCTCAGCACTGCAAGCCAACAGCAACATACAAACACATATATTCACATACATTGACACTGGGCCCTGGGGAATTTAGAGCAGTTCCATTACAGAAATGCAAATACACTTTCCCAACTGACCCAGGATTTGAATTATTAGGCTGAAATCAACAACAAGAACTTCAAAAGCTATTTGAACTGAAATTCCATTTCTACAAATGGAATATGTCCTAGCTTCACCCAGAGATTGTTTCTCTATTAGGAAAGGCAGCTGCAAGACTGAGGAAGAGCCATTTCCAGCCCTGTGTGCTACTTTCAGCTTAAAATATAGGAATGTGCCATATTAGTCTAAATGTGCTGCAATTTTAATACTTGCCTGCCATAGTTGAAATTCCTAAGACAACTCCAATTGACAATTCTATCTGGGTTCCCTGAAAAATAAACAGTTTTCTCATTATTTAAGGGATTTGAAGTTAAAATAAATTATATTGATACAACTGACAAAAGTATTGTTTATTGCTTGTCTGCGTTAAAAGTGAAAGGATAAATGGACATTTCTTCTATTAGATCACAGAGATCTTATCTTCCTGGCATATATTCCCCCGAAGGCAAGGCCCTACTTCTGAAAGTCTTTTAATATTTCATATGTACTCTCTCAGGCAGCTGGGGGACAAACCTCCAACCCCTATCCCTGCATAGGAACTTCCCCACTGCAATTCTTTAGCTGAATGTAGAGCTCTGAACAAAAACTTCTACAAATACCGAGCAAACAAATAAAGCAGAGTATCACAGCTCCTCTTGTTTTCAGCTGAAAAAACAAAACCACATGGTCTACATTATGAAACACCAGTACATGGTCGAAAGATGAGAGACAATGTGCATGAACTAAAACAAGACATGTTCCAGTTGGATACAGCAAATCATTTTCCATCCTGAGGACAGCTGAGCATTGGAACAGGTTGCTCAGACAGGCTGCCCTTGGATTTCTCAAGTCCCTCAGGATAAAACCATGAACAACTTGGTCTCATCTTACAGCTGGCTCTGCTTTGAGCAGGAGGTTAGACTAGAGACCCTGAGAAGATCCTGAGCAAGGGGACTTTCTAGACTAGACCTCACAGGCCATTCTATTCTGATCTCTTGAAAAATATGAATCTTACAGACTTGTTCAAGGAATTAAACGATGAACTTACCGCAGCAATCATAATTGCGTTATCCAAAAATCCAAACCCTACAAAAGGTAATGCATTGTGGAAGAACACTAAAAGAAATAAGTAACAAAGAAAAAAGAAGTATTTATAAGAGAGTTCACTAGTGCACAGAACAACTGAAATGTCTAAGAGAAACAAGACAAAATGTTTTAAGAGAAACAAAGGCAAAATACACAAAATTCCTTTCCTCCTGGCCACCTTTTTGTTGCTGGCAGATGTGGTAAAACCCTTTGCTACACAGAAATGTTACTAATGGCTTGTGAAGAACCACCTAAAAAATCTACTTTGCAAATACTTTTACAATTTCAGGTGGAAGCCACTTATGCCTACTAGTGCGTAAGAGAAATACTTAAAACTGCACAAACTCTGATATTATTTGCAGACCTTACAGCAATGTTGCAGTATCACTGAAGATCACCAGACTGTCTGACCACACTTCTTGAAATAAAGGCCCTTTCTCTGCAAGTCCCTCATTATTTCTGTGCAAGAGCTCCATCTTCTTCACACATTCCTAAAATTTTGTACTTTAAAAGCATTGTCTGGAGCTAGACAATTCTTGTGAAAACTCTTTCAGCCAAATCTGCAAATGCTAAGGTGGGTTTTGCTAGGCTGTTAATTATCTCACAATTTCAATTGTGAATTGTATCTTGATTTTGTTTGTGCACTATCCTCAGTGCAAGTTAGACTTGTAGCTGCTTCTTAATACCCTGCTTAAGAAACCAAGCTCCACCTTTTGTTTTATGCATTTTCTTCTTTTTTCCTT
This sequence comes from Motacilla alba alba, assembly GCF_015832195.1. Taxonomy (NCBI): domain Eukaryota; kingdom Metazoa; phylum Chordata; class Aves; order Passeriformes; family Motacillidae; genus Motacilla; species Motacilla alba. The sequence continues at coordinate 140,305,849 of NC_052017.1, forward strand.
CTGAAACCCATTAAATCCTTTTTGAAAATATTTTCTGTTGCAGAAGATTGGAACACGCTGGTCTGAGAAATTTCTAAGAATGAGCACAGTGCTACTGTATCATTCCTTTTTGTCCTGCTTCATTTTCTCTCTCAGGTTTTAGCCTGTAAGCTTTTGATGGGGGTGGGATTGAATTTGCACAGCATTGTCTCCAGCTGAGTTTCAAGGTGCTCACTTCATAAAATTAAATAAAACATGAGAAGAGACTACATGACAACAATACAGTTGAAAGTTTAATTTTTTCAATTTTTAAACATTTAAAATGCAGCATTCAGTCTGGATTTGGTTGGAGTTCAGGGTTTCTTTTTTCACTTCATGCTGGACTATAATTCCTACATTTTATAAACTTAAAAGAGATGCAAACCAGGAAGAGGGACGAAAGAAGAGTGCATGAACCTCACAGTCATGTGAAAAGAAGCTGGTACCCAGTACCTTTTGGGTTTCTTTTCTGCAGACAGTATGAATCCATGACCACACAAAAAAAACCAAAGCCACATTCAAGATCTTTCATGCTTAGGTATTAAAACATAAATGGACATCTGTAACTACTTTGTGAGAATACACCTATTTTCTAAACTGCACAGGTTAAAGACTACAGCACAAAACCTATGAAATGTTCCAATTATTTTTAAACTATCACAGGACAAACCCACCAAAACATAAATAACAAAACAAGCACACAGATTTGCCCAGTATTTATAAAATGTCTGTACTGGAGCTAAACTGAGACCTCAAATTCTCACTGAAATGCACAGAATTTTGGAATAAATTGAGTAAACAGAACCCCAGGGACAAAGGAAGGGGTGGAGGGACAAATTAGAAAAAAAATGTAGATAATTAGAAAAGGGAAATGTCTGCCTAAATAAATTTTCTCGCTGCAGAGTACAAAACCATAAAAATACACTAATTTGGAAACTAAATCAGAATTTGAATCATGGTATTATAAATGCACAATCTGTTTCCAATTTCTTTGCAATTTTATACCACTTCTCAGTCTTTTTAAAACACAAAACCTCCACAAGGCACTGCAGCACCAACACTGCTTGGCTTAGAAAAACAATGTTTGCTGCTGGCTTTGAACAGCGTGCTCTCATTTGGGCTTTCTGTCCTACTTTCACTAAGGGCTGTTCATTCTCCAGCTGAGGTGTTATGAAACAAAGGCAGCAGGGTGAGTGTTGGTGCTTGCTTTGGTTTTCTCTTACTCCATACAACAGGGATGAGGACAGAGCAGCACTTGTGGAACAAAGATGAAGCCAATTCAAAGAGAGACTGCACAAATACTGAACCACATTCAACAAACATTCTTCTTTTACCATGTCTCAGTTGTCCTGGAGATGGTGGTGCAACCTCCAACTTCTCTAGAGAAGTCAAAATGAAATGAGAAAGTTAGCTGCTTTATCACAGATTCAGTTTATTATCAAGTCTTTACCAAATTTCTAGCAGGCAAAAAAAGCAGTTATGTTATTTAAAAGCTATCAAATGGGAAAGAAAAATACTTCACACCTACATTTCTATTATTTTTACAAAAGATAACATGGTATTAAAAGCCAAAATGCCTTAGAATATTACAAGCTTCCACCAGTATAAGTGGTTATGCACAGTAACAGCATACTTCAGATGCAGTCCAACAGCCATCTTCATTTGAAAATTACAAAAACACACCAAAATTAGAAAAATCAAATCTTCTACAGACAATTGTATGTTATTTTTTTAGATGTCCTCTAAACATGCAGCAGACAACCTTCTTTCCCCCAGAGAGCCTGCAAAACAAATTCTACCATTTATGTTCTCACAAAAGGTATTTTTCACAGCAACGTAAGAATAAAGGAAAAATGGAGACCACGGATTTTGGTAAAAGCAGATTAAGTTTGGTCATTTGGTGCATGTTTCAGGTATCCTGGACCCAAAGTTTGCAGGGACCAAGGATGACTCCAGAACCTGACAGAGTACTTTCTCTACAGGAAACCAGCACAGTTGTGATCAGAGATGCTGTGCAGAATGCAGCAGCAAGTTACTCATTTAACAGCAGCAAGGGAAAAAACCTAGCTACTTTTTTAGGCTTCTCTTGAGCATTTTTAATGTAGATACTGAGCTTAAGACCTCCTTTTTAAAACAGAAAAAAATCATTCCCCAAATATTTTCCAATATTATGAACCCTGAGATTATGACAAGTTGCTTCCATACTTCTGCTGAGGTAACTTCTACAGACAAGGGTTATAAATGGTAAAACGTGGAACCTACAACACTCAAGTACTCAAATTTTACTCGGGCAGACAAGTACATGGAAAGACAATGCTGCAAACAGAGTGGGATTAATTTGAGCCTATGTCTCAGCACTGCAGACTGAAGTGAGTATTCTTGCATCCAAGTCACTTTTATACTCAAAAGCTATTTTAAGGAAGAAACAGAAATATTCACTTAAAGTACCTTTGAGGGAAAAACGTTAGATCATAATACCAGTATTTAGCCAACCAGGACACTGACTTCCAAAATAATTTCACTAATTGAAGGACTTCAACACTTTCAAGCTCTAGCAGTTATTGCAGAGGTCCTTCCTCCCCATGCCCAGTATAAACACTACCTAAACTCTACAAACACCAGATGCACTCACCATGCAAATGGGACAAGTATAGCCCAAATACTACAGAAATAAAGATTATTTCGCTCTCCCCTAGAAAATGCCAAGGAATCCACGGATTCAAAGCTCAGGCTTTGGTAAACAGAAGGGGCCGTGTCAGAATCAGTCTTCTGAAGCCTCAAGTATCGATGGCAAGAAAACGTCAGACCAAAATTTTCAGCTTGTGTTCAGGGTGAATGGGATTGGGGATGGGACCCACTTTCATATGGTCTCCTTCTTTCTCACAGGTTAAGCAGATCTTTTACAGAAGCATGGACAAAGAAAGAGCTGTCTATATTCACCAGTACCTCCCTTTGGGCAACTTTCCCCAGAGAGAATTTCCACAACACTGGGGAAAATCGGAGCCACCTTGAAACAAAGAGATTATTAGCTGAGGCCACTGGTTCCAAAAGCTCCAGATGCCCTGAGGGTGGCCAGGCAACCTAAGTCAACACTGTCACATTCCTGATGAAGCCTCCCTAAACTTGCTCCATCCTGCTGAATGCCAGGGAGAGAATAAAAAAACCCAAACCAAACCGAAGCACAGGAGGTCACAGTGCTGCCCTCCATTGGCTTTCTGCACAGAAGGGAAGCTCCCACACAGCCACTGTGGTTCCTGGGCTTCCTGTGGCACTGCCACTGAAACCACCCCTGCTGCAGTGCCCATCAAATATCTAGATCTATGTCTCCATATAAAGGATTTTGTGACAAGAAACTGTAACAACATAACCAAATTTCCAGGAAACACTCTACCTCTGAGGAAGACATCTTTTCAGTTTTCCCTGATTATGACAGCCAGTTAGATCAGATAATTTCAATCTATTCTGGGTATCAATACAGAATACAAAAGACTATTCAGCTTGTCACAGAATACTACAAAGCTCTAGAAGATCAATTCTCTGGATTTAACTACAACTGAGTTTGATAGCACCTGTCAGTCTACAAAATTATATTCTACTCGGTTTAGCTAGACAGCTATTAAAAAAAGCTAAAAAAACCCCAGTGAATATTTGATTTCAGAAACTTACTACCAAAAGGAAGAATGAAGGGTGTTTGGTAGAAGGACAAAGAAATAAAAATGTCTTGCGTCTAGGCATAATGGGAGTTCCAAGTTATAATAACTAAAAAGAACATCAGCTCCTCCTTCTGAACATACAGCAAGGGCTACCTTGGGATGTTTCTAAAAAAGGCAGGCTGGGGGACATTACTCTGAGGTTAGAGGAAAGACAAGTTAGTGCAAGACAGAGGGAAATACCAGGGGATCAAATATAAACAAAAATTACTTAATCATTGACATAATCTGTTTCAGTAGCATGGGATTCCTGCTAAGTAGGCATTTTATCAAGTAGTCCTTCAACACTATCAGGGTAGAAGTTGCAAGAGAGGTCACTGGGGACAGCATGGTGGCACCATGCTCTGGAGACCAGCTGGCTCCTGATCAGCCATAGGGAGCTCACACCAGTAATGGCATCTTCCTACTGCACATGCAAGAACTTTATTTTATAAAAGGGAGTCTTGTAAACTCACAGCTTCCCTCATCATCAAGATAAAAATTAATCTGTGAAAAAAGTCTGTGATTACACATATTAATGAGACAGGGATAGGAGAAGTCTGCCAGATGAAGTTCAGTAACTGGTGCTGGTGAGCCCTGCACATGGTCTGGACAGGGCAGCTCCCTCTCTGTCTGAGCCAGGACAGAGCCAGAGAGAGCATCTCATTCCCCTCAGCACAGAGCAGGGCCAAGTCAGACCAGGGGGCTCAGGATCTTGTCACATGGTACCTGCAGGACCAGGCTCATGGGAAAAGCTATTCCCTCTGGAGCACTGAAACAAAGCTTTAAAGCACAAAGACAGCTTCCCTGAGAACTGATGCTCTGCCTCTGCAAAGTACAGAGCACTGCCTGCTGCAGGAAAGGGCTGCTCCAGCTCAGCTCTACTTGCAGAGGCCAATGATTGGTCTAAAGCTGGGACATGGGGAAGGAAAAAAAATTAAAGCAGAAAAAAACCCCAACCACTGTGGCATGAAAGCCAAAAACCTTTTTACAGAATCACTTCCAATATCACCTTTTTAAAGCATAACATACTTTAAAACTCTGCAAGACATGAAAGCACTGAGAGCCAAAAAAATTCTTTAAACAAGTTTTTTAAAACCCTAGATAGCAAAATGTATTTCAGTATAGGGTATTTATTCATAGGAAGTTGTTCTGACTATTTGAATTTTCAAGACTCAGCAAAAAGCGAGAATAAAAATATTCAGAGAGTACAGCAAAGGAAACGTGTCCTTTGTTTATTTTCCCAGAGGGAAAACAAAAATCCAAATTGCAAAACCCTCTTTAAAGAGCTCAATTCAGTCAGAATCAAACAATTCAGAGTTTAAATGTCTGGAGGGAAAAGAAAACAACTCTAAAGTACTCCAGAATTGCATTTCGGGATGGCCGCTCACCAGCTCATCCTGCGTCACAGCACTCAATAAGACACAGGATTCATCTTACTGCAGAAGGAATAAAATGAAATGGTGGAATGAGGAATTGCTATTTTCTAACTGACATTCATTACCATAAATGAGGTTATAAACCAAGGTTCAAGTGCAATACATGTCATGAGCCCTGAATTAGCAAAGTCTGGGAAGTAGAAAAACATTTACTGCTTCTTAAATCTGTTCTTGATACTTTTAAAATTTATACTACCATCTTTTTCTCTATTTCTAAAAATAGTTAGAACCAGGAGGGGGGTGGGGGAGCATGGGGGTGAAGGAGTGAAATATAAAACCATCAACATAAACAATACTATTATCCACAGCTTGTCCAAACCTAGCAAGTTAAAGTCAGTCTGCCAATTGCAGACAAGTGCTCGCAATTTAGTTTTAGAATTATTATTCTTAACTGACAAACTAACCACAACTGACTAACAGGTAATGGGAGTGCATTTATTTAAAAGAAAACCCCAACCAGCAAGTTGTCATCACCAGTTTCTGAATATCAATTTTTAAAGAAAATAAAATATCTCTGGCATATACAAGAGAACTTGCAAGCCTAAAGGCGTGTATTATGTTTAATTCAAATTGCAGCTAACACCACCATAAAATTTTATAGCTGAATCTGTTACTGTCACCCAGGGGCAGGAAACACTAACACTGAATGCAGGTACTACTGCCAGAGCTACCCTAGGAAAATACTCGCTTCTGCTGACTATTGTCATATCTGAGACAAAAATATGAGCAGTGTTTTATAGATTTTTAAATAGTGACTGAATTGCTTTAATTAATTATTAAACAATGAGTATCAAGAAGAGGAATGCAATAAATATTAATAATCTAGATCTATTATAACATCATTTTAGGCTCCAAGGGCATGTAATCTATAAGTTACAGAGGGTTTTGTCTTGAATTCATCAATCTGTTTCCTCTAAAAAGCCCATACCAGATCATTTCAGCTGATCATTCACATACACATCACTGAAACAGCAAAAAAAACATTACTTACACAGAACAAGAAATCAGAACAATTATTGTATCTACTAAAAAGAGGCACTCCTTTGCACATGAGTTCAGGAGAGGATCTATACAACCAAAATTCTGGACTGGAGCCTAAAAGTGACATGTGTTATTGCTTGGTTCAGAGGTGGATCCTCAAAAGCAATTTCAGACTCTGATGTATGAGTTCATTCATGGAATAAGATCATAAGGCACTTCCTCATCATCCTTTTTTCTTCCTCTGCTCTTCCTCAGTGTTTTCACCAAAACTGCAATCGAGCAAAAGTGAAAAATCTTGTCCCGTTGATCTTCAGTTGGGTTCCCTTAGTATTCCAGATGAGGAAACAACAATTCCTGAGCTGACAGTAAAGAAAAATTCTGCATCATTTGTTATACCTCACAAGTGGTTTCCTGTTACTACAGCAATTAAGGCATGAAAGGAGGCTGACTTGTGCAGTGCTAAATATAAACCTGGCAGTCAGCCCCTTCAGTCACATGCCCAGCAGAGGGAAAACTGGGCAAAGCTCTGGTACAAATGGACAGAGGAGGTGATAGAAAATTTCTCTACTACTCTGAAGAAGGTAACTATGTCCAAACAAATATTCTGCATAAACACAAATAGGATAGTGGTTTTTTAATACTCCCTGTAACATTGTAGAGAATTACATAGTGATCATGCTGCATCACCCTCCCTGAAAAACCTCGAAGTAGCAAGAGATTATCACCTTTATTTGATTTATTTGATTATCACCTTTTATCTACTGAACAAAGAGCTGAACAAGCTTTGCAAGAATGCAGTGTGCTACCTGGCCAATCAATTCCCTTCAGAACAAACCCCAGTAGTGACTTCAAGCTTAGTTCATTCCTGTGATCCCCTGTAATGAGTGTACAATACTCTTATCCTATTATCCCTTCCAAAAATGTGCCACAGCATTCATATCCTTTTAAAGATGCTTGACAGAACAGAGAGACCTAAGATGGAAACCCCAAGTAGAAATGTAGGAGAAAGAATGAAATGCAAACAGGTATCCAGAGGCTCAAGTCACTGTCCTCATCATTAAGAGGGTTTTATCCTTGACCTAATCTCCATCTTCATCAGTGCCTTATAAATGTGAAGGTCAGCATTTCCACTCAAACAGGTTAATGCCAAAGTAGTATTTGCAGTGGTTTGCTTAAAAAAAGGTCTCAAACTACAGCTGGAAAAAATAAGACTTAAGATGCTTGCCTTGGGATTCAAGGGGGTTAATCAACTGAAGTTATGACTACAGAAAGGACTTGCAGCTTGTAATAGAGATGCAGCATAAGGATAGAAATAGAGAGTTTGAGCTATCTCCTTCAGATAGAAACAGGAAATGTCAGAAAAACAGCTAAAGTGTTTGCATAAAAGTGCCAGCAATGTAGTAAAATTGATAGGAGAGCAAACAGGAACAATAATGAGATCTGTGTTCCAGAAGTAAATGGTTAGATTATTATTTAATGGGAAAAAAAAAAGAAAAAAAAAAACCAAAAACAAACAAAAAAAACCAAAAAACAAACAAAACCAAAAAAACCCCAAAACGAAACAAAAAAAGGTTCTTGAGAGCTGCCAAGAAACAAACAAGCTATAGCGATTCCCTGACTGGAAAGAACCATATTTAGAGTTAAAATTCTCTGCCTCAAAAAACCAAATACTCATCCTACCAAGAGGGGGCTGGCTCTGCCTTCTCATCCTCTCCATTTCAATGCTTGAGGACTGCAAGGAGTTCTTGGGAGCCAGAGGACAGACATCTCCCAGTGGCACAGCATTTTGGATGAATAAATCTTTGCCTGGGATTATTAACAACCAATCCTCTAGATTTGGAAAAGGACTGGATGAGTCCTTCTGACTAACAGAGTGGAAATCATGTCATCCAAATATATTCATTTAACTGTTTCAGTAAGGTGAGGTTTTTGGCATTTCTCTGTCAGCAAGGTTTTTTTCTTGGGCCCCTCTCATTCAAGGCAGGGATCTATCCATCATTTCATGGGTTTGCAGTTGAGCAGAGCAGCAGCACAGCAACAGTGCTGAACTGGAAACAAGACCATGGTATCTGTACCATTATCAGAGTGCAATACATTCCCGTTAAAGGACAAGCAAAGCAATTCTGTGGGACACCACAGAAGATTTACTAACAAAAATTGTCAGCACTCTGTGTACAATCAGAGATCTGATCTACTAGAGAACTTTCATCACCTTTAAATAGGGTTGTGTTAGGAAACATTGATTTCTAAACATAAGAGCTCAGGGAGTATCTAGGGAGTTATAGGCACAATATCCTTTATTCATTTATTTTCCCCACAGGCCCTGCTTTAACAAGAAATCTCAAAATCTGGCGAGAGACAAGCCTGTTTATTCCTGCCCCTTCTCTCCCTTTTGCCCCTTCCCATCCTGCACAAAACTATACTTCTTTCCCCAGGAAAGAAGCCCAGTGGGAAAACAGTTTTAAGAAAAAGGAGCAGCTTTGGCTTTCAAGGCCAGGTCTGGTACCTGCAGCCAGCAGCAGAACCCCTTAGAGGAGACAGCTCACTGACAACAGCCTGTGCAGAACACAGGGGAACTAGGCACTCCCTCCTGCCCTGCCCTGGCACAAAACTGAGAGTATAATGACACAAGGGGCTTGTGCCTCAGCCACAGCTGTGCTTCCACAGCCCCTGGCACCAGCAGTACCTGCACTCAGACAGCAGCAACCCTTCCCACAGCCACCACCACCTGCAGGCAGCACAGCAGCATCAGATAGGGTGTGTGTGGGGGGGGGGGGGGCTGGCATGTTAAATATGTTTAAATACGTTTGGTGGGATTATTCTTCTCTTTCGAGAAAACTCAACTACAATCTTTACAGTGAGCTGAAGACAAACTGCTATTAAATCACATTCCACTAAGCACGAGTCCTCTTGGAAGCAGAAAGTTCCATTCCCTGCCTGAGGATGACCTTGGAAGCAAGTACAACTGCAGAAACAAGCTTCTGTCTGAAATAACTTTAAATGCATGTAGAATTTATTGCTCTTCATCTGTCTCAGACTTAATAAAGCAACCCAAAATAAGAGAGACAGAGAGGACAGAGAAACTGAATGATTGTCAAACATTCCGTTACACACTCATACTAAGTGTAATGACATTCCTCCTAATTTTTCATTGCATTGGGGCATTAAAGACAGAAATATGAGCTGCCTTGAAGTCTGTAAGAATCTCTTAATTCCTGTCAGCTAAAGGAACACCGTAAGAAACCACTGACAATTAAAGTTCCAGCCATAAATTACACTCAAGTAATTTGTGCCTCTCTATATAAATGCCTAATGAATACAGAATGCAGTAGCAATGAAGCTATTCTTAACTCTTCACCTACTGCTAGAGGTACTGCAGTAGATTCACCACTTTGATACCCCCTTCCCTTCCCCATGGAACTTAGCAGATCCTCATTTGTGAAACTAGTCTGACACCCCCATCTGACTCCCTGCATAGTCAAATTCAAACTGCAATGATGGCTTCCTCTGGCGAACAGCTGAATAAATGATTATAATATAAAAAAAGATAAAATCACTCCACATGAACTTCACTTTAAAATATTTTCTTTTAGCTTTTATGTTATAAGAGTACAAAATATCTACTGGGTTGTTATGCAGCTGCATTTTGTAATAATTTATTCTGCACAGGAACTTAAGGTTCTAATAAAAACTCACTCTGTTCACAAAAATTGTCTGAAATATTAAGATTGCTGGTTTTCTAAATAAAGTCATACAGAAGGAAGAAGCAGAGGACAAAGGCTACTGTGCTCTACTCTTCCTAAAAGTGAACAGTTCTGAGTTCTAAGCTCACTTTTTATTCTTTCAACCAATTGCCTTTATTCTGCAAAACAAAAAAGGAACATCCTTCTCCTGCTCAGTGTTTCTCCAGCCTCTGGCAAGCATGAGGCCTCTCTCAGGAGGATTCAATTGCAAGTGTATCCCTGCAGCTTCCATCTGCAGAGCCAAGGCAAGCTTCAGTTCACCTCACACCCCTGCAAGAGCCAGCTGTGCACACACTCCCTCTAAAGCTGCTTCAGGACCTCTGCTCTATGGAGAGCTGCATATCTGGTCCATCTATTTAATCCCAATGCTTCTCAACTTTCCCAGAAAGTACCCAGTGTCAGTTTATGAAACACATGGCTCTGCTACTTAGGACAGTTTTTGTTTTTCAACTTTACACATTTCCCCTTTTCCTCTGACAGCTTTTTTTAACCTGTTCTTTTGTCACAGCTCCACTGTAAGCAGGCAGCAGAATCCTGTGGGTGCTGAAATTATACCCTTCACCTCCAGTTCTGCTAATCAGCTTGAGAATTAGTGAAGTACAAGCACAAATCCTCAGCTCAGAGTTTTCTGCATACAGAAGCCCGTTTTGTTTTCCACAGGAGAGGAAATATGGAATCTGATGTATTTAACACTTCTCTTCATGGCAATGCAAAGTATGCTGCAGCACTGCCCGCATCAGTGACACGCTGCAATGCCACTATTTACTGGAGATCTTAATGAAATATGCACCCCTGTAGTTTTTCACAGTGCGCAGTAGAGACTGATCACAGTGCGCCTCCAGCATCCTTCCCTGCCTCATTCTCTCCTCCTTCTGCTTCTCCAAAATCTCTGCAATGTTTACACAGCCTCTTTTCCAGCAGCAAAGAAGGGGATGGATTCAGGCTGAGGTTGCTTTTTACAGTGCTGAAGCAAAGTACTGTGTGATATGGGGAGCAGCCACTCAGACCACGATGAATAATCCTGACTAGAGGGCCAGAGGAAGGAAGAGGAGAGACAGCTCCCTTCCTAGGCACAAGACAAATGCTGAGGTAAAAAATATAATTGCAAGTAGTTGCTAAAACTGCAAAGGTAACCTGGAAGATGAAACCAGTATTTCTTACTAGTGCAAGTCACCGTGTGCTGTTTGTGACACAGAGATCCCAGAACAGACTCCTGCCTGAGGCACAAGAACCCTCCTGGCACTTCCCACGAGAAAACAGAGAGGCAGAACCTTAGGTCAAATACAAAACTGCACCCTGAAGGGATCTGAAGACATGTTGTTACTGCAAGGGGTGATTTGATACTTTTCCTGCCATTTCTAAACTCCCTCCTGATCATGTATTTGGGACTTCTCCTTTATTCTGGCACTTGTTTTTAGTCAGGTACACAGCCAGGGCCAGAGGAGAACAGAAGTACTAGGATGGGAAGCAGAATTGAGACTTTCATACCCAGAGGTTTTTGGGACAGGGAAAGCACTCTTTGCAACACCACAGGTGAAGCCAGCAGTAAATCCACACCTATATGGCCAAGTCACATCTACTGCACATCACCTCATCCACAGCTCATCCAGGCCTGCTCTTACCCACTGTGGGAAACCCAGGAGAATGCTTTTCTTCTACGGCTGGGAAAAAGTAATTAAAGTGAGGTGGGTTTTTTTTTCAGCTGAGCTTTTAACACAGGATCAGATATAAAACACAGTTAAACTCAGCCATAGTAATGTGCAACTGCAAAAATTGATGTAAGCATGGAAAAGAGGTAGACACAATAGGTTCCTAGCACCCAATCCTGAGATGTAATCCAACAGTGAAAACTTTACAAATCCAAAGACTTTTTTTTGAGAATTAGTGAAGTTTTTAGTGAAGAGAATTAGTGAAGAGAATTAGTGAATTTTTGTTTTGTTTTGGTAAACCAGATCCAATAAACAAGTAAAAAACTTGTAAAAGGTCACATATAATTCCCAATAAGAACAGTCTTTTTCAGCCTGGACCATTTGTGATTTATCGGAACTCAACTGCACATTGGAACATTTCTTCTGTTCAGGGAAAGGGACACTGAATCAGAAGAAGTCTGTTGAATATCTGCAAGAGGAAAAGGTCACCAGGCTGATTATTTATAACAGCACTGTCACTTTTGCAGCTACCTATTTACTTGATTCACTTTACTCCATAAAATAATATAAATATATAATGAAATTGCAGAAGGAGTGGTGGATTTCAAGCTGTTCTCCCATCTCTTCTTTATGGCAAAAACCTTTATGAGAAAAGATGGCTGGAAATCTAGCTGGAAACTGTTAAATCTCCCTCGTGAGCAACACGGTTAATTTTATATTTGTAACATCAAAGCTTTACTTGCACTTTGTGAAAATCAGCCTATTACCAGAACTGAAGCAAAGAAACAACTGGATCAAGAGGTTATCTGTAATCTGAAAATACAAGTTGATGGTATTTGAAAGGGCAGCTGGCTAAAGAAATTGGTTTGTTCCATGCACATTTTTCTCCAGTCTTCCGCAAAACTAAATAAAGCAAAAAACCACAGTTACTACCAATTCAGATTGTGAGGAAAGATGAGATCATATCCTCATGGAGACTGACGATTCACACCCTGAGTGTAAGATAAGTTACAGCAAACCAGCCAGCACTACGGGATAGATCACTGCACAAAGTCAAACGCTATCAAGTGCAAATAATTTTAGAAGTTACTGTAACAGTACAATAACCAGAAACTGATAATGCCTAAAAGAAAAATGTAGCAGGTCAAAGTGCAGCAATTGTTGGCTCCCAGTAAGCATTTGGACCTGAGCTTTGTGGCAGTACAAGTTTACATAGGACAACCCAAAGCACAGACCTCTGTCCATGGCACAGACAAGAATCACATACCAGGGACTGCCTCCTAATGTTCCCCCAACATTCCCAGAATGTTTTGGGAAGCCCAGACAACAGGTCCCAGACTATTTCCAAGAAGTGAGCTTTGGGAAGCTAAGGCCAGGCCACTCTGGACACTCTACCTGGCTCCTCTCAGTTGAAGATGGTCTCACTTTAGTGAAACTTTTAGAAAGAATAGAATCCTTTTTGTCTCAAACTTTTCCATTTTTCCGAAATTAGGAAGATTTTTCAAAGCTGTGTCCTTCCCCCAGGTCATGCAGGAGCCTTTCACCAGGATCACTGCCAAACAGTAAGGCATGTTTTAATTCTGGAAATGCCTAAAAGCCATAAAGTATTTTTACACCATTAAGGAAAGGTTTTATCCCTACACACAAGCAGTAGGAGATAATAAAATAAACCACCTTCTTCTTATGGCTGCTTTAAGCCAATAGGAGAGTTAATACAGAGTCTTAAATATGTTTCTGTTTCCCCTTTCTATTATCTAGAGAAAATAATGTGATTTTAAAAAAACGACCTGTTAATATTTGCCAAAAGTATCTCAGTCTAAGTAAAATTTAATAAAAACTCAAGATACCCAAAAATGAATGAATATTATGAGCCCATCATATACAAAATGAAACTGGCAACTGATGCTGGAGAAAAGTATAGCAAGTAGCAAGAATCACTATGTATTATGGCTGCTAGCGAGGGTATTTTGTTAACAATTAGCATATAAATATCTAAGATTCCTAAATAAATGAACATTGGAAAAAAACAGCTATGGTTTTATATTCCATAGTTTTGAATGAAACATGCACTCCGCTGGGTTGAACAAAGTATTTTGTGGGCTTTGCCTGAAAACACTCCCCCTGTTTCAGAGAAAGCATGTGTTTCAGGCACGAGTTAGTCACATCCCAAAAATTCCATGTTCATTCACTGTTAAAGGAAGTTCTCACACACAGCAACAAAACAGAAACAAAAAGGCATGCTTTCAGAATATATGAAATATCACTGTGCTAATTTAAGGATAAAGTAGAAGGGAGGCACAAGGCAGCGCACATACTCATGTCCAACTTTCCCCAAAATGAGCCATTTTCGTAAAAAAAATCTGAACAACAGCTCAGAGACCCAAGACAGCTTCTTTAAGTACTCTGCTTGCCTGATATATTTATTTTTCCATTTACTTGTTGTTTTTAGAAAGGATTATATTCTGGAGATAACAGATGCCTCTGTAGTTTCATATCTGGATTGATTAAATAATAAATGAGGCTGACTAAAGCTAGGAGTTTTCAGTTGAATGAGTCAGCTTTAAATAATTTCTTAGAGAAACTGGCAGACTTCCTTTTCTTTTAATTGAGGTTACACACTGGAACCTCTGTGTTCACAGAATAAACATGATCTATTTCGCTCGTGCCTGTTGCAGGGAGATCTAAATGTTTTGAATCTATCACTCCCAAGGGTTTAAGTTGCACTCTAAGTAAAAGCTGCATTTCAAGTGATCTTCCGTAAAAAGCCCTGAATCAAAAGCAGCTTTTGTGCTGGACAAGAGAGCTATTGGGAGACAGATCTTCCTTTTAGCTCTAAAATGTACTATTTTACAAAAGACACAGCTGAAGAACAATGGCTTGAGAATCAGATATTTTTTCTGATGTGTGATATAAAAGATATTTGTGCATGACACCTATTTTGTATTCATCACATGCTTAAACACATGCAAAAGACAAAACAAATTTTAATTGGAGCAATCTTATTTACCTTTGGCAGGAAAGGGCAAAGGCAGCTAACTAAATAAAATTTTTTAATTATAGTATCATTTCTGCATTATATTTGGACCTCATAATTTAATGCACATCACTTTCCTAGAAAAAAAGCATAAGCTAGCTGATACTCAGCTGCTTCAGAAAAATGAAGTTGTTTCATCTGGTCAAGTATTAACTAGAAACTCTAGTATAGTGCAGCAGTTTCCAAAAGACCTGTGCTTGAAACACCTTGGTCAAGTTAAGTGTAAGTACCTGTAGATGTGGATTGCTGAAATTCTTGAGACTGAAGGCTTTATATGAACATGAACAAAAACTGCGTACTTTTATTTCTTGCAGCAATACATGCCAAATGCATCAAAACAAGCATGCAGGAAGTCTGTCAAACCAGCAGCCTGCTGGCCTTATGCAATGCACATGTCAGCAAACACACTTTTCCATTTGGGTTTTTTCTACTGTACCAAATGCACTGGTCGTCTCTGGTGACTCTACCTCCTCTGCTGGCTTCTCGAGTGGTACCAGTGGTTTAGGATACCTTACGGCTACAACGAGTTTTCAAAAGCAAAACAGCAATCAGTCATTATTTAAAATCTTCCAATCAATAGTGGAGCATCTGCCAGCAAGAAAAGATCTTTTATAAATATTAAGACTGGATTTCTGTGGGTTTTACATCAATTCCACTTGATTGTTTGCAGGGCTTTCTCTGTAAAAAAATAAGACAAAGTTTCTGCATTTAAGCAGACTAGAACCTGCTTTAAGTTATGTGAACAAGTAAAATTTCAGAACATGGAAGCAAACCAAACCACAACAGAAAAATCATGGACTTTAGAAAACATTACCTTGCTGCAAGTGGTTAAAAGGTAGACAGTTACAGCGGACATTTTCATAGAGCAGTTTCAGAATAGTTTTACCATGAGTGACCATGCACCAATATTCTTGTTTATGACATTAAACCTCAGCCCCTAAATTACCTAACAGTCTGGGTTCGAAGGGATTTAATGATCATCTAGTTCCAACCCCATGGGACAGCTTACACTAGACCCGGTTGCTTCAAGGCCCATCCAACCTGGACTTGCAGGAAAGGGGCACTCACAGCTCCTCTGGACAACTTATGCCAGTATCTCACCACCCCCATAGCAAAGAATTTCTTCCTAATATCTAATTCAAACCTACCCTCCTCCACTTCAAAGCTACTCCTTCTTGTCCTATCACTACATGTCTTTGTGAAAAGTCCTCTCCAGGACACTTGTAAACCCCACTTATGTGCTGGAATGTGCTACAAGGTATCCCCAGAGCCTTCTCTAGGCTGAACAGCCCAAACTTACTCAGCCCAGAGAAGCAGAGGGGCAGACACTGATCTCTCATCTGTAGCAGACTCAAGGGAAAGGCCTGAAGTTGTGTCAGGGAAGGCTGAAGTTGGACATTAGGAAAAGGTTCCACAGCCAGAGGGTGGTTGGGCACTGGAACAGGCTCCCGGGGGAAGTGGTCACAGCACCAATCCTCACAGAGCTCAAGAAGCGTTTGGACAATGCTCCCATGCACATGGTGGGATTCTTGGGGGTGTCCTGTGCAAGACCAGGATCTTGACTCAATGAATCTTGTGGGTCCCTTTAAACTCAGGATATTCTGTGAATCTGTGATGCATGAGGTTCAGGTATTAATGAAAATGAGCAGCAGAGCCTCAGTGACACTTTTCCTTCTGCATTCTGCCTTCATGAGAGAGCTTCAAGACTCGGGGCAAGAGGTGAGGGCTATATTTAAAAAAAAAAAGTTTCAAAAGCAAAATGCAGCTCATCCATCTGAAACACAATATTTCTTTCACCACCTGGTATTTTTGACATAGCAGTGAGATTGGTAACAGTCCTGGTGTAGGCTGCAATGGTCTGAAAGCATAAAGGAACTCACACAGGCAAGCCGGCAAGAGTTTGTCATTTTTACCAGCTTGACAGACAGGGCACTTCAAACTTATGAATTAGACACTTGCCAGCAGTCTGCCAGAAGACCTTTTCCTAGAATAGCAATCAAACACTAGAGTTAAAAAAATGTATTGACCTAGGTCACAGCAAGGGAGAGAGAAGTAGATGACACTGCTCCACACACAATGTGGCATTGACCTGCATGTGCTGGGTGTCTGAAGGAGAGAGGAAGAGAGAACTGTCCCCACCAGATGTCACGGTACCTGGCAAAGCACAGCAGCATGAACATGAGCCCCTGAGTTCCTGTTCTCCCAGCTCAGGGGTTGAGGGCAGTGCTCACCACAAACCTCACACTTGAACTGTGAAATGACTCTTCAAACAAGACAAGTACTTCCAGAAGGATGGAATTATGCTTTGTCGTGTTAGCACAGATTCAGTTCTAACAAAAAGAGACACTAAAATCCAAGCAGTCCTAAACCACCATGGCAGATGAACCAGTTTGTTCATATCAGCAAGAAGCATCTGACTCATGCAACAGAGGGAATCTTTTTCACAGGAGACTTGTTCAGAGTGCCTAAAAACCTCAGTGAAATCCACTCGTCTTTGATGACATTGCATCTTTTGAATTAACTTTTCTTTGTAAAGCTGTGGAAGTAGAGGCACATAGGCTCAAACACTCCCTAAGCTATTCTAGTAAACTGGGGAGCTCATAAATTTAACACCAGAACATAAGCCAGTGAGGTTTCTTCTGACACCAAATGAGATTTCACCCAACATTAGCTAAAACTTTGTGAATTCCTGAGATTCTGCACCAGCTGTCAGCTCAACTGAATGCAAGGAGGTGGAGCCTTTTACCTGCATGCTACGGTTTTGGGGTTTTTTTTTAACAAAAACAAGGTGCAGTAACTTGAACTTACAAACAGCTTTCTATAAGAATGTGCCTTTTTGGTCAGATTATTTATGTATCTCAGATTATTATGAATGGTATGACATCCCATGCCTTCAAAGAGAATCTAGCTAGAAACTGCATTCTCTAAACCTGCAAATTAAATTACAAAACCAGTTGTCAAGACTCATTGCTATGGTGTTTTTGCATGTTTTCCAGGTAATACACAACCTCACCAGGCAGAGGAAGAAGAAATTCCACTTCAAAAGACCTTTTATTTAGTAATCATTTCACAAAAGTCTTCCACTTAAGATATAAAATGCAACTGGGTGGTTTCAAGGAATTGTGTTCAATATACAATGTACATACATTATATAGTAAAAGCATCCATTTTGTGTATTATATACACACATACATATGAATTTTATGTGTATGTACAGAAAGATAGGAAAACAGGAATTGTTTTCCCATCTTTGCAACAAAATATGGGAAAATAAAGGATTATTTCATTGTCAAGACCTGAGATTTCTTAGAGGCCCTAGATAATCACTGTGTTAGTAATATTAATGAAAAGTAGTTAGATCTGGGCTCAAGAATATTGCAAAGCAACACATAAAAGACCAACAGTACCCTAGGAAGCAATAAAGACACAGCAGAAATGCCAAGTTCAGTATTTCTTACTTAAAGTCAAACCCTTTAGTATTTTCCCACCTCATTACCAGCCTTGGTGCACTGCACACAAGTGCATCTTTCATGAATCATCTCATCTCATACACTGGAAACCAAAGGTAGAAACCCTAAATATAAGCTCCTTAAGAAAGAAGTTCCATTTTCCTCCTAATGCCACTTTTGCCAATGGAATTTTGCTATAGAAGGTCAGAAGCATTAAATCATTCTCCGTATTTTCTGAAAGATTATACACTTTCATCTCCATCATGCAAGAAAGAAACAACAGAAATCTGATTATCTGAAGCCAACAAAACTAAGCCTCTCTTTACGGGGCACCACTTCTAGAAACAGAAAGCAGGACTACTACATTTGAAATCAAATGGCCTATTTGCTACTTCAGCGTTCCTGTAACCATGAAAATAGAAATACACAAATTACTTGTATTCGATTCCACATGTATCATCTCGGTCTGGTGTGGCTGACATGCTTACAAGAAACACAAGCTAAAATTTTAAAAACTGTTCCAAAGCTCTTTTTGGGAAAATGGGATACTTTATTCATCTTTCCAAGGTTCACAAGGGGAGAAAAAAAAAAAAAAAGACTTTAAGATTTCAATGCAGAAGGAAAACTAAATCCAGATGAGATTTGCAGCTGTCTTCAGAAAGAACAACTCAGTGATGTTTTGACTAAATTTTAAGGTAGTAAGATACAGATTACAGTCTAAATCAGGACAGTTTTCAAAATATTTTCTGGGAACTATTCTATCAAGATTCAGTTTCACAGTCTTCCCCCAGCTTCTACTATGCAAAATGCATCTGTGAATTTAAACTCAGGCTTTCAGCTCTCACATTCTCACAGACAGAGTTCTGTCTTCTGAAGCACTACAACAAAGAGCAGAATTTCAGTCAGTGTTTATTCACACGCTAGGCTGCTTATCCGACCTCTAGTGCCCGGTATCTGGAAGCTCCATAAACCAGCAGGTAATACAGGTGACAAGGTGATGGCAGGCAGGAACATACTCACAAACCTCTCCCCACCTACAATTTTCGTGACTACAGCACAAACAGATGTTTTAAGTTTCAAAAATGCTTCAGAGATTCACCTAACTTACAGGTAACAGCTACAGCTCACCTACCTGAGGACCGTCCTTGAGCGTAGCAGCCGCAGCAAAGGATGGGTTTCCCTGCAGCCTCTGCCATTAGCGGAGGCCACAGATAGGGTGTCCTGTCATATTTCGTGCTAGGGCAATTAGCTGCTGGAACTGCTTCCTTCTGGTGGTAGGCCTGGGAATGGGCTGAGGAACTTGCCCCATTTGGTTCTTGATGTGCCCAGGTCTCCCCATATTGCTGACAGCCTCCCCTAGCTGATATGGGGTCTGTTAGGGCACAGAAGAGGTAGTGAAGGAAGAAGGTCAAAACTTAACCCAATAAGGACTGTGTTAAGAAGGGTATGGACTAACACCTCCCTTTCCATAAAGAATTATGAAAAGATCACAGGCACAAAACAAGCTTAAGCACAGCAGCAAAACTGCATAGGCATTTCATGATCAAGGAGAGACTGATTTTTCAGACTCAAACAGAACATGGGAATTTACACAAGCAGTAAAGAAGAGAATTTGAAGGCTGTGTCTGGATCACTTTCATTGGAAATCAACACAAAAGTACAACCAGGGACCTCAGCTAAAGAATCAGCTGCTGGGAGCTACAGCATGCTGCCAACGAATGAGAGCATAGATAAGAAACCCAACATCGCTGAAACAGTTTTGTCTTGACTGAACTCATGATTCGTAAAGATCAAAAGCAACACAGGTCAATCAGAGAAAGTAGCTGGAAAGCAAGGCACAAATAGCTCTCCCCTCATCTGCTACTCACAACCTGTGTACCTGTGCAGGTCACTGCTACACAGTCACCATTTCAACAGCAGGAAAGAACAATCACACAAAATATTTCTAAACATAATGAAGCATTTTAAACACAGAATACAAATACCTAGCTCATAAAATTTTCTTTCAAGTGTAGCCCTTCTATCCACCTTGTCTTCTTGTGGCATTCCACAGCATTGAGAGTGATGATACATATCCAACACCTCTCTGCCCTTCTTCACACAAAATCTGAATTCCTTCAATATCAGTCCTCTACAGAAAACAGCTATGGGCAATAAATTCAAGATAGGGTTTTTCTCCAATTTCTATTTAACAGACTTACTAGATGCCCTTTTCAGTTATGATTTTTCTTTTTTATGAAGACATGAAGAAACAGAATTTCTTATAGGTAAAAGCCGACAGCTGTTACCGTGCTACAGTCTGGTAAAAAATATCCCATTAATAGAGCTGGCTAAAGGAAAAGGTTATCTACAAAAAAAAGTCTTATCAAGCTTGATGGGCAGATCAAGAATCTGATTCTAAGGATGAGGTCCAATGGTGCTATAACACTTTATTCAGCCCTTACTTATGAGACTACTAAGCCCACAACTGAGATTTTGCTGAAACAATCTCTCCAGCAAGAATAATGATTACAGTTCCAGGCACAAGTGAATTGCAGTTTCCACTAGTGGAATAAACTTAAAACCAACTAATAAGCTCCCATGCAGTAAAATGTCTAAATGCAAACCAATGCTGTTGTTACTTTGCTTCTTCATCCTGAACATCAAAAAGTCACAGCATTTTGCAGAATAGACTTTCACATTATAACTAGCAGCATCTGAGCAGCAAGATATTAAATACGACCATCTGTTGATTTACATCTGTATAAAAGTTGAGACACTATACTGAAATTTTAAAGTCTCATTTTGGTATCCACCACACAATCCTCCAGGTACACAGTTCCATTCTATTTAACCTGAGCAATAACCGATGAGACAGAAACTCAGACAAAAACCTCATGGCAAGAACCCTTCAGATGCTGAGAAGGATTTATTTGGGAAGAGTGTTAGTTGTTAGTATTCAAAAGTTAGCGTCCACTTACAGTTCAAAGCATTCTACCCTCGGCGTTGTAAAATAAATAAAACTGATTCACTGTCTGCAAAACAGAAGCGCTGCTGCTCCCAAAATGAGGCGTTTAAGCGAACTACTCTCACTCTGACTAGAAACACTAATGTTTATATGCAAGTGTGCTACAAACAAAACAAAGAGATACCTGAAAGGGTTCTGTCTCTTCACAAAAGCAACACTTTTACAGCTGACCCTCAGACCTGCTCTCTGCCCACCCAAATTTTCTTCCAGACATCTACACAGGAGGCACAAGGCACAGAAATGCCCTTTCCAAGGGCACGCTACTATCAAAGTCACAAAGAGGCCTAGATCAAATGCACACTGATCTCTTAAGTACCCGCTATCAGCTTCGCTGCAATAGGGATTGTAAATTACAGCTGAGGATCAGAACTAGAAGTAAGGAGGCTGTAATTAAGAGGATTTGGTTTTGTCAGGTTTTGATTTGTTTAAGGAACAGTGTCAAGTTGGCAAGAACAGTTGGATCAGACGAGAAAAATCACTGTGAATTACTTTAATTGGCGTTGCATAGCCCTGTCTTGAGAGATACATCTGTAAACCTTCCCAGCACATGCACACCTTCCCGAATGAGAACCGACACTTCCAAGAAGCAGCGCCGGCAGCTCTCCGTGCAGGGAAGTGTAACTCATGAATGAGCTCCCAGAGCAGCAGCAGCCCGGCGTCTCTTAAGAGGTCTGAAATCAATTTACTGCTGCCCTGGTGTCAGGGGGATTTTATGAGATACACTTTCCTACTCGCATTCCGAAAAATGGCCACCCGTGGCTTTCTGAAACACCCGGTGAGATGACAGACCCACCGAGGATTTGGCACACTGGGCCGATTTAAGTTCCAAAGGCGCTGAGGATGCTTCTGGAAACCAAATTACAGGTCGTGTGCCTCATCTATGCCCATTTACGCGAACAGACAGGGGCGAGCGCTTCTCGATGCCTCCTTCTGCTGGAGTTTCCTACTCGCCCGAAGGAGTCGCTTGGGCGAGGGCGGGAGGACCCCCAAACTTCGGAAGCTCAGCCCCCTCTCCGGCCCGGCCCTCCCACCCCCAGCCGGGCTCGGGGTGGGTCGCTGCTCACCTTGGGCGATGGCGATGGACTCGAAGCGGTGGAGCTCCCGCAGCAGGCAGCTCCGCTCGGTGGAGTGCAGGCTGTAGATGAAGTCGCGGGCCCCCTGCGCTGTGTTCAGCGCCTCCATCGGCTCCTTCTTGGGGTGGGTGCCGAGCGCCCGCGACCCCCGCGGGAGGAGCAGCCCCTCGGCGCCGCCCCGCAGGCTGCCCAGGCGGCGGCGGCAGCAGCACCGCGGGCCCCGCAGCGAGCCCAGGCAGGACGAGGGGACGGCGGCGGGGCCCCCCGGCCGCCCCAGCAGCAGCGCCGCCCGGCCGAGCCACGCCGACATGGAGCCGGGGAAGGGCGCGGCGCTCGGGCCGCCAGAACCGCCCGCGGCCGAGTCGCCCGGGCCGCGCTCCCGCGGCTGCTCCGCCGGTGGGGCCGGGCGGTCCGCGCCAGGCACCGCCCCGCCGAGCTCCCGCCAGCAGCGGCGGCAGCGCCGCCCCGCCCCGGACCGGCCCCGGCCCCAGCCCCGCTCCGCTCCGGAGCCTCGGCCGCAGGGCGGGGCGGAGGGGCCCGAGGGGCGGCCCCGCGCAGGCGCCCGCCCGGCCGCGCTGAGGGAGCGCGGCGGCAGCGCCCGGCGACCCCCGAGCGCCGGCTGGGTCAGCGCTCAGTGCCAAAGCCTTCCCTCACACCTACTGCTGTAGTGCCTGGGAGCTCACAGGGCTTCTCGCCGAGCCACGCTCCGGCAGCTCAGCAGGACAACAGAAATGAGGTTTCGCTTGTCTTTCCCGTTTTCCAGGCCCTTGCCTTAGAGTATTGTGGTGTTGCATCATCCGGTTTTAGGTTAAGTGCGCTTCGCTTGCATATAGCGGTTGTATTCTTTTAAATTAATTGGCAGGTATTCCACCTAACACACCCGGAACAGTTATTAAAAAAAAAAAAAAACAACAGAAAAACCCACCCAAAACAAACAAACCAAACCAAACCCATTAAGGACAGAATTTATATCTTGAGGGAAGTGATGTTGCTTAAAAATCAGGTTTGGTTTTAAACCTCTCTTAGCTTTGCTGCTACAAATACTATCCATGTGGTTAATCCACAATTGTTCACTGTTTTGTCAAAACACTGTATTCAAATTGTGTTAGATATTGTAATTAGGCTGTGAAGAACCTGCACAACCACAAGGGGCTCACATATTTTATGCCTAGTTCGTTTAATTCGAGGGTGACTTCAGAAGGCACTCAGAATTTACTGCTGTATCTCTAGCTCTTATGATACCAAAGGAAGCAGACCTATTGATGTCCAAGCTAAACAGAAAGTTTTAACTTTGTGTGAAAAAGCAGCATTTTCTTTCCATTTGCACGGCTGCAGAGTTAACATATGGTTAACTCTGTTAACTCATGATAAACAGAGGTGCCTTACCAAAGCTATGCATTCAAAACTATGGTCTTTACATATACTATGTGTCAGTACAGAGGGAGCAGAAAGTGAGTGCAGAAATGTAGAAAATAAGTTGTAAAGGCCTAGAATATAATATTTTAATTCTCACCCTGTTAGTGAAATAGAGATAGATGAGTATAGGCTACTATTTTCATTTAAGTGCATTTTTCCTATGCATCTGATAGAGCCTGCCTCTGAGAGAAGAGATTTTATTCAATTCTCTCTCTCTGCATACTCCTGACCCAGAACCACTAAGCCTTTGATGGTGTTCAGAACTTATCCTCCCAATTGTTTCATTGAAAAAGTGGAATCTTCTGCTACTCTTTGGGGGAAATATGGAAATCAGTAATAGTTTTCAATCCCAGAGAACTGTAACAACAATATTCATAAATCTGTTCCAAAATGCTGTTAAAATTTTGGTAACCAGATTGCTTTTACAGTAAAAATGCATGCTTCCACACAGAAAGGCAGGACATGCAATGGGTATACAAACACCTGAAAAAAATAAATGTCGTGTGAAAAATAAGGAAAAACCAAACTTTCCAGAGGCCAAGCCTTTGCTACTTCAATTTGATGTATTTCTGATTGTGTTATGTATTATATATGATTTTACATTCACACAGCTGGATTGCACCACACTACAGAGACAGAGCAAATCAGGAACACTGGCCTCTGGCAAGAAAAGAGACTTTATCTCTTTCCCATCACTGCAGCCCGTGACACACTGCTCAGAAATTACAAAAAGGGATTGCATCTGGATTATTCTCCAGGAGTTTTGACAAGACTCAAAACACTGCAGATCTTTTCAGGCACTGAAGGACAATGAGCAGGAAGTTTCTCGTGTAGCCTTTAGGTATTTGCTGTATAGGAATATTCACTCTATAGAGAGGTGCAAGGACATTATTTAAGTAGACAATATGCAATACTGTTAGGAAAATAAAAGTAATTACTTGTATTGGGATTGGGATCAGGGTTTAGCAGACAGTAAATTCTTCTGTGGCCATCAGCTGTGGTTTACACCTTTCCAAGCCTTTAAACTGCATTGAACAAATTGGGAAAATAAATGGCATTGGAGGGACTATTCTGCAAGGACAGGAAATTACCTAAATAACCTAATAGGTTTTTTCCATATTTTTTTGTTGGAGCTTTTATTTTGTGAAAAAAGGGAAATTGAAATCATTGGCTGAACTGACACTTTAATTAATCAGACTGTCTACTTAACTCTGTTCAGTGGGTGGTGTACAGTAACTTTCATTAGTCCCTGCCACTCCAGCAGGGCTTGAGAACCTGCTGAAATTCATATTTCTCACAATGTTCTGAAAAATGCAGAAGTTTCCCTGTATTTTTAGAGTTTTTGCTGACAGCCTAATTTTCTCCTAAATATGATTTATATTATGAGTGACCAAATTAATAGAGATGGCTTATACACCAACTGACAGAACTAGAAGGAAATTGTTAAAAATATTACACAGAAAGTTAGATAAGTTCAGCCTTAAAAACTGGAAGGCAGTTTATGTAGAAAGCAGCAGAAAAATACCAACCATCTTTAAGAGAATTCTGCAAGGGCTTCTAGGGACTGCAGAGCTGAGGCACAAGTCTTTTTGTGGACATTGGCAGGAAATATTTTGCAGCCCTCATCCTATATAAATAATGGGTGTATAATATAATATAATTATATTCTTATGTGGTCGAGTAATTCTATTTAGGATTATTTCTCTGCCCAATGTAAAGGTGAATATTGTTAGCTAAGGTGAGACCAAGATTTGAAGGTTGATAATCAATAACATAAATTGCAACTACACACAGTTTGTGTTTTACTAGTTAAGTACTATATTTTTATATAAAGTACTGTATTTTGACCTATGCAGGTCAAAATTTCTAGTAACTTGCAGATAAATAGCCCCGGAGAGCACAAACTACTTTTATTTTGCCTCACATTTCTGAAAAACAAGTGGCTCCTCTGGTCCTGCTTGACCAGCTAGGGGCTGACCCTCTAGTCCTTTGTGTGCTGGCAGGTGGAAGAATCCACAGAGTATGAAACACAACTGCTCACTCAAAAAAGGAGACCTGAAATATATTGATGATTTGCTAAAATAAAAAGTTCTATCTACAGTTTAAAATATTAATGTAAGACAAGTTTAGGAGGTTAAATTACCATTATTTATTGCAATAGTGCAAAAAAAAAAAAAGGAGTAAGATCCTACCATTTAGGAACAAAAGAAGAATTTGTAGTTGTCTTAGGATAATAATCACAGAATCACAGAATTTATTGGGTTGAAGGGACCTGAAAGACATCTCATTCCAACCCCCATGTCATGGGCAGGGATGCCATTCACTAGACCAGGCTGTTCAAGGCCCCTTCCAACCTGGCGTTGAACACTTCCAGGGACAGAGCATCCGTAATTTCTCTGGGCAACTTGAGTGCCCCACCACCTTCTGAGTAAAGAGCTCCTTCCTGACATCTAATCTAAGTCTTTCCTCTTCTAAAAGTTTAAAACCGTTGCCCATTTTCCTATCATGATCTGCCTGTGTAACAATTTGCTCTTCCAGCTTAAGAACCTAAAGGAGATCAAGTGCAGGCAGAGGATCTTTCTCACCATCACCACTTCCCTCCTTGCAGAGCTTTGTACTATCATATGCATTATAATATTGATAAATACTTATAAATTATTTGAAGACAATTTTTGGCTTAGACTCTACTGGCTTTGTGAGGGGCAGAGTTAAAGTTCTTCACAGTAACTGCTATGGGGCTGTGTTTGGGATTTGTGCTGAAAACTGTTGATAACACAGGGATGTTTTAGTTACTGCTGAACAGTGCTTACACAGTGTCAAGATCTTTTCTGCTCCTCATCTTTCTCATGTAAATTATTCCATGCTTTAAATGTTCAGGAAGCAGAAGGCACAATGTGAGGTTCGAACAAACCTGAACATTGTGGTAGACAATCACTGAAGTAAGCTCCCTCTGGAACACTGTGCCTGAAGGGGGTTAGTGAGGTTTTTTTTTAAATTATAAACATGGGGTTGTCGAATACAAGATAGCAAGTTAAACATATTCTGTCTCATCTGCCTTTCAGGGTAAATGCTTTCAGAATATTGTATTCAGCTACAGTGTCCTCATTCTAGGATAAATTGCAAATAGTTAAAAAAAATATTGGGAAAATTAGTAAAGGTTTAGAAAAATGTTGGTTGATAAGAGACTTCAAAGATCAATTTATTTATTAATTGGAAGTTTGTGAGTTTAACATAAACGTAATGTCTAAGACACTTCCTTTATAAAACAGTATTTTCAGCACACAATAAAATTATACAGTACAGTCACAGCCACCCATGTATATGGATGTATGGCAAATCTTGAAGCCAACACGAGTCAGAATTAGAGTTTCATTTAAGCAGTTAAAATAATAACAACTGGAACGACTTTCTGAAGGGTAATTTTCTACAGGATGGGATCTGCTTCATATAATAATTAAGTGAAGTCTTATCTTAGTCAAGCTCTTAACTCTGCTTAGACAATCTCTTAGTTCCTCTTTTGACTTTGAAGAGCCAAATATAGGTGTTTACTGTAATTCCTCCCACAGTTATAATATATGGTTTACAACATTTCTTCAAGTGAGTCCTGGAGCTTTTCACACTAAACATAATGGAAAATTTTGCCCTTTGTTCTCCAGTATTTGTGTTCTACTTGGAAAAGATAAAGATCAGAACATCCTTTGAAATAAAAAAAAAATATTGTGTTTGTGAATTGGTTAAGGTGAGAACACTGAACTGTTCAGTTAGTTAACTGCGTTAAAATGTGTCGGGGAATGTATGAAAGAAGAGAAATCTTCCAAAAGAGGTCAGGAATGTCAGAGGAAAGCAACATATATAGCTTACATTCATTGAGCCAACTTAGCTGTTTTCTATTTTATCTCTCCCAAAAAAGGACTGGGTGGTCCAAAATTTTCTCTGGTAATTTCTGATGTACAGAGGGTCTCCAGCATCAGTGTAAAGCTGTGACTTAGACACACTTCCAGGTGTGTAAGATTGATTTTTTGGGTCTATAAAAATGCTGAGCAGGGCATGGGGTGGCTGATATGTTCTGAGGAGCAAGCAGTTCGTGCCCAGCTCTGGAGCCAGCTGAACTCGTGGATGCCGTAGAGCGCCTTTGCCCAGCACCTGCCTCTGGCTGCTAAGTTCTGGGGTGCTGTGTCACACTAAGGATATTATACCATTGCCTTCCTTTGAAACATGAGAGAGAGATAAAGGTCTCAAAGCCTTACAACAAGCTGGGTTAGGGCCTTGGAGACATCCACCACTTTGCAGGGTGAAATGGATGAGATGACCTATAATGACCCCATCTTGATTATGTTTTGCTGTGTCTGAGGCTGCTGCTCCCTCATGCTTTATAGAACATCGCTGTCACCATTATCCACGTTGCCCCTTGATCCTGTTTACTTCTAATGAGCAAAGCTAATTAGTCACAGGAGATGAGAATTAAATACCACCAAAAGGGCAGCCCAAGCTGTTGTTCAGCCTATTTACACATTCAATGAAAGAGGTCATGAACAAAAGCTTTGTTACATCTCCCCAGAGGTTTTCAGGCAGTTTGACATCACAGATTTCTCTGCTTTCCTTGCTTTTCCTTTCCAGCAGCCTCTTACTTTCTTTGGCTCTCTCACTTTCTACTTTAGAAGTCTTCTACCCACACTACCCTGTTAACATACTCAGCCTGGCTGTGCCTGATCCGTTACTTTAGAAGAGCCCATGGCTGCTTTTCAGAGGCTTTCCCTGCTCCAGTTGCTACTTGTCGGTCCCCTCTTTTTCCAGAAGTAACCATGACATCTTGTGTTGAAGCCTTCAGTGCAATTTTCAATCTCCACTCCCTAATTTATTGGTAATTAGGTTGCTGTTTGAAGCTGCCTTGTTATACAAAAGCAAATATGATTATACACCGTGATAATGGGATGGCCCCTGTCCATAACTGTAAAATTTCACAGCCTAAACTCTTTTATGAAAATTCAATTTTAAAAATCACATGAGTTCTATGAATATAATATATAATATATAATTAACTCATTCTATCACCTAGATGGTTTTAAAGGAGGAAATAAATAGGTGTGAGGTGCCAAAAAATCCAATGCCTTACTGTAAAATTATTTGTATCCTCACTGGAAGCTTGAGAGTCATCTAAACCAGTGAATTAACTCTTTCCTGAACAAGGTCACATGTGCATATCCCCTCAAATTAAAAAAAAAAATTACTAATACTCAGAATGTATTAGAATCCACATTTAGATGTTTCCTGTTGAATAGCTGCTGTGCAGATTTAACTGATTAATTCATTCTGAAAGTGGCAATGAATATTTAATTACTGTCTGTTTAAATTTCAGACAATTTCCACTGTTTCAGTGAGATCATCAAAAGTTCTATTGCCTACAAGATTTATTTAATTGTTTGTAGAGGACATATAAATCTATGTAAAATAAGGAGATGTTTGATGACAGAAAGATGAGAAAACGAGCAGAAACAGGTGGTGTGTAAGATGATGATAGTTTGCACTAATATTTCATTCAGAAATGGGAAGAAAAAGCTATAGGCAGTTCATAATAACTACAGAGATATAATAATCTCCAAATGCACAAGTTACTGTGAGATGCTAAATGCACCATTAAATCAAATGGCGTTTTTAGCATGTTTTATGTCATGGTGGTTTTGTTTTTAATTAACCACTTTATTTCTATATGGATTGATAAAGATCAAAATTTTGAAAGTCTTGATTCCCATATCCTTTAGCAAAAAGAAAACAACTTCCTAAGGAGAAGAGTTACGAGGTAGAGAACTTTCACAGTAACTGGCCCCTCACAGCAAAGACCTGGAATATGCATGTTATGCCTGCATGACTGACTCCTGTGCAGGTAAATAATGATGAGTTACTCCAGCCAACTGTTCCTAGTCTTTTACCCAACCTAATATCAAATTGGATATGAGACGAGGCAAACAATTTGTTCATAAAGAGAAACTTCTTTACCCCATAAAACCAGATGCAAATATGAAATCGATCAGTGATGACCAAAAGCCACCGCTTTGAAGTGTCTCGGGCAGTGCAACGCCCTGAGCTCCTTCCTGAACAGCAGCATTTTGTGTCAAACTAGCAACACTCTGAATTGTCAGGGGCAGCTGGCTGGGTACAAGGCACAGCCTGATGTTCTGCTTCACTGTCACTGAGGGTTCACCGCTGGCAGCCCCTGGGAGTGCTTGCTCTGTCAGCAGGGTGAACAGAGCAGTAGCACATGGAAAGAAGTTTTGCTTTGGCACTAAATTCCAAATGACCCAGTGAAGCTGATACCCAGCTGTCACAGGTAAGGAATGACTTAGCACATGTATGTTACAATATTAGCATGTATTCTGTGGAAGTCAGTATCTGTGGGGCAGGAAACTGTAAATATTCATTGCAACAAAGTGTGAAGTGCTGGGCACTGTAGCTTGGCTCCATTCCCTGTGTTCTCTTGATGTCCTCACCCCTTGTTTTCTGGGCTGTTGCTGGGAGAATTTTTATAAAACAAGATGCAGGGTATGAAATTTGTCCTCGTGCAAGCCCTTAAGAAATTGCTCTGAAGCTAAAGAAGAGTCAGAACAAGATGAGACGTTTAGCAGAATGGTTATCAAAATTAAATGTTGGAAAAGAGAACGAACATTATGAGTCAGGAGTGAAGCCAAACTCTAGTTATGAGCCACTTTCTATGGAAAGCAGATTATTCCATACCTACCTGCTGTGGGTTTCTTGCATTCATGCAACATTCAGGTAGCAATCACTGTCAGAGGTGAGATTTGTGAACTAGAGGGACAAGAGGCTGCATGAACAATGTCAGAATCAATGCTTCTGTACTCTCTCACACCCTTAGCCATTTGTTTGGAAGATGTTAGAGTGGATACACAAGCAAACAGTCCTGTTCATAAAGGAGAATGCTTGCTGCCACTGAATCTCACTAGTGAAATCCAGGGATTTACCTTGCTTTTAAACTGCTTATATTTAACTTGAATTTTCCAGTGCCTTTGTAACCCATGGAGGAATGTAGTGCTGAAATACTTTGACCCATGTTCTCTCAGACAGAGCAGTGCCACTGTTAAGAGTGGCTGAATTGTTCATTGCTCTGATCTTTTTAGATAAAATGAAGGACAGATCAGTCTTGCATCCATTCATTACCAACACAGTAGGCCACTATTGCACTCTTGTTTTTTCTCTTTTGCTGTCAGTCTAGAGCAAAGTGTCCTAGAATTACTGTTTTTACATACAGGGGATGAATAAATGTACAACATTTGCATTTGGGCTTAAAAGGTGCTACAACAACTGAAAATATATTTATTGATTTATTGACCTGTTATCCTCAGGTACTTTATTGCTATAGACAAATTCTTTTCAAGATGATTTTTCTTCTGAAAGAAATAACAGATGGGGAGGGAATAAATTGCCTTTTTTGGGATTTGTGTATGGCGTAGATATTTGTATTTGATAAACAAACAGAGAATTTTAAGTGCAACACCAAACTTTTAGGTGCCTGGGGCAAAGAGGCTCAGTGGAGCTATGACACTTCTATCACTCGGTGTAACACTCCATAACCATTCAGTTTATAGTCTAGTTTTGACAGCAAAATGAACTGCAAGTTTATATTTCTATTTTTATTTATTTATTTGCCTCATTCCACTGTCTTTTTATATGCCTGCACAACTACAAGAAATAAAGATTTTATGTTAAAAAAACTTTTTCCCCAATAATGCTCAATATCTAAGACTGCTTGCCCATAGGAAGGACAGAGTCTGTCCTGCCTGGTTTCTTCAAAACTGTGTAATCCAAGAAGCTATTGATTTTATTTTATTACTCTGCTTCAGAACTGCCTCACCTCAGTGACCTCTGCCAGGCATCTGTCTCTTGCACTTCAGCTCTGTGCTGCCTCACCTCTTACTCCCTGCAGCCTACGTGATCTGGAGCAGCAACACAAATTTTTACCGTTTTGAGCCTGAGTCATGCTTGTATATTTTCTATCAGTCTCCTTAGTCTGGCTTATCTGCAGTTTTCCTTCTGGACTTTACTGCCTGAACTTCAGGTTTCCATGGACTATAGAGTAGAGCAACCAGCTCGTATTTGCACACCTAGCTTTGCAGATATCCATGGTAGCATCTAAGTACAGGTGTCGGTGTCTGTAGGTGTCTGGCCTCCCGGTATTGGCAGGGAAGGATGCAGACACCTGTGGAAGACAATTCACTCGATTTAGGTTAGAAGCTTGTCCAGTGAGGAGCTTAACCACCCTCTACTGCTGCCTGGGCATCTGGACAGACTGCAAAGGGAGCTGGGAGTGACTATGACTTAAATGCTTAACTTCCAGATGCATAAGCTTTAGCAAGTAGGCTTACTCAGAAACACCTTTAAAGCGCAGAAACTGCTTGTCCTCATGCTACTTTATTTTTATTGACTCTGCTTTTTCTGCTGCAAACCCCAGGTAGGATTTTTAACCTGCTCAGCAGAGTGTTTGCTCTTCAGGAAATAAACCCAAAGGACAAGAGGACATGAGCTCAATGCATGGACTCTCAGCTGGTTGGCTGATTTGTGCAGAACAAGGGAACCTGCATCTTCTACAAGATGTGTCAGAAAGTAAATTCCACAGTCCGGAATAACTTCATCCATATTTATCCCATTCTTTTACACCCTCTGTTCTCAAATTATTCTGGAATATAAACTGGTCTTGCCAGTACAAATTATTATCAGAACAACAACTGGTATTTTTTCAAAACTATGTATTTTGGAGAGAAAAGGAAACAAATAGTCTTTGCACATGAACTGCAACTGAGGGAGAAACAACTACTTTTCTAGAAGTTTCTAGTCATGATGCACCAGAGGAGCAATTAGTTGATACCAAGCATTGCTATTTTCTGTTGTATTGCCACTCACAAATGTGATTTTTAAGTGGTTTACACAGTTACTGCTGTGGAGGGCTCCAAAGCACATTGTGTTTGACAAATATAGGTGGTAATTAGACACAGTGTTAAGGACTAGAGACAAATGTTCATCTGTAGATGTACTGCGGATATGGTGTCCTCCAGAGAAGCAGCCTCCAAATTGCAGATTGCAATACCACTTAAAAGTACAAGTGGAATCATGACCAGAAGTTTTGCTCTTGCATTACTACAAGCCAAGAAAATGATCACTTACATAGCAGTGGTTATAACAGTCATTGCAACACAATTTTTCCTGATTTCTGTCCCTCCCAATGCGAGATAATTTTGTGATTATATGAGAAGAACAAACTCTTCAAAACGACAAATAATGCACTGTGTCTTCACTTGTGTTCTTTGTGTATATTACCTCTTCCTCTTTGCAGTTCTATGAGCTTACTGTACTCACTTTTAAGTAAATACTTCCCAAGGCACAGAAACAAATGAACTTGTGATTTAAAACTTTGCAGTTTAACATTGCATATAACCCATAAAACCAAGATATGATTTTTTTAGAATATGCAATCTGAGATCTAGTAATAGAAAAGGTCATTTTGTTGTTAAATTGACAGTGTATATCAGACACCACAAAATGCATGTGAAGAGTTTCAGAACAGAAGAATATCAGTTTCCCCACAGTGGAAATTGCCTTTGGTTTTTCCACAGCACATAAAGTTGAAATTGTTGCTTCCATGGTTGTGTATTTTCATTATCAAAGTGTGGTTGGCCAGAGAGATCTGTAAATACAGATACTTGATTTTGGGGATAGAATACAAGAAGAACAATTTTTTAACACGTCTATAAACTGGGAATTGCTTCAGAGAATTAGTGTCAAAATGGTTCTGTGTTTTTTTATTCCAGTCCTGTCTCATTGTCTGCTTACCTATAGCTCTTGCTTACGTTCACTAAATGGAAGACACTGGTCACTTTAAAATGAGATTACAGACTGCACCTAAGTCAGAAGTTCCCTTACAAAGTTGTACTGCTTCATCTTTCGAAAACACCATTTAGGTTATGCTCCCGCTTTTATAATTCTTGGGGAGTGTGGAGCTTTCAAAGTACATTCTGTCATTGTTCTAAAGGTTTTTATTATAGTCACAATGACAAGAAATTTACATGAAGAAACAACAACAAAAAAGGAACTATTGTGTAAACTTTAGACTTGAGCTCTCAAAAGCCCTACTTGTTATCATGAGCATCATTAAAACTATAATGGTTATTGCTCAAGATCAGAGTTTTCATCTATGGAAGGGTGATTGAAACTGCTTGCACAGAGCTTTTAGCTTTGCTTACCTCATCAAATTAAATTACATTAGGGGGATCATCAGCACATCTAAGCTCAGACAGCAAGTGAGACACTGGAAATTTAGGGCTATGTGTACTCTAATTTGAAGGTCAGAAGTACTTAGAAAGTAGTCTGGTGCCATGTGCCAATTTTGACTTTACAGCTCTATTTAAAAATATTGTTTATAGTCAAATGAATAAATTAAGATTTTTAGGAGTGTTTTGAAAAAACTGTGCCAGACTTCCAAACTGTCTATATAATGAATTTTCCATGTTAATGGATTTCTGGGTATGTTTAATCTAAAATACAGATCTTCAGCAGAGCTAATGAAATCTCCATGAACTCTTACAAGAGCTCTGTGCAACTGAAGCACAAGCAGCCAAGATTATCCAGAAATTTGTATTATATAGAATATGAAATTATGCCTAAAGTATGTTACAGAACTTGTTTCAAATTCTGCTTGAGCATGCACTTTACCTCTGGGCGTGTTCTGTCTTGTTTTGGAAGATCTGACTGAAACTTCTCTTTTCCCATCATGTTCTCGGCAAATAATCAGGAACGGAATTGCTCAATAGAAGACTTAACAACAACAACAAAAAAATTACAGCTTGTGTAGGATTCCTTTATAATCATAAAATGAAAAAGGAAAAACTTGGCTCAGTATGAAGAAAGATGTTCTGTAAGGATCCAATTACAAAGAAGTATAGAATTAATGCCAAATAGGTAAAATTCTGTAGCTGAAGTATGGGAGAACATACACATATTCATGAATATTTAATACATAATCATATCTGTGGATTAAATTACAAGCTGTGGTTTTTTGTTTGTTTTACTAGTTCAAAGTCTCCACAGAGGTCTCCTTGCTGCAGCAGCTGCAAATATTGTGAGGAAATAAGAGAATAGGGCCCTGACTTGGAGAGCTTGGTGCCAAAGGAGTCTGGCACTGACCATCTATTGATAACCTCCATACCCAACCTTTATGAGATGGTAGTGACAAGAATACACAGCAGTAAAGGAGTCACTGGTAAATTTTCCTCCTGCCATTCTGGCAACCTGTTTGTGTAGCCCTTCATACTTCTGAAGAGGCAGATAAACACCAGTGCATTGATTCTCTCTGGAAGAAGACACTTTCACTTTATTTTACAAGCAGTGAAAACACATCCCAGTGAATCAGTGATTTAAGACCTGCCCAGCTGCATCCACTGCATGTGAGACTTGACTCATTTGATTCCCTCTCATCATCCTCTGCTGTGGCAGTCCCGAGTCAGGAGCTTGCTGTGCAGCCCCGTTGCTGGCTCCTGCTCTGCATGCCGGGTGTTTTGGTCTGTTTGCCAGCGGCATCCTAGAGCCCTTTCCCAGCCGCAGCCGCTGCGAGGGGCAGGTGAGCTGCTGTCTGCAGCTGGGGGCTGTGCCCTGCAGTGCCCGAGGCCATCCAGCCCTTCCAGAAGCCACAGCCCGCAGCCGTAGATTTGCGCCGTGATCTGTGATGCGGGCTTACCTTGTCCTTGTTTTGTGATCTGACATACAGGCATACAGCCCACACTGGGACAAGTTAATCCTGCCTTCAAAGCCATTGTAGTCCCACTGCAGGTCATGTGCCAAGCAGCCCGAATTGGCTTTAAAGCTTTCTAAAAATGGCTGTTAAAAATTCAGTAGAAAGAGTCCAAGGCACTAAAGCTTTGTCCATCCAATAGCCCCAATGGAGTTTAAAGTTGACAAAGCACCTCCCCAGTGTGCAATAGGTTTTATAAAGCTAATAGTAGCAATTATATCTATCCTGAAGCCTCAGCTTTGCTGTAGTCCTATACAGAGTTCACTAGAGACCATCATCTCTCTGTAATAGCAAATAAAGATGTTGAGCAACAAACATACAGTATCTTGTTTTGGGTAGATTTCAAAATATTTCCATTATTTAAGTGTGCTTGAAACTATGTATCAATATAAATTATGTAGGTTAGTAATGAAAATTGCTATACCATGCATATCTTCTTTTATCTTATATATATTTATATTTATTTTTATTTTTTTTTTTTACCACCTTAGAGAGGCTCAGATTTTTCTGGTCATGCAGACATTCTCTGCGTGCTGAGAGTGGCCTCGTTAGCAATGTGA
This sequence comes from Motacilla alba alba, assembly GCF_015832195.1. Classification (NCBI taxonomy): domain Eukaryota; kingdom Metazoa; phylum Chordata; class Aves; order Passeriformes; family Motacillidae; genus Motacilla; species Motacilla alba. The sequence goes on from NC_052017.1 coordinate 140,341,698, forward strand.
TCTCTACCTCTTTGCTGAAATCACCCCTCTCGCCTGGTTACTCAGAATCCTGAAGCGAATTTGGTTCTAAAGCCCATCTTCAGGCAGCCACCCAACTGCAGCTCAGTGGGGCTTTCCTCAGAAGTGTGCGGGTTACAGCACAGCTCCTTCTGGCGGCGATAAAGGGCAGCTCTCACGCAGAGCCGAGCAGGGGAAAGCAGAGTTTAGGGAAAAGGGTGACAGAGAAGAATGTGTTTTAGTGATTTCATTCATTTTTGGAGTTCTTATGGTTTCCATTGTGGAGTACGCTACATTAATCCCATGCGAGACAGATACAAACAAAGGAGGAGCACCTTCTGTGTTTTTCAGCACAGAAAAACTGTCAGCCCTGTCCAAAGAAAATACGTGTTCACAAGCACAAAAAGGGGGCAGCATGCCAAACAGTGGCATGCACAGCCAGGCCTTTTTGATGAAAGTTTGGAAAATTCCCTCTTCTTTTGTCCATTTACTTTAAAAATCTTTTTTTTTTTTTATCTGTTATATGTTATGCCTGTGATAATAATGAGGGAGATTTTGGGACAAAGAACATGTGTTCTTTACTCTTAAGCAATTTTCCACTGGGTTATTATTCTGTAGTCATGTGATGTTATTTGTAGACCATGAAGCTCAGAAGATGATATCCTCAATAAATGAGGGAGAAATCTGTATTATTTTTCAAGGAGGAAATGTTTCTACATGCTGATCCTGGCATTTCACTACTGCTAAGAAGCACAAGCTCAAAACTGTTTGTCAAATTTTGTTTCCAAAGTAGCCTGTCTCTGTGTTCCTCTTTAATTTAAAATTAAAGCAACATTTGACCATTAACACCTAGACCTTTATGCAATCATTTAAAATAGCAAATTTGAAAGTTTGCATTACTTGATAAACTTGCAAAATTAGAAGTAATTTCAATGAAAAATCAGTTACATTAATTTTAAAAAATTTCTTCTAGACCCAAGAGAATTATCATACCAAATTAGTCTATACCAGCCAAATACTTTATTGTCTTGTCCAGCAAAAATATATTGATATCATATAATATACTATAATTATAGTGGGATGGAAATTAACAAATCCAAATGCAAGATTCTGCACCTAGGATGGAATAACACCAGGCACAAGTATAGACTGGGAGACCAGCTCTGAAGAAAGGGATCCAGGGGTGCTGTTCAGCAGCAGCTCAAAAGAAGCCAGCAGTGTGCCCTGGCTGCCAAGAGGGCAAAACCCATCCTGTCACAAACACAGCATGACCAGCCAAGAAAAAGAGATGATTATCCTGCTGTGTTCAGATTTGGTACAGCCTCAGCTGGAGCTCTGTGAGCCGTGCTGGGACCCACCAGTGAAGAAAGATGTGAAGGTCCTAGAATGCATCCAGAGGAGGGCAACAAAGCTGGTGGAAAAGCTGGAGGGGATGTCCTGTGATGAGCGGCTGAGAGCTCTGGGTTTGTCTAGTTTGGAGAAGTGGAGGCTGAGGGGAAACCTCATTGCTCCCTAACAGCTCCCTGAGGAGGGGAAGGGGTGAGGGAGGTGCTGAGCTCCTCTCCCTGGGATCCTGTGGTGGGATGCATGGGAGTGGTTCAAAGCTGCCTCATGGTAGTAATAGACTGGCTATTAGGAAGCACTTCTGTACCAAGAAAGTGGAGAAACCAAACACTGGAACAGGCTTCCTGGCAAGGTAGCCAATGCCCCAAGCCTGTCAACAGGCCTTAACTCTTGGTCAGCCCTGAAGTGGTCAGGCAGTTGGATTAGATGAACACTGTAGGTCCCTTCCAACCAAAACTGTCTATTCTACCCTGTATTACTCTGCTCTATTCTACTCTATTCTTCAATGCAATATAATGTCATATTTACTCATACTCACTTTTCTTTGACCTTATCCCAGATTCATCTGTTCCTGCTACATAACTCCATCTTGCATGTGTAAACAATAGGGAAACTTTTTTCCAAAACTTCTGAAGTTTGTGAATGAAGACAGTTTGCTCTCCTTGACATACAAGAAGATCCTTTCACTGACTGGTTTTTACACAATTGCATAGTCGCAGTGCAGTAGTGTTTGAACTCAGCATCTTTCTTAACATTCCTGTCACCTCACTTCTTTTATCTGTGACTAATGGTGTCACTGTTCTTCCTGCCACCCACACTTTCTAAACTGGGTGTCATTTGTTTCTTCCTTTTTTGAGCACTTCCTTTTCACCATCAACTTCATTAATATAACATTTCTTATTCTCAGCTTCACAACCTTGCAGGAAGCCCCATTAGCTTCCTTTTCCCCTTCTTCCTGCATTCATTGACTTTGCCAATTATTTTGTGTCTTTTCATTCTTACAATTCAAGCCTCAGTATTGAATCTTAATGAAGCAACTCCACCAGCACACCAGGGCCTTTCTCTGATGACCCCCTCCACTCACACTTCTGGCCAGCAGCAGCAAGAGAAACGGCTGGGTTTAGGAATGTGCTTTGGCTTGCATTCACAGTCAGCCAGACACACGTGTGGGCACTAAAATGTAAATTGATGGTTTATGTGGCTACAAATGCTTTAGGAACAGCAAATCACCCTTGAATTATTTTGATGTTGTGCTTGACATTTCATGTTATTTTTGCCAGTTTTGGAGGAGAGAAAATGATGTCAATATTTTTCCTGTGAAGATACATGGTATCTTTACCATTAACTGTGTTAAAAGATTCTTAATTTTAAAATTATCACTTTACTGTGCATTGTGGGCTGAAAGGAATAATATACCTTTATGCATATTTGATTAGTTATTATGAATCTCTGAAGTTTTTGTACTGTGTGGTGGATTCAGACTTGCTACTTTCTAAATTTTCCTGCCCTGGTATATATTCTAACCTTGTTGGTTTTGGGTTTTTTTGTGTGTTACCTCATCAGAGTCAGAAAGATCTCACTAAAATGCTGTTGTTCAGACTTAATTTTTGATGTTATGGAGGAATTTGTTAATTCAGCCTCAGCTGAATTCAATCCCAGAAGATGAATTTTGGTTATATATAAAAATGAGACTGTTACTTTTTATCATAGTTCTGTTAGATTTTAGGACACCCTTGGGGGAAAAGAAGAAAGAAGTTTTCTCAGCCTTTGCTGTATACATTCAGTTTTACAAATTACAAACTGGTGGAATGTTCTCCTGCTTGTTTACTGAGAGAAATATCCCATCCTAAATTAATTCACTACAAATTCCTTTTCTATTGTCAGCAGTGAAGTTTGTGTCCAAGTCATGTCCATATCATATTAGCAACTCAGATGGTTTAAAAGCAATCTGAAAACATGGGATTTTATACAAATTTATTCTCACTGCCTAAAGTGGTTTCCACTTGTTTCTGGAAAAGCAACAGAGGAACTGAAATATGTTACATTAAAGAGGATAATATACATAGAGGCACAGGTGAAGCTGTCAGGTGATTTTCTGTAATAATTTCATCCATGGTGTTAAGGTCAGCCATGTGTTACAGGGGAGAAACACCAACCTCCTCTGTTCAGCCATCTCAGGAGGCTGAGGCTGTTGTGTACAATTACTTCAGTTCTGATCCTGGATGGGCACTGGAGAAACAGGAACAAGGAGCATTCCAGCTGGAGGCCTTTCAGATCCCAGTCCAAGCCTGCAGTAGCTGAGACAAAGAGGCTGGGCAAGGACTAAGGAGATGGAGAAGCTTGTGTGGTTCATACCTAAAGGTGACCAGTGCAGGCAGGTGACTCTGCTCTTCAGAAGCCATCCAACAGAGCAGTGAGGACACAGCTCATGACACAGCTCTCACCTGTGCTTCTCTCCCTAGCCTCCAAAGCCCACACAGTTGGTGCAGCTGCAGAGTGTGTTCCTGTACCTGCACCCACTAGCAGCTGGAGACAGCACCTTGCAGCCTCAGTACCCCCACTTGGGAGCCATGGGCATGTTCCCCATGCCTTACTTTAAAAGCAAGTAAAGCCTCAGTTGGAGCTTGGTTTTTCCCCATGTCAACAATCCTCAGCCATCACAGTTTTTGCAACACCTGACAAGTTAACAAAGACAATGGATGAGAGGCATTTGAATCATAGATTATCCTGAGTTGGAAAGAACCCACAAGGATCATTGTGTCCAGCTCCTGGCCCTGCATAGGACAACCTGAGGAGTCCCACCATGTGCCTGAGGGTATTGTCCAAAGGCTTCTTGAACTCAGACAAGCTTGATGTTGTAACCAAGGGAGCCTGTTCCAGTGCCCAGCCACCCTCTGGGTGAAGAGCCTTTTCCTGATCTCCAATGCAAATGCCCCCTGACACAGATCTGTGTGCAGCCATTGCTCTGTGGAGAAGACAAGCAGGGCTCTGAAGGCTCACATCCATCAAGTGGCATGGAACCACATTGCACCAGCAAGAGTCAGAGTTGCAGGAGAACACCTGCCCAGAAAATACATGCCATCCTGGAACTGGCTCCAGCAGGCAAAGCAAGTGGCAGGAATGGAAGCATTAACACAAGAACCTGCCCCAGTGAATTCAGTTGCAAAATTCTCATTATTTCAAGGGACCAAGATTTCATACACTGCATTTGGGTATAGGACCATGTCTTCTTAAAGTGATTAGGAGAGGCTCAGCATTTGCTTTGAATAGCCCATTATGGGATTAATTAATCCTAAAAATCTGCTGGCTCCCATATCTTGCTGTAACTGCTTGCTTAAGCTTTACATTGAAGATGATGGTAAAAAGCAGCTAATAGGAAAGGAGGCTTTCTTTCTCTTCCCAGTTACAGTTCAGCTTATTCATTCCTTATTTGCCATCTCTATTGATGTCTAAGCACATATGGAAGTGGGGAACATTTGGAAAACAGCAAATTGATCCTTGTTCCAACCACCTCTATGTACATGGCAGCAGAGGTGATAATGTGTCTTGTCTGGTGGAATATTACATTTTGGGGACAGAGAAGTGAGAACAAGAAGTTTCATGTGGTTAATTGCCTAAGTAATGTGAAAACTATGTGAGTTTGAAAACAGTCTGAATGAGAAAATGTGCAGCCAATGAAAGTAAATTACTCACTTTGCTGCTCTCACATCATAGTGAAAAGCTGCCAGGTATTTGGTGCTAGCAAAAGTAACATTGTATTAAACTTTGTCACAATGGTTGATTAGCACTAAAACCAGGTCTGTGTAACCCAGCATTTCCTGTTGTATTCTGAATTCTTGCAAGCAAAGTGTTTGGCTGAGTAGAGTACAAATTCATACTTATCTTGTATTTCTCATATAAAGCAGATATCTTTCGGGAAATGAAGGGTGAAATATTTCTACACGTAAATCACTGGGAATTTTTCTTTCAACTTCAGTGAAGAAATCCAAAGACATTAGGAGATGAAGAAAATTAGCATAATCAGCTCATGTTGTTTAATCCCTCTAGTCCAACCCAGGAATGTTCTCTATGTGCTACTGGTTAACACTTTTATCCCAGCCAGGTTTAGATGACCTGTAATTCCCCACTCTGTTGCCTTTGGTAACTGCCAGAGAGAGCTCACAATGTGCTTCTTGGATCTCACAGAAAGACATGCTGCACAAAATATGTTTTAAAAGTGTAGTTATATTAAGTATAATGAGAAAGAGCACAGGGAAATATGGGAGCTACAAAAGAAAATGCTTTCAAATCTGATTATATTATATGGCATAATACAAGTATATTTTTGATTCCTTCCTTTAAAAGAGCTGTTAAGATTTGATAGTGACTGGAACGACGAACGCAACAAGAGAAGGAGGGCTTGTAGTAGGAGATTTTTCAGAAAACAGAGAAATCTATTGAAAGCTGGGGAGTTTCCACTGGACAGCACAAGCATTGAGGGCTCAGAACTGCCACAGGTAAGAAAAACAGCTTCTGTTATGCACATACTTGTATCTTGCTTAAGTAATGCTTGTCACCTGTCTCTATAATGTTTATATTAGAAACATAAAGTCCTTTCAGGCTTTGTTTCAAATAAAAGAGCTTCAAATTCTATCCCTCAGGTCAGTCAATTTTCATCAACTAAGGTGAAATCACCCCCAGGTACCTTCCATCTGAAATGAACTGAATATGCACTGATTGCAGACCATGCAATGCATGCCACAGTATTGCTGGAATTTCTACAAATCACTGTTATTAATGCAATGCCTGCTGTTACAGTAGAAGAAACAAGGTAAACAGCTGCAGTTCTAATAATTTTCTCTTGAGAGTTGAAGAAAAACATTTAGATATAGACACCTCTGGTTGATTTTTGTGTCATTAAACAGAAATAATGCCAGTTTTGGAGAAACTTTCCCTATTTGTCATAGGCTCAGCTGGTTTCTTTCATTTCACTGAGCTCAACTATCTGAGAATAGCTGACAAATTTTCCTTATGGCTAAATGTTATTCCATTATATAAATCCTGGATGTTATTCCAATACACAAAATGTAAGAGAAGAAAAGGTAAACTTAGTCTATTAGGCTGGTTGCTGACATAAAAATCTCAACAGAAATGAAATGTTGATTAAATCTAGCAACATAACTTGGTAGGAACAGGAATGGGTGGTTCAAAATGTCTCTAAGAATGTTTAACAAGGATGTAACAATATCAACACTATAGGTGGTCCCTGTGTAACAGACTTTAGGCAATAGCTACAATTATTTCATATTTTCTAGAGATTAATTTGCCTTTGAAAAACGCAAAGTTCATAAACACACATACCTATGCATCATTTCCCAGTGGCACATTTGTAATTTATTGTCTTCCAACACAAGAAGAAAAGCATTCTTTTCTTATGACAGTTTCTATTTTTAATGATGACAGTTTCTATTTTTAAAATGGCTTAGGAAAAAAAACAAAGCCCAAACAAAGTGCTACAAAAATCTGCAGCAAGAGAGAGAATAATAATGGGATGGGCCACTCAGCCCTGGATAGTCAGAAGCATTACTCTGAGGTCTAATGTCTCTTTCCATGGCTTTCTCCTCCCTCCCACAGTTACCACAGGCCTGTTTGGTTAGGAGTTTGAGCCAGTCTGACCATATGACATTTAGTTTTTCCTGTGAAGCACCTCACCAAAGGGATTACTGGGAGTTTTCAGGGTTGTTTGTTTTTTGGGGTTTTTTTTTTTTTTGGGTGTTTTTTTTTTGTTTGTTTGAAATTTATTTCAATAGTTTATTTTTTTAAAAGGCCACTTCTGACTCCCAAGAGATATTCCATCCAGTCAAGGAAAGATAATGAAAAAGCTACTAAAGATCTTAGTTCCTGTAGTTACAATCTTTACCATATGTGAACGGCGAGGTTTTGGGACACTGATAATGAAAAAGTACAAACAGGTTTTCAAAGGATGTTCACCCATATTCAATGAGGAGGATCTGGCACAGGTAGATCTGTCCTTACCCCTGCTTTTTGTGTGGGATCCCATCTGCTTCCTCAGGCCAGAACTGCAATCGTGTGGTCATGGGATAATGCAAATCAGGGAACTAATCTAGGACTGGGAAAAAAGGATGCTCAGTCCATAGTCTGGTTCATTGTGAAGCCACATAGAGCTCCCTGCTGGGATGAAGGGAGGACAAGGATTAACCCAGGGACCACCCATTTCACCAGCAACACAGAAGTCCATTGGTTCAAACAGATCAAGAAAGTTTAGCCAGATGGCCTGATCCAAATCCTGCTAAAGCCACTGTGAGCCCTCCACTTTATCTCCTCTTGGAAGGATTTCAGAGATGGGTGTAGCTCTGTGGACACCCTGGCCAAAACATCTGGGGATCATCCACTGCAAAGGTTTCTCACAGCACTGAGCTGTAGGGAGTGAATCCTGTTTAATAAGATCCTGTGTAGGGACCAAGAATTTGGCTCTCAGAAAGGAGAATACATCATATTTTTTTGCTGACAGTGCAAATAAATCCTTTTGTAAGAATTGTCATGCCAGAAAAGACTAGAGGTGCAATTCCAGAAACATTTCTTCAAAAGCAGTCCTGGCACATGGCTTGTGTGGAAACACTGAGCTGGACCAGAGCTTGGACAGCAACTTCCAAGCCAGTAGAAGAGAAGTATTTTTTCCTTCCAGATTTTTTTTCCCAGCAGGAGGCCTTTTAAAGTTCAATGCACCTTGAAGAGATCCTGTGCAGATAAATAGAACAGAATAGAATAGAATAGAACATAATAGAGCACATCACAGTGGCACAATACAAATGTTAGAAACACTCCATCATTTACTATATAGAAATTAATTATGAATGTTATTTAAATCAATACACTTAGAGAAAGCATAAAAATAAATCTTTATAGCTACTTCCCTGCCCTCCTTTTATAAAAACCATCAATAGTAGAATTTCCACAGCTCACTAGGAAGCTCATCACTGTGCTGAGCTGCCTTTGGAGATGGAAAGCTTTCTGTAATACTTAAGTGAATAATCTTTAGGTGCATATTATGCCATCCACTTTTTTCCTGCCCTCAGAAGGAATGCAGAGAATGTTATCACCACTGGTCATTTTGTCCTCAAAAAATCAACTGGTGTATGGATGTGGTTTTGTTTGAAGGCTGCAATGCTTTTAACTAGAAAAAATACATCTTATCTCAAATGAAAAAATGGAGATGAGAGGGTAACTCCTTGTTCCTCAACCTCATATATAACATCGTCCTTGTCAGGAGTATTTGAAATTTCTGGCAAAGCTGCAGTGTTTTCAATAAGGAGAAGAAGAAATCTATCCTTTCTGTATCATTTCCACACACACTTTTGACTACTGAAACATCTAAAATTTCTGTTTCATTCCTTGTTTGTGACATTCCTAGCTGCTCAGAATGTGCATATGAAAATTCACATAGCAAAAGTCAACCATAATGGAAATGCATGGAAAAAAAAGCCTTTCTCCTCTTTGTGGTATGCTCTATTTTGTTTGCATCAGCCTTCTTTCCCAAAAATTCTTTTCCACTTCTTAGCTCCACTACAAGCAGTCATAGAATCATAGAATTGTAAAGGTTGGGTCATTGTGTCCATCTGTGTCCAAAGTGACTGGAGTGTTTGGACAGTATTAGTGTTTGAGCTCACCCTGTGCAATGACAGAAAACTGAACATTTTACTGAGGATCCATTTTCTCTCTGGTCCATGAGTGAATGCAGCCCCTCATGGCCTGGTTGGAGGAATCCAGTTCAAGCATTATCAATACTCAAACCCCACCTATCTGAGCCATCATGTTCAGCCATTTCTGTGGCTAAAATGTTGTCTGAGGCCCCCAACAGCTCCCCTAAAACAGTCTGCAGAAGTGGGAAACATTCTCTGCCTTTGAATCAGCTGCATCACAGCGATCCCACATGTCTGGCCTAAAACCTTTGACAAATGTCTATGTAACATTGCCCTATCTCTTCACAACCCAAACTTCTGGTCCCTATGACAGTTCATGTTACAAAGGGTAATTAAGTTCAAGACCCCTGTCCCGACCCTTAGAGGAACCATTGACCTGTGCCCAGGATATCTGATAGATCAGCTAAAGGCTGCAAATGAAAATGAGTGCCAGCAATTCAGCTCTCTACTAGAGCAGATTATCTTACAACTACACTAAAGCTCCCTGGTCTAGAAAGTCACACTTCTTGCAGTCCTGATCCAAAACTCTGACATGATTTCCAGTAAGTTCAGAGGCATTATGAGCATCATGGCATTTTGCTCTAAGTGGTAAATGTATCCCTTCAATTTAGTCTTCCCTACAGAGACTATTCCCACAGTGGGGAATGCCAGGTCAGTGAATAGGAGCTTTGTGGGAAGCAGGTATTTTGCTTTCTCCAATTTGCACTTCCGGCCAACTAAAAAATGAGTTGATAAACAAAGAGCTTTATCCTGTTACCAGTGGCTGGAAACCCTAGACAGAATTATTCTACTTCTAAGGGAGTAAAAGGACTGCGTAGCATTCTGGAAAGGATTCAGGAACTGCAAGTCTTTGATAGCTGAGAGAGAGAAGTGCCAGGCTGTAAAGCAGTATCTAAATTCACTGCATGCCTGTCTTTGCTCCTCCCCATGCCAAAGGTATGGAAGGAAAGAAAGAAATAGCAGAACAAAGCAAATAATTAGCTGAAGATTGTAAATCACTGTCACTTCATGAGGCAAGGAACATCTCCTCCTCATTGTGAGGGTAGATGCTGGGTCAGAAAGCCCAGAGCTGGGAGGAGATGCTGGGTACTCTTTGTAACCCGTGTGGCATTTTTCCATGGCTGTTTTAGAGCTGCTCTCACAGAGACAGACACTAAATGTGGGGCAGCAGAGGCGCAAGGCTGGCACCTGCTGCATCCCTCAGGAGCATGTCCCATGTCAGTGGGGTCAGAGGGATTTGCCTCCCCGAGCGCTTCCTCCCTCCCCCTGTGCATATACAACTGTAAATTATCACAGGTTTTGTCTCTTTTCTCATCTCACAGTTCAAGCCTTACAAGGATCACGTAAGTAATGTTAACATTTCTAGTCTTGCCTGTGAATTGTTTGATTCTTACACCACCAGAACACCTGTCTGCCTGGCACAGTTCTGTTCTCCCACAAAACACGCTTGCCATCTTCTGGCCAGGCCACCAAGCATCACGGGGCTGGCTGGAAATGCACTCTCACGTGTCTATACCACACAGGCTTTCCCAGCTGTTTACACAACCACCCAAGCAAGCAGTTTGAAGTGAAATTTTGCTTTGGGAAGTTCCCCTATCAAGAAGAATTTAGCTTTCAAGCTGCACAAAATTTGTCTTTCTTGAGTCATAAAGATTTGCATGAGTTTCACCTTCTGTCTTCATACCTGCAAATATCCTGAGTTTCATTTATTCAAAGCTTAAAGAAAACAACTGGACTAAAGTCTGTATTATGCTGCTTTTACATTTAAACCACAAGTTTCAGTGGCTTTTGTAGGAAACTAGTGTTGATCAATACTGGAATTACAGTTTTCATTAATAGTTATTAAACACTAACCTTGCAGTGGAAGGTGAGGCTGAACAAAGTTCATGTGGTATCAGGTTCCAACACAAACATTTGATGTGGCTGTAATTAAAGCCAATGCTGAAGTTTGATATTCACCTTGATATCCTCCTCAGCCAGGGAGGATCTTTCAGGAAGATCACATCTTCTGCCATGGCAGATCTAGTCTCCTGTATAATTCTTCATTCTCTCTACTTTTGTCTCTCTCATGTTGTCTATGAACACATATCTCCCAGATCAACTCCTCTGAAGACTGAAATCATCCTGAGAAGTGTATCACTTCAGACAAAAGTATAAAACTTATCCTTTCCAGTATGTAATAACAATAACAACAATAATAGTTATTAATGTTATTATTACTATTATTTTAATGCTACTATAGAGAGCAGCTGACACAGTCAGTGGTTTGCACCTAGTGTTAGATCAGCTGGCTGGTGTTATCTGGCTGCAGGTGCTGGTGACCAGCAGTACGATCCGGTCTGTGAGCTGTTTTCAGCTATCAAGAACCAGCTAAATTTAGCAGCCCACAGATTAGCAAACAGTTCCTGTTCGGGACTGCGTAGGCAGAGGACAGGGGAACTAGGGGCAGGGTTGTCCTGTGTGTGACTTCAGAAAGTAGAGCAGAGGTTTTCCACTGTGATTTTTTTCCACCAAAGCTTTGTACTGACAAAGCTTTCAAAGTGGAGTTCGGTGAGACTGGGAATGGCAGCGTGAAGCTCAAGGGAGAGGCAAGCCTGGCAGGCAGGCTCAGCTCAGGGGTGACAGGAGCCTGGTGTTTCACAGACAACATTTCCTCTACAAGGCAGGGTTTTTAGGAAGACTACATTTTCTGCTGTGGCATGGCCAGTTCCCAGTGAAATTCTGATTCTCTCCATTTCTGTCTTCCACAAAACAAGTAGCACAAATGGTGAAATGAATGTTGAGCCCCAAACTAAAGGAACTTGCCTTGCCCTCTGTTACTTCACTTTGTAAATCAGGAGTTCTATAACTGCATTCCAGATGTTACTAAATATCTGAGCAAATATTGAATTAGAATAAGCAGATCTTGCATTTCAGTGATACAAACTCCCCACATACAGCCATGCATCACCTTGTCAGGGGAAAAAATGTTGAGTGTAATGCATAATTAATCTCCTTACCTACAAAAAACAAAATATAGTGCAAGGTACAGCTGCTACTTAATTTGTTGTTTCAAAGGGAAAATTTTCATTAATGAGCATAAAAATTAACACTGGATCTGCATTTTATTTTTTACATTTACAGCTGCCTAACACAAAGCATGGCTGAGATCAGAAAAACTGCTATGATGGCAGCATGTGCTTTTCCATGTGCTCCACACACAATACCACAATCATTTCCATTCCTCCCTCTCAGGCACACCATTTCTGAGCTGCTGTCTGGCAATTGAAAAAATGTGCTGTACCAGCTGTCAGGGTGTTCCAGCTTCCTGCCTGTTTTAGCAGATACATTTTTCTTTGAACAAATAGATACTGAACTTCTATTCCAAGAAGTAATAGTCAGGAACAGGTACAAAACAGAAACTAATATTAAAATACAGGAATATTAGAAATATAATGAATATTAATTCCTAAGACAAATTTCTAGCATCTGGTCTGAGATACTTGTAAAATATTTTACTACTTGAACATTCTAGACCTGTTTTTACTGCGTATGCAGTTTGTAGGAAAGCATGCTGGTTTTTTTTTATGGATTAATAACAGGATTAGGGGGCTGGGAAAACTACTAAAAAAGGGGATGATACACAACAGGCAAGCTCATAATACTGCCTCTCTCCAGCAAGATGCACTCAAACACTCAAAAACAATGGCAGGAGACAAAGGAATACATGGCAATAATGAGGGAAAAAAAGGCTCTTCATTCTTTTGGTTTCTGCTTGCTTAGTTACATCTTCAAATCAGGCCTGGAATACAGAGTCAGCAGCTCTGGGAAAGAAGGCAAATCTCTGCAGCAGGAGCTGCAATGTGTGTGCGGAGACTCAGGAAAGACAGATATTTCTCCGTGTAGTGCTTGGAAAACAAACAACAACAAGAAGGATCAGGAGGGTTCTGGGAGGAGCGATCTTAAGTGGTGCATTTCCCAGAGCCCCAGCGGACAGGGGATGTGGAGCCGAGGAGGCCGGAGGGGAGCGCTGCCTGGGCATGGTGCCTCGGGCAGGAGCTGGGCAGGGCCCTGGCTGGCAGCCACATGGAGCTGTCCACCACTACATCCCTTCCGGAGCAGGAGACACACAGGAAAGGCCTGCGATCCTGAGACATATTCCTTGTCTCCTTGGTAAGTATGCTGGTCAGAGTTAGGAAATGAGACAAATGTGCCAACGAGCAACTGTTAATACACTTTGTTCTCTCAGCCCCTTTTTACTTTCACAGAAGGCAAAGGCCAAAGGCTTTTTATCTGCACAGTTTTGTTCCATATAAAATTGTAAAGCCATAACCAGCAATGTCTAACACATTTCTTAGCAATCATTTACTTTAAAGAGAATAAAAAACTTGTCATTAAAGGACTATGGGAAAATGACAGAATTAAGAGGTTCTCCTCATGCAGATGATGTTGTGGGTTATTCTTGTCTCCTGCCAGCGATGACCCAAGGCTCGTCCATGTGCTTTGACTCTCCAGCTCTTGCCTTGCTTTGTCAAGCCAGAAAATTCTTTGGGGGCTTCAAAATTTCCAAGCGAGCATTCTCTTCAAATAATAACGCATAATAACACCAAGCTGCACTAAGGGGAACAGAGTCACAGAATCACGGAATCATAGAATGGCCTGAGTTGGAAGGGACCTTAAAGCTCACGCAAATTCCGATCCCCCTGCTGCAGACAGGGATACCTTTCACTGGATCAGGTTGCTCAGACCCCCAGCCAACATGGCCTTAAACACTTCCAGGGATGAGGTATCCACAGTTTCTCTGGGCAACCTGTGTCAGTGCCTCACCACCCTCACAGTAGAGAATTTCTTCCTACTATCTGATCTAAACCTACCCTCTTTCAGATTGAAGCTGCTCCCTTTTGTCCTGTCACTGGGTGCCCTTTCAAGAAGTCTCTGTCCATCTTTTCTGTAATTCCCCTCAAGTACTGGAAAGCCACAATCAGACCACCCCAAAGCCGCCTCTTTTCCAGACTGAACAAAACCAACTCCCTCAACCTTTCCTCATAGGAGAGGTGCTCCACCCCTTGGATCATCTTGGTTGCCTCCTCCAGACTCACTCCAACAGGTCCATGTCTTTCCTGTGTTGCAGACGCCAGAGCCTGATGTAGTGCTCATATGTTACAGACATTGTCACATCATGCTGATAAGAAATCAAAATCAACCCTTCACACAAACAAGTTATTACAATTTGGTTTGCTACATGTTAACTATAAATGAATCTCTGCTTTGTTAGCATCTTTCAAGACATGCTATCTAAGCCTATGGCATTTAGCTGTAGAGAAGGAGTAAAACTGAAACTTAATAACTAATCTTAACCACATGAATTTTTGTAGGGAAATTCTCAACATATTCAGAAGATCCCTAGGTCAATAACTACATTTACAGGTTTTACCTTAGCTTTTAAATGTTACTTTATTTTGCTTTTTTCTCTTCAGAAGAAGATACAGATATAAACTACTCTCGGGTAAAGGCTACTGGTGTCTTTAATAATATTAAAAAATACTCACATGAGTGTAAATCATTTCTATTGAACTTTAAGCAGCAATATGTTTGCTCATCTTTCAATATTTTGCCATTACTGCATTGGTAGTGCCCCATATGCAAGTGTGTCTACTCTGAACACAAGGTATGTAGGAGAGCTGTGCATCTTTGTGCCTGGGTGGGCACTTTGCTGTCCCCGCAGTGCTCACACCAACAGCACCAGGACGCTGCAGCAGCCAGGCAGAGCTGGGCACAGGCTGTTCTCTGCAGGAGGCACAGAGCTGCTTCACCATGGCACAGCTGCCTGCTCAGTCTACCAAAGCCCACATTAATAAAACATTGAAATTTGGCTTTTTAAAAATGCAGATCAGTTTATTTAATGCAAGAAGATCATCCTAGGAGAAGAAAATACACATTAGGTTCCTTTCATGAGTCTTCAGTTTTTGTTTCAGTCCAAAATACAGATATCCTTAGTGTTCATAATGAAAAACTTTCAACAAAAAGAAAGATAAGATTGTACAGAGCTTTATTCTTATATGAGGATTGCAATATGATATCAGAGGATCCACTGCGAAAGGTCTCTGGAAAGGAGAAATGAAATTTGGGAATAGTTAATGGACTGCTACACACATCGCAAACTAAAACACAGTTTTGACACGCACATTTGCAGTTTTTCTTAGGAGACAACGGTTTTCATTCTTATAAAATTTACTGTTACTGAATCAGGCTAAATTTACACAGGATGTTTCAAGGCAAAGCTATTATGTGCATTTAGTTTTTCAAGATCTTGTCAGTAGGAAAAAAACCCCAAACAACTAATCCTCTTAAAACCCTCCCTGCATTTTTATTCTTTTTAATTATCAAAATGTGATTTTTGCAAGACCATGTGATTTTTCACTATCTGATGTGAGCACTTGCATTAATCCAATGAAGCCTTTGGCTCAAAGGGATCAGGAGAGCATTTAAGCAAATGGGGGAGTTTCAAGAAATCTAAAGTTTTTTTGCTAAAAAGTGGGTTTAGATTTGGTTGTATTATATAGGCTAGGCTGTATTATACAGCCCCTAGGCATGGTCTCAGCAGACTGACATAGAAAATAGGCTGTTCTACCATTCCAGAAGATAATAAAAATTCTCTTATACCTAGTAAATTCAAGGCATGTCACTTATACAGCTGATAATTTGCATTTATGCAGTTTCTCTTGTTCTAAAAATCTCAGATTTAAAAAATTGCTAACAGTTTTTGAAAAAAAAATCATATTAATTTTGACCACTCCAACCTATCAAAAATACCTCAACAATCATTTTCACATGACAGAGCAAAACCCAACCTTCTGCCATGTACTGTAAAGAACACCAAAGAATTCCAGTGACTTGTTATTGAAATAGACTGATCTGCATCTGACTCAGCCTCGTATATGAGGTGCATTAAGTTATGCTGAAAATATTTTTGAATATTATATTCTTATTTATTATGAAACAGCTCCCTAGGGCTTGTTCTTTTGTGCTGCCGTGTCCTGGGTGTGGGCCTGACACCTGACACCAAGTCGGGGCAGGAACACCTAGTCACAGTGACTCCAGGGAGCAACCTTCATCCTGAGCCAGCTCTATTTCCCCTTAACAATTCATCTATACAGACAAATAAAGCAGCTTTCTTCTTAATTTGTATGTTAGTTATGAATGAGAAATTGAAGAATTGCTCAACCAAGGAAACTTTTTTTAGTGTATTTAAAGAAATGTATTTGGAATGGTATTTAACCCCCAGATATACAAAGAAGTTGAGACTGCATTTAACTCTCGAAATTATATGCCAAATTTTCCTGCACTTGTGTCTGTGACTGAAGGGATTTCAGCAGAGGTTTGCTTGTGTAACCACGCTGAATTTGGTTTATTATTCTACATCTGAAGCTACGTAGTGCAAATTGCAAAATGAAATATATCCAGTAGATGTCATCATCCTGCATCCCATGTGCCTGATAATCCAGTTTAGATTTACCTTTTTTTAATTGAACTGAAATCAAAAGTAGGAGTCCTAAGAGAAATAAGTTTTCTGAAAAACTTGTGTAAAACATACTCATTTGATGTGATACACCTTACTAACACTAGGATTTCTGGAATGTTTACAACCTGGAAGTGTTCATGCACAAAGTAATTTGCAGACATCCGTGACTGCAGTTACATACCCAAATAACATCTGTAAAATATGCCAGTAAATACATTTATTTAAACCTGAAAATCCATTTAATGGGTTCAATTTAATCCACATGTCCTTAAAGCAATATAAATATGTACTACAGCATCACCTCTGATCCTGAAGCCTGTACTGCAAAAATAGATTTAAGATCCTCTTTACAGATGAGAATATTAAATGAAGTTGAAAGGGCTTCAGGAGGTCAGGGAATTCCATTTCCACAAATAGTGCTTTGAGTTGTTCATTTCTTGAAATTACACCTCATATAAATTAATATGTTCATATATATTACTGGGATTTATCAAGTACTCTGATGTGTTTGATTTACACTGTTTTTCATTTCAATCAAATACTGTTATTTACGTTCAGCAGCTTTATACTTACTTGAGGAGCAAAATTATTCAGGCGAGTCCGAATCACTGTGATTCAGCCATCTTCAAACGTTTTCACATTTTAAACCCTGACCTCTATTATTTGCTGTGGGGAGACTTACTAGGTCAGAGTAATGCCTCTCAGTATGTGATTAAAACATGCACTTTGTCCATGTCCATGGATTTTGTAATACAATCCTTTAGCAATCTGGCAACATTTCTGCCTTTGTTAGCTGGGACATTGCTTAGGAAAATTCCTGTGCAATACTGTTATGGTCTGATCCAAACCCCTTTGGAAACAATAGGAAGGCTTCCAAGGGCTTAAGCCATGGATAAATGAGGTTCATGCAAAGGCTGAGCCCCAGCAGGTGAAGCAGGAGGCAGACGCTGCTGGGAAATTGCAGCGTGGCAGATGCCAACAGGCTCACAAGCTCATCTCGGTTGTGTCCTGGAATGTGCTTTTAATTCCCACAAGGGATGGGGTGGGAAATGTCCCAGTTTCAGATGGGCTAACATTGTTACACATTGCTTTCAATTTAGTAATCATTTCTTTATTTAGTAAAAATGGTACAATCACAGAATGTTAAGGGGTTGAAACAGACCTTAGAGATCATCTAGTCCCAGCTTGCCCTGCCATGGGCAGGGACACCTACCACTGGAGCAGGTTGCTCAGAGCCCCTCCAACCTATCTTTGAACACTGACAGGGTTGGGGCAGCCACAACCTCCCTGAGGAACCTGTTCCAGTGTCTCACCACACTCACAGGGGAAAATTTCTTCTTAATGTTTACCCTAAACTTTTCCTCTTTTAATTCATACCCATTACTCCTTGTCCTATCACTACAGCTCTTGATGAAAAATCAAGGCAGCTTGAAGTTTCCAATTGCCCTTCTATCTGTGGCTTCTGTGAAAATGCATGAGGAAGGAGAAGGGATTTGAAAGGAAAATGCCTTTCTTCCTCTGACCCTTCTCTATGGTTATGCATTGGCTAAGACAGGTCTTGTGCATCCCACTCAAGAGAAATGGGAATTCTGATTAAAGCCCATTTAATCAGGCTGCACAGCTCCCTGACAGCCCTGGACGGTACCGAGTGCTCCAACATCCCTGGACAGCGCGGGGCAAAGCTCCAGCCGTGAGAAGTGCTGCGGGATGGGGACACGGGGCTGACCCCTCCCTAGGGGCTGCAGCACGAACGCGCCTCTTCACGGCTGGCAGAGGGTTCCTGCCATGAGGTTGGGCTCTAGGGGCACTTTAGGGACACAAGGAGCCAGAGCGCCCATGGGACCAGGCCCGCTGCCATCCCGTCATTTGAGCCAGTGCGTGCCCTCATGGGCAAGGAGGGCAGCGGCAGCCGGGATTGTGTCAGGAACAGTGTGACCAGCAGGACCAGGGCAGTGACTGTCCTTTGGCACTCGGTGGTGCGGTCACAACCTCACCGCTGTGCCCAGTGCTGTGTCCAGTTCTGGGCCCCTGAGTTCCAGAAGGGCGCTGAGGGGCTGGAGTGTGTCCAGAGAAGGGCAGCAGAGCTGGGGAAGGGACTGGAGCACCAGGAGCAGCTGAGCTTGCTGGGGGTGTTCAGCCTGGAGAAAAGGAGATCCAAGGGGGATCTTAGAGCTTTCTGGAACTCCCTGAAAGGAGGCTGGAGCCAGGTGCGGGTCGGTCTTTTCTCCCACGAAAGCAGCGAGAGGATGAGAGGAAATGGCCTTAAGCTGCGCCAGGGGAGGTTTAGGTCGGACATCAGGAAGTTTTTCAGTGAAAGGCTGATTAGACGCTGGAATGGGGTGCCCCGGGACGCGGCGGGGTCACGGTCCCCGGCGGTGTATGAGGAAAGCCCGGGCGCGGCCCTCGGGGCGCTGCGCGGTCACGGCCCGGCCCCGGCGGCTCCGCGTCCTTCCCCCCGAGTCGACCCCGGCAGTCCCGGGGGCGGGGCTGCGCATGCGCCCCCTCGGCGCGGCCCCGCCCCCGAGCCGGCGGGCGGCGCTGCCGCGGGCGCGCGCAGGAACATGGAGGCGGCGGCGCGGGAGAGCCGGGCGCGCCGGGCGGCGGGCGCGGGGCGGTAGCGGCTCCCGGCCGCCCTCCCTCCCTCCCTTCAGCCCTCCCTTCCTTCGCTCCCGCCCCCTCCGCTCCTCAAGCGGCGGAGAGAGCCGGCCCGCCTGCCCCCCCGCGCAGGGCATGGCGGCCCCGGGCCCTCCGCGGCTGCCCCAGCTGCGGCTGGGCCCGCGGCTGCGGGCCGGGCTGGAGGTCGCGCTGCGGGTGCCGAGCCTGTTCCTCATCGACGCCATCTTCAACTCGGCCCCGCTGCCGGGCGGCTCCGTGAGCGCCGCGCTGCTGGGCGCGCTGCTGCGGCTGCTGGGTGAGACGCCTTCCCTTCCTCCCCTCCCCAGAGACACGGACCGTGCCCCGCCGGCCCCGCTCACAGCCGCGGGCACGGCGCGGCCGCCGCTGCTCCCCGCCCTCCGCCGCCGCCTGGCTGCTGCTGCTGCCGCGGCCCGTCTCTCCCCTTCCCCCGTCCCCGATTCCCGTCCCCACCGGCTCCTCTCTGCCACCGCCGGGCCCCTGCTGGCCGCCCGGGCTGGGTCATCACCTCGCCCCCTCGTGCCCCGCTCCGGGCCCCGTTCACCCCCCGGTCTATCTGCCCGGCTCCTTCCGCCTCCTCCTGCCCCCGTAGCGGGGCGAGGGCTCGGGGCTGTGACCCTTCCCCCTCCCCACTCTGAGGCTTCCGAGGGGGAAGACGTGTGACTTAGTGGGTATAGGGTTTTCATGTGGTTTTTTAAAAATGCTTTGGATAGCGTGATGTCTTCCTGCAATACGCTGTTAAAGCCTTATTTTAGAAACAGCAGTTCAGAAGTGCCGGGAATTTGGTTCCCAGAGGAAAGAGAAGCCTCTTAAAACTTGCCAGTGGTTATTTTCATGCTTTTTTTTTTTTTTTTTTTTTCCCATGATGGATGAAAGTCAGTGGTATAACTAGGTGATACTGTTTCCAATATCGTTAACTTGGGTTCTTGCGTAGCCTCGGCTCAGCGGGAGTCCCGGTCAGTGAGCTGCTGGACAGGTGACACTGTGCTGCGTATCACGTTTTGGAGCTGGCGATCCTGAGGCAGGAAGGAGAACACAAAACAAATCAAGTTGTTGTTTCGGTTTTATTTGGGGTTTTTTTGCAGGCCCAAGAAAGATGGATTTTATTTGACGTTTATAGTAGATGAAAAACAGGAAGGAAATAGGCAGTACAGCTTTTGGGCAGGAAGCAGAGAAGAGAGGGTTAAAGGAAATGTGCACAGTGAGAAGTGTGGTGTGACTGCATCACACAAGTCGAGGAGCAGAGGGGAGAAAAGTAAACAATAACCTATAGCAAGACAGCAGGAGAGGAGAGCAAAGGGAGGAGGTATCAAAACGCAGCAGGTGTTTTATTTTGATTTTTTACATTTATTATATGTTTTATGTTTATTATTATTGCTTTGGTTAGTGGTGCCAGGGGAAGTTTGTGCTCACATGAGAAGTGATGCTGAGAAGGCCCTAAGTTGCCTCCTTTGCCTGCCATGCCACTGGGATGGGGAGCAGGGGTTCTTCCCCCCTGCTTCTCATTTTCTTGACCTTTTGTTCAACACTTATGGAACTGCTAAGAGTGATAATTCCTTTTTTAAAAAATTACATTGCAGTGCCTCACCAACTTAATTTTAGGAGCCCTTCATATCATATGATCCAGATACTGTAAGAAGAGCATCAGAATTAATCCCAGCTGTGTAAATGAGTGGTGGATATGTTGTTCAATGATGTCCCTTAAGTGTGTGGTACTGGGATTGACAGATTAAGCAATTTTTGAGGTTTGCATTTATATGAACACTTTTCTGGAAGGGGTTGGGTGGAGAAGTGGGTAATTTTTGCCTTCTGCAAAAAAACTTTGGGAATGTTTTATGCCAAGAAACTTGTCTTGAACATTTAGAAAAGGGGTCTGTGGTTCTTGGCTTTCCAAAATTGAAGATTAAAATGTAGGCACCTCAAGATGATCTTAAACACCTCCCATGTGGTTCAGACAACAGACTGCTTTTGCATGCTTTTTTCTCATCTGAATTTAAGGATTACAGGGTTGGGGTTTTGCTGCTGTTAGGAAAGTGATATAGTTATTTTGGATCGTTTTGTATTTAAATAAGGGGAAAATGTCCTTTTACTTACCATTTGCAGACTTTGAAGTACTGATCCAAACTTTCCCTGTAGCACAATAGCACAGGATAAATGGGCACTCTCCACTAGACACAAAGATTGGAGCTCTGGAGAGATTGATGATTTTTGGAGGTGATGTTAAACAGTTCTGAAATATTCTGGGCGTACAGCTCTCCAGGAATGCTAATAGAGATGTGTGTGGGTGTTACAGAGTTTTACGGCAGGATTTCTTGGTCTGATTCTTCCATCACTCTCTACGCAAGTAAATAGAGTTATACATGGCACAGAACCAACTCCCACAGCTGGAGCACGTTTTCTTTCGTGTTTTTGGTTAACCTTGCTTTGTCCCCAAAGCAGTGTTTACCTTTCATATCTTTACACTGGGTTTAAGTATCTCAGTTCCAGCAGAACCACCACCCCCAGGAGTGTGTGACTGTCACCTCAGACACCAGTCCCTCCTCAGTGAGGACACTGAGTTTTGAGAAGGGTTCTATAAATACTTGAGTCTGCAGAAAGATGTGGAAGTAAATAGAATGACTGGAGTTAGGGAAAAATAATTAGGCAGTTCCACATGAATGAAATGCTGATGTGTAAAAGTGATTGTCCCCTGCATGTGACTGAAAGTCAAATCCTAAGTGGTGGGCTGCTGTAAAGATACTGACAAATTTCAGGACTTGAAGGAAAAAAAATGAGATGGAGACATTCATTGTAACACAAGAAATTATTTTAAAGCTAAGTGTAGTGTGGTTTGGTTCAATGCTGTGTTTGGAGGCCATGCTGGGACAGTTGGCAATGGGGTGGCACAGGAAGAAATAGTAAAGATGAGTAGAGAGACAAACCTTATCAAAGGAGGAACTGCAGCATTTCCTAGCAGAGGGAAAATGGAAAAAGAGTTACTGTTTTGAAGGGCAAACGGGTATGGGCACAGGGCAGGGCAAAGTTTTCTTATGATGAGATATGGACTAAGTGACATAAATGGAGATGGAGGAAAGGAGTGCTCACTGTCCCTTCCGAGATCCGTTACCTCTTAGGGTCTTTTGAGTCTCCTTCAGTGAGTCTGGACTTTTCCCTATATGTACTGACAGAGACATGTTGTACTTTTTGTTAGTGCCTCTTCAGAGAAACCAGTAGGACAAGCTCTATTGACTCACTGTTGTGCTGTTTTTAGAGATGTGTCTTGCATGTGAAACGTCAGTGTTTTAGGATGACCTGCAGTATCTAAATACAGGCCTGTTACTGCCACTGCAAGGCACAAAAATAGGTTTTGTTAAGGCGTGTTTCAGAGCAGCCTGCTTACAGAAAATGCATCTCCTTTGGCTCAAATGATCAGAATTACATAAATAACGACCTTGTACAGGCATGTGAGCCTTTTCTGTGACTTCTGAGAAAAGACAAAGGCTACAAACTCATCAGCAGTATTGGCTTTCCTAAAGATGTTTGTGGTGGTTAAAATGACAAGGCAACTGTCAAGCTTATTTTGTAGAAAGTGCTGCACGTAACGAATATTCAGCTTTTCCTGGAGGAACTGAGCTACGATGCAAGGGGCTTTCTGAAAACTGATAGAGGCTTTTCCTGAGTCCACTTCACAGGGTTACTAGGTTAATGATTGATTAAGGAGAATGTGTTTATATCAGCCAGTGCTACCGGCAAGGAATATTGTTCAGGCAAATTCATAACTTTATTTGTAGCCTGCCTTTTGCAGTTGATTCATGTTGGTCCTCTCCCTTCTTCTCAATCCTCCAGGATCTGTGAAGGTGGTTTGTTTTTGTTTTTTTGTTTGGTTGGTTTTTTTGTATATTTTTTGTTTGTTGTTGTTGTTTTGGTTTTTTTAATCAAGTGCTATTTCAAAGATTTTATTCACATGATCAAGAGGCTATGGCCTAATTTTTTTTAAACACTTGTTTACGGTGTATTTAGAACAACCTAAACTGTCAGAAAAGACCAACACTGTCCTCCAGCAGAAAGAGGATTACTCGTGATTTCATTGGTTTTAGTGCAGAGATTGAAAGCAACTTAGAAGCAAATACAAGTTGTAGAGATCGAAATCTCTCCAAACTGGTTTGGATGAGAAAGCAGTTGCACAGACTGGAAGCTGATTGAGAAGTCCAAAACAAAGGCAGTGTGTTTCCTGAAAAAGAAACTGTTTAAGGAAATTAATCTAGTGCTAAGTGCCATTTAATTTACCATCTCTTGGGGCAGAGCCCTTACCTGTGTAGTGCACAGTGATGGAATTCATAAATTACGCCACAGAAGTTTACTGCAAGGACACGTCACCCCAAACTCCCAATGCTGCAGTTGCTCTGATAGGATTTCTCACAGGAAGGTGCAGACTTCCCAGGCATGGTCAAGATGTGGTCGTGGTCATTATGAGGGAGAGGTTAGCAAACAGGAATTTCAAGGCCTAAATCTGACTTCTAACAGGACAGACAAGTTTGCACTGGCATTGGCAACACGGCAGTTGGTGCAGTTTTGGGTTCTGTGCACAAAAGCTGTATACTGTGGAAGGTCTTCCTCATGTGACTTTTGTCACCACTCACCAGAAATAAAAGCGAACTGAAGGGAAATAGAAGTGCCTTCCCCACAGCAAAGTACAGTATTTTTCCTCTATTTTCCCATTAAAGTGTTTAACTAAAGTGTTTTGGTTACTTTCTTTAGTACTCCATCTTGGACAGCTGTAGTCGAGTGCCTTGCTCCAGTGAGTTAGGGGACTTACTAAATCTTACTCTTTTATTCTTTATTAGTTTTCCTTATAAAGCAGATGCTTTATCTGTTGGGGGTTTTTTGCTTATTTTTAGAACTTGTTTACCCTTGGATTTCAAGACTAAGGCTGAAAGACTGGGAGTTGTCACTATTCTAGTGTAAAACTGCAACAAACTTCATAGTAATTGTGATTTTAGGGCTTGTAGTGGCTTTGCATCACAGCTGTAGTACACAGATGTTAAATGCAGAGATTAACTCATCTTCCTGCCTGTTCTCTGAAAAAGGTACCACTGGTAATGCAAAGGTACAAGTGACTAATGGGGAAGTGATATATTAAATAAATGTAGCTCCAGAGCTAATAGATTAAAATCTGTTGTTGAACTTCTATTGAGAACTAAATTATTTCAATCTGGTTTTAGGTGTATTTGTATCCAGCGTTGTTCTGGTCTTACAACAGCGAGCACTTTTCAAGTTCTACATGATCGCCTCAGCGTTTCTGCTGGCTGCAACTTCAGTGTTGGTGAATTACTATGCTGCTTTGCACATAAACTTCTACAGTGCCTACAACACAGCTGCATTCGGAATTCAGATTTTCCCACATAAAGGACCTTCGCTATGGATGGCACTTTCCATCCTTCAGCTTACCTTTGGAATTGGATATGTTACATTGCTAAACATGCAGTCCATATACTCTCAACTCATCATCCTGGATATACTGATTCCTGTAATTGGCTTGGTTGTTGAATTACCTTTAAATGTCCGGCAAGTACTTGTTTTTATTTCAGGCCTAGTTCTGACACTAAATACCACAGCCATTTTAGCTACAAAAATTAAGTGGTTCTATTATTCAGTACGATACGTTTATCTGCTGGTGAGACACATGTATCGTATTTATGGATTACAGCTATTGATGGAAGATACATGGAAAAGGATTCGGTTTCCAGCTGTACTGCGTGTCTTTTGGCTAACGAGACTTACAGCACAAGCTGTGGTATTAACTTATGTAGTAAAGATGGCTGAAAACAACACGGAAGAAAAATTCTTCTTGATATCGTGGGATAACTGTTGGGAACTGCTCTGCAGCCTGATCATAAGTGGGTGTGACTCTACTTTAACTGTGCTGGGCATGAGTGCCGTAATTTCCTCAATAGCGCATTATTTGGGACTTGGTATCCTGGCCTTCATTGGGTCAACTGATGAGGATGACAAAAGGCTTGGGTTTGTAGCACCCGTCTTGTTTTTCATTTTGGCTCTGCAGACTGGTTTAAGCGGACTGAAACCAGAGGAACGATTAGTTCGCCTGAGTCGAAACATGTGCCTTTTGTTGACCGCAGTCCTGCATTTTATCCATGGAATGACAGACCCCGTGCTGATGTCTCTCAGTGCCTCCCATGTGTCATCGTTCCGCAGACACTTTCCTGTCCTATTTGTCTCAGCTTGCCTTTTCATTCTTCCAGTTCTGCTCAGTTACATCCTCTGGCACCACTATGCACTAAATACTTGGCTTTTTGCAGTCACAGCATTCTGTGTAGAGCTTTGCCTAAAAGTAATAGTTTCTATCACTGTTTATATATTGTTTATGATTGATGGCTACTATAATGTGCTATGGGAAAAACTTGATGATTATGTCTATTATGTTCGCTCAACTGGCAATATTATTGAGTTTATATTTGGAGTAATCATGTTTGGAAATGGAGCTTACACGATGGTTTTTGAATCGGGAAGCAAGATTCGCGCTTGCATGATGTGTCTGCACGCGTACTTCAACATCTACCTGCAAGCCAAGAATGGCTGGAAGACTTTTATAAACCGCCGCACTGCTGTGAAGAAAATCAACTCGCTTCCAGAGGTAAAAGGAGCTCGGTTACATGAAATTGATGACGTCTGTGCAATCTGCTACCACGAGTTCACCACCTCTGCGCGCATTACTCCGTGCAACCATTATTTCCACGCACTTTGTCTTCGGAAGTGGCTGTACATTCAGGACACGTGCCCGATGTGCCATCAGAAAGTGTATATTGAGGACAAAGAAAATGCCAATATCTCTAACAACAACGGGTTTGTAGCACCAAATGAAAATCCTGTACGGGTTGCAGAAGAAGCTGCTGATGCTGAAAATGAATTAAATGAAGATAATGACAGTTCTGATAGTGATGAGGAAGATAGCGACTGTGTGGCACAGCACTTGAATGAGACTCTTAATGTTGACTCTAACTCTCTTGGTGATTAGGATGTCCTTTACTAAGCCATGAGGTATTTGTTCAAGATTGACTCCAACAGAGTAAAAGTATCACTTTGTAGTTATTGTACTTAAGCACAACAGCAGTATCTCAATGTTGAGTCTGTGAATGGTGGTTGTTTACTGTGGTGTGTGCTACTGTAAATATACCTCTAATTTTTGCTGGTCTCTTTCATGACCACCTTAAAATTATGTACATTATTGTACATGGAATAAATTGTTTTCACGTTTTTAAGATGGTTGGAAAAACACTCTTTAATTGATGTAGTGATAATGCTGTGCCAAAGACTGTATACCAGTAATCCCCAATCAATGTCTTCTGGATGCAAATGAAAAATACTGGTGAAAATAGACTGCTCAGCCGGTCAACTCGGCAAATGAAAGCCTGAGCCAAAGCAGCTTTACTTACAAATTCAGTATTAGCAGAGCTTTATTGCAAAAAAACTAGTGACTTGTGTTTTTAAAAAAAAAAAAATTAGGTTGGTAGACTTAATGCTATAGCATTTGCATATGTGGAACAAAAGGCGACACTGCTCAGCTTTCTGGGGAAGCAGCAAAGCGCATGCCGTGGACGTGTCCGACCCTCCTGAACTGCCAGCAGTAGCTTCAAGTGCTTTACGTGTGAATGCAGCAGCCTGGTGCTCAGCCTGTGCCTCCACTGCTAACTGGAGTTACAGGCAGGGCCTGGCCTTGCAGTTGATCCCGAATCTTGATGAAAGGGGAACAGGGCTGAGAAACTGCACAAATGCAGACCACCTTTTCAAAAGCAGCTTTAATCTTGTACCATAAAAAACCCCAAACCCACTACACATTGGCTTCCACTGATTAGAACTTGCAGGAATGATGATTTTTAAATTTTTGCAGTATCTTTACTGAAGTTATGCTGAATAAATGTAAGAAAAACAACTTCACATATTTGGAAAGAAGACTTTAATGGTGTTGTTATATAGAGTATTGGCCAACTCAAGTGGGTCATCTTCTCTTACTGCCGCCATTATTTCCAGTATTTGACTAAAAAAGAAAGATTTATATTAGAAGACTAAAACCCAGTACTTGAGAATGTACTTCAATTGCTGCATGTGTATGTACAGCTCACTAAGATTTCGCTGGAATGAAAACCTACACTAAGAGCAATAGGGCAGGGTGCTCAGATATGCAAATAGCTTCACTTTTAAGTTACTAATGGCCATTTTCCTTACACTGAACACTGGTTTGCTTACTGGTACAGATTCATCTTTGGTCTTTTGACTCTTGTTTGGAGGTAATTAAACAGCTTTCTGTTTTGAAGGAAGTGTCATTTTGTGGGTGTCTTTATCAATGATCTTTGTTTTTCAAACAAAAATTCATTAGCCTGTTAAGGCTAAAGCAGCACTATGAGTAGACTGGTTTATGGTAAATCTTAAATTCCAGACACAGCTTTATCAGAGCACAGTGCTGCCAAAGTAACTTACTCCCCCATTCTTTTTGTGTCCAGGTATTTGCAGTAAATATTAAATGACCAATTTCAAAAGGCTCAGGGCCTTGATACAAGCCAGGAAGAGGAAGCAAAAGAAATGGGATGAACATGATTAAAACCAATCCACAACCTTTTCTCTGCAATTGCTTTCTTGATTTTGTATCACTCATTCTTTAAAAAAAAAGTAATACTCTGTACCCTTCCAGAGATGTGTCATACTTTGATTTTTCCAGCTGCAGCAAAAAACTTCAAACTTCATTTTAAAGAGTAAAAAGCTTCAGCTTGGTGGTGAGGTTTGGTGAGCTTTGGATTTTGCCTCTAAGCTGAGGCAATAGCTAAACTTCTTTTTGTGAAAGACAGCATAGGAGAAGTTGCTCTTAATAATTACTTTATTGCAAATATTTTCCTAGATGCAGAATTAGCCAAACAACTTCTTGATTTAAGAGGATATTCCAGATGAGATGGAGTGAGAGCAGGCCTACACAGAAATAAGTAATAAATACCAAAGAATTTCACCCAAGAAGACATAGGGCTTACTTAATCTCTCCTCACTTGGATGCAGCAGAAGGCTGTATGTTACTGTAACACCGTGTATGTGAAACTGCTGAAGGAGAGAAGTCTCTTGTGGCTAAACTTTTTAAAAAATAGCTTCCAAGGGGAGTAGTTCTAAATATATATATATATATATGAAGCAAAAATATCACTATCAAAACTGAAAGGTGTCCAGCACCACCAAAGACAAATGGTAATTTCCTCCTGCCAACTAAGCTGTATTAAACTGTATCTACACCCGAAACATTAAACCCTCTTTGTGGTCTGAGTAACATTCCCTCACACCAGATTTTGCTACTTGGGAAGTCACAAAATACCAATACCATTCTTCATTTTTCTTAAGGTTTAAAAGGTTCTTGAAATTCAGCTGCTTATAATGAACATTACTGGATAATAATTTCAAAGGTTGAGCCAAACAATATTTTTTTCATAAAAGAAGGCAAAAGCCAAGGCACAGCATTTGTGGAATGATCTTGAGTGCGTTTGTGCACCCTGCATCTATGCAGAACAGACTGTGCATTTTGGGTTTGGGGGCTTCTGTAAACTACAACTAAGGCAGCAGACAGATATGTGGGGGGTGTTGTTGACATGAGCTGGTTGAAATATTAACAGCAGAGGCCCTTCACTTGTGATCAGAAGAGTGTTTTCTATTGATCTGTTCCCCAACTCCAAAATCATGGACTGACCCTAGAAAGCCTTAAAATACTGAAGCAACCCCTCTGTGCTAATGTGTCCTCTTCACTTTTAAAATTAAACAAAAACAAAAACAAAAATTTCAATGAGTATTACTATTGACCAAATTGCATTGACTATATCTGAACACTAGGAGATGTCACCATGTAAGCTTAAACTGTGCTTTCACATCATCAGTGGTCTTCCAAGTTCCTTCATGTCTCAAAAAGCATCAGAATTCCCTTCACTTCTCATGTTGTTTAGACACCTTACTGGATACCTGGATCTTTAGTACTACCTGAGCAGTATTTCAAAATCTAGACAGGGAATTCTGAAAATTCAGTATTTCCACTATTAATGGTATCCAATGCAGATAACTAAACATTTTCACTAAAACAATTACACATTTTCCTGCTTTTCACAGTTCTGTGATGAACTGTGTGGAAAGGAGACAGAAAACAGTGTCTGTGCTTACCAATTCTGTTCATAAGCCCCTGGAGTTTTTCACTACTCTGTATCTTGGCTACTGTCATTCATATCTAAATTTCACAGGATTAGATTCTCTGAAGCACAAGAGCAGAAGGAAGAAACATCCCTGACAAAATGCATGCTGTGGCAGTTCATGTCACAGGTCTGTGACAGCAGCAGTGTCACAGGCACTGCTGGTGCCTCAGCACTGTCCCACCTGTGGGACTGTCCCCTGATTCCCAGGGCTGGATCAGTTTTAAAAATAACCTGAACAACAAGTGAGTGAAATGAATATTCATGTCAGGTAACTTCAGAGGGTTTAAAACCTCTTCTACAGTGCATCAAGTGAAGAAATAAAAATGGTACTGGTTTCACTTTCAGGGAGCATTGTACATCCAGAATAGCTGAAGTAGGAAAATTAGAATTTCTAATTTTTTTCCACAGCCTATAAAGCAAAACCTTGCACAAGTTTCAGTACATTTAGAATTAATTTCTCTTTTCTACATTACTAGTGACCTGGGATTTTTCTACATTTCTTCATGTTAGAGTTGAAGCATTTAAAATAAGAGTGCATTGGTACACTTACATGATATGGCAGGGTTCATTTCTGTCCTTCAAGCAGTGCCCTTTTTCCCATTTCTTTTTTGTAGGAAATGTAGTTTTAATGTATTTTGATCCAGCGTGAGTATTTTTCACTCCACACCAAGGTGCATCTAGTTTAATTTGAATAAAAGAATTAGGAGTGCAGTTGTCTCAGAATAGCATGAGATAGTTTGATCAACTACTTCTACAGGCAAAAGCTCCTGCAATCTCCTTCCAGCAATGACCTCCAGCTCAAAAGGAAATTTAAGAGATCTGGGCAATTTGACATCTTGGATTTTTATACCATTATCTTCAGGATTTTACACTTGAAAAGATCAGCAATAATAATACATAACACTGATTTCCTCTGACATGACAAAGACAGTGAGATACACTGCATGCATGCCACAGACACTTCCTGTATAACAGGTCTGTACTTCACGTGCAAATAAATTTAAGGATTTAGTAGTTTGCAATTTTCCTTTCTCACGAGTCAGAAATTAAAAGAAATACTGTATTTGTAACTGTCAGTTATTGATAACTGAACATGAAAAAAGAAAACACAACATCCCTAGTCAGTCCATTACAATGACTGCTCAGGCTAAGAGGGGAATTCAAGCATTCTTCCACCTATTCCATTTAAAGAGCAGTTGTTTCCAAATGCTATTACTGATGCCAGTGGCTAACTCATAGCCACTGCCCTGTGCTTGGCACAGGATTCTGGTACATTTAAAAATCCAAGTTGTCCAATTTGTCCTTTTCATCTTCCCCTGCAATGTCAGGAACTGACACAGCAGCTTATTCCTTCCAGCAGAAGGCTGGAAAGGAGTTCTGTAAACTGCTTTCTCAAGTAAAACAGCCACTGCTCTGAATTTAGATCTTGAATCTGCTTTATGATTGCTACACCAGTATATCTCATTTCCTATTGTCACAAACTGACCAAGATACAAAATCTTACCAGTCTCTATCATTAATCGTTCACTAGGAATTGATTTCAGTGTTTCCAAGTTGGCTTCTGTTTTCAGTGAACTAGAAAAATTAGAGTTTGG
The DNA here is from genome assembly GCF_015832195.1 of Motacilla alba alba. Classification (NCBI taxonomy): domain Eukaryota; kingdom Metazoa; phylum Chordata; class Aves; order Passeriformes; family Motacillidae; genus Motacilla; species Motacilla alba. The sequence goes on from NC_052017.1 coordinate 140,372,674, forward strand.
TTAAAAAAAAAAAACATAAAAAGCATATTAAAGTAATTACTGTGCCTATTAAAGTGTTTTGTAGCAAAGGCAGCTTCCTAAATAATTTTGTTCATTAATAAAATTTGCTTCCTTTTTTAACAATACTGCCTGTAAATTAAAACTGTGCAGAAAACAGCAAATTCAGAGTTAGAGGGAGAAGCCATCTCACCCCAGTAAGCTGCAGAACCCCTCTGGCTGCCCTTGCTTGCCTAGTGACAGCCTCTGTACCTTACAAAGTGGTGCTGGCTGGCATTTGGCCAGGTGACTGCTGAGAATCCAAACTGCATAACCAGGAGATGAGGCACTCAGATTACATTTGCATTAATCTAGCATTGGACAGGCACCTTAAAGTCAGGCTGTTTTTTAAATGCTCCTCAGAAGGAATCTTTCCATGTTCAACAGCCTTAGTTAATTACAAGCAAGGACTGTCCCGAGGGTAGTAGAGTGGACGTGGATTAGCTCACTGAGCTGCACGGCAAGAGCTTTGATTGCTAACAGACTAATGTGAGCAATTCTAAATCTGTCAGATGATTAAGGGTCTAGTGAGCTTTGAAAACTTGACCTCACTGTTTAAAAGAAAGCAATGAGTTCACTACAGCTGCCATTTTAAAGCAGTTGTATTTCTTGTGAAGAACTTACCAGCCATTTATTCCGATATAAAGATCCAAATCTATTAGAGCTGCTGCTTGTTCCTTCGTGCCATCAAAAGAATGCACCTGGAACATATAGATACACACACACATAAAAATACAAATGTACTTTTATTAAAACTCCAGTCATTCAAAAGTATGCATTACCTTTAATTAGCATCAAATACCTTCAACAGTATACATTACACATCATTACAAACATCAAGATGGGACACGGCTCAGTTGATTCTGAATTTGAGCAAAGTTCAGGCTGAAGTCACCTGAATACTGCACTAGAAGTGGTTACTACACTTAAACAGTGATAAATATGTTGGCCCTGGAACTCCCTATAACGGGTAATTGGGAGATCATACTCAGGAAGTAACCCTGTGCATGCTGAATTTTTAGATTCTTTCCTCAGTATTCCCTTCAGGGCACTGTCAGGGCCACCATAACAGCAGCATTCTGTTCTCCACAGATGTTAGTTAGTCCACTGGAACTAGCAAGACAGTCCACTTGGTCATTCCAGAGAGGAAAGTGGAGGGTCACAAGTTACACAGTGTAATGCAACTGGGAACTGCATCTTCACAGCCTGAGTGGAGTAAAGAGGCTCATCTGCTCTGCTTCTCTGTGCTGTGACAGGGACAGGCAGTTGCAGAAGATGCCTGCTCGTATCTCCCCTCTTTCCTGGCTGTGCAGGAAAAAAGAAAGGGAAGAAGGAAGAAGAGCCTTCATAGCATTACACAGGACATTACACATGCAAAGCACTGAGTGTGGGGAAGGGTTTGGTGGGAACAAACCTGGGGACTGCAATACTCTTGTAGGAGGTGTGGTCTCATGTCAGAATCATAAGCATTTATTACTTTGGAAAAATTCTGTCATAATGGAAACCTGAAAAAGCACTGTTGGACTTCCCATTTCACCCAAAACTTTTCCTGTTAAGACTTTTGAATTAAAAAAATGTGATCTGAATATCTAAAGACATAAAGTAATCAAAATTTCCATCTGGATCTAATTTGAAAACGATGTCCAACGTCAGAAGCAAATGTCTGAGGTTATGGCTTCCACTGGGAACATGCATCTAAATGATCTGTGGTCTGAATGCATTGCAGTTACAGACACTGAGGAGTTGGGAAAAGGCCAATGTCATTTATGAGGTGCTTAGACAGTCCTGCTGGCAGGCCAAGAACAACTGTTCACATCAGCTGCAGAGCGTTTTCTCAGCCTATCTTCTTACCTTGCAAATATCCTGTCAAATAAGCAATGAAAATAAAAATAGCAAAAGGGACTGGAAAATTTACTAAATAATAGCAGCTTAAATGATATAACACGAAGCCTATGCAGAGTCCATGACAAACAAGAAATTGCATACTAAGCAACAATATTCACACACATGCATGGAAAAATGAATGCTACACTGAAGTGCATACTTACCACCCCTCCTACAACTCTATCTCTGTTTCTTCTCATTATGTCTAGGAAATGAAAGAAAAATATAAACCAGCTTTATAACCAGATGAATATAGAAGATTTTTATATTCGAATTTGCTCTAAATATGAAATTCTCAAACAAAACCCACCTAAAAATTCAGCATGTGAGTTTCTACAGTGCAGAAACATGGGCAGCTGCATCTGTTCTGACAAGTCAAATTGTTTTTCAAAATACCTGTAAAATAAAATTTACCTTTAAAAAGAAACTCAGTGCAAGAACAAATAAAGACAGTAAAAGATTTTTTACCCAATCTTCTGTCCTCCAGAGCTAAAGACAGAATTATTGGACTTGCAATGCAAAAGTTCTTATTTGTGCAAGGATTTAAAAGAACCTCTTTCCCATGTGTATTGCCACAGCTGTAATCTATGCTTGAAGACAGGTAAGTGGCCAAGAGCCTCAGTACTGCAGAATTTATATATGTATACGTGCTGAGCACAGACTCTTGTGTACTGTGGGTGCTGGAGTTAATTTTTTTTTATTTATTTATTTTTCATGGAAGAGGAACTGACTGTTCTTTCCACAAAGTTCTGAAATGTCAGGAATGGGAGAGGGAGGATGACAGAGGCCACTATTTCAAGAAGCACTCATAAACACAATGAGGGTGAGCAGGGGAGCACTGTGCAGGCTTCTACAGCCTCCAGGGGCCAAACTGCATCAGAGCTGCTGACCTGTGAGTAACAATCCACTCTCTTGGGGAGGAACAAATATCAGATTAGACATCATACTTCTGCCTGTTGTCTTTACCTGTTTTCCCTCCCTTCCTCTGAGCTCCTGCGTCCTTTCCTTTTCACTCCTTTTTATCCCTCTCCAACTCTGTACTCCTCAGAGCTGCTCTCGATGGGGCGGTAACAGGGAGGCCCCACCCTGTGAAGAGACACTGGAATGTGGGCAGAAGGAAGGTAAGGAGGTAGCCAGGCTCCCCAACGCAATTGCCAAAGGAAACTGCTTAGCACTGAACTAACCTGTGCTTGTCATTAGCAGGAGCTCTGCAACTACCATCCCACACCCCTGCTGCCCCGCTCCACCCAGGCAGGGAAATCACCCATGCTCAGGGAACACAGCAGAGGAACTTAAGCATGGCAGAAGGCCAGCAGTGCATGGGTGACTCAGTGTCCTCACGCTGTCTGAAAGATGATGTTACTTGGGCAAAGCAGGAGAACCACACTGCCCATCCCAGCAGGCTGGGGCTTGAGGCACATCCTGGATTTCTTGAGGTGTTGCTGTTAAAACACAGTCCCGGGCACCGGGAAATTGCCACCATCAGTTATGACAGCCATTTCAAAGGGAAACTCCAGTGATCACACACTGCTGTGTATGAGCCACTTATCAATCAGGGGAAAGTGGCAGGAAACCATTAGTTTGATTTACATTTTCCTAAAAAATCCAACCAAAAAAAAAGACCCTAAACAAATATGCAACTGGTCATTTAATTTAATGTAATTTTCACTATTTTCTGTATATTACAAGTTGATATTTCTCAGATCAAAGTTACCTTCCCTGTTAATCAATGCAAATCTTCAAGATAAAACAGGTTAAACAAATCAGCTGTAACCTTGAAAACTGACATGAAAATTCATGAGAATGCATTACACCTACTTTGAATCTTCTTTGTCTAGATATCATGCTTAGTTTAGCTTGTTTGACTAATATAAATTAATTGCAACTCATGATTGCTCTTGTGGTTAAATAGCTACAAATGCTTGATTTTTGGTGTCGGTTTTCTTTTAACAGAATATTTGTTTCATATGGGAAAGAGGTTTTAGAGACAGAACTGCAAGAACTGGCCAATTTCCATCTAATTTTGAGAAGGGTAGAGCCCTTGGAAGTACAAAGTTTAGTGTCCCTGCAAAAGGAAATTTAACTCAAGCTTTTTCCATTCCTAGCAACAACAAAGCCCAGCTCATGTTGTTCCTTGGCCTGTTAAAGAGAAAGGGGAGGTGGATGGGGAAGTTATTTTTGTACAGTTATATACAAAAATAATAATTAAAAAAACCCCAAAAACTACAAACCCTGGAAATGCATGAAGAAATCAGACATACAGTGACTGGAATGATAAGAAAATAACACAGTAGGAAACTAACCCTGATGAGTTCCAGTGCTTAAGGAACAACCTGTTCCTTTGAGCAAGCTTAATTTTGACCACCACATTCAAATGCTACAGGATCAAGACACTAAAGGAGCTAAAGCAAACTGGCCTTGCTGAGGTAGATCTCCAAACAAACACTTCTGAATTAATTTGAGTAATGGTGCATGTGATATTGTGATTATACAGACCCCTCCCAGTAGTACAGCAGATAAAAAACTTCTATATCCTTACCAGGGCAATTATAATACAGCTTTCACATAATATGAAGGCAGTACCTTCATCTTACTACCATTCAAATCATTGCTTTCTGTTGGAAGAATTCTGAGAATGGGGAAGATTTTTGAAATAAAAAGTTCTTAGCAACACTACTGCAAAGAAATTTCATCTTTATTAGATTCTTATTAACTTTTAAACTGAAAAAAACCATCAAAAATAATGTATAGGTGAAAATTATCCAAAAGAAAACACAGCATAACTAATCAGAAAAATGTTGATTAAATACTAAATGAAAGAGAGGTCATGCTCTGATATTTGCTGGGAAACAGACATACTGCTCTTCTGTGGGGGAACTGTGCAGCTGCGTGCCAGCCCTCCCCGTGACTGCTGCACCTGAATTCCTGAGCAGCTGAAAACCAGTGAACTGTCTCCATGTATTTCACACTCTGCCTTCCTCTGTTTGGTTCACTGATCAAGCCTGTCATCTCTTTCCTTACAACTCAATTTCAGTGCACCCAATTAGCTGCTCTTCAGCTGCAGTCCACTGGACAAGGAAATGAGATATATATTTTTTCTGTCTCTAACATCAAGGCAGTTAAGGATCTTAAAATCTGATACTCCATCAGTATTTTAGTTTGCCACAGAAAAGAAACAGATTATGCTTTAAGGTGTGCTTTGCTGAACTTCATGTACATTGAATTCTACCCGGACAAAAAGTCCTGTCCCCTTTGCTGAGTATTTCCCTGCAGGTCTGTAGCTTTATGAAGAATCCTCCTGCTGCTAATAGGCAGCAATTGGAAAAAACACAACCAACCACTGCCCCCCACTAATTTACTCAAAACAGTAACATGCAAATGGAATTCATTGATCACTCATCTTATTTGAATTTATCACCTGTATCTTTCAATCAGTTCCCTCTGCAGAGAGAAGTTCTCAATTGAAGAATGCAGGCTGATTGTAGGGGCTGTGGCAGCTTCCTTCCATTCAGCTTCTATGCTGCACCTCCTGAGATTACCTTTACCATCAGCTCCCCATTATCTGCTCCCAGCTCACACCTTCCTTACTAAAAGCTCTTTTTTACCCACTACTTTTACCACTGCTTTTGATAGTTCTGCTCCCTTCCTCATGCCTTTCACTCAATAGCCCAATTCTTTCACACACTACATTTATGGGTATTTTTCCCATAATTCTCTTAGCGCTCTTAATTATTAGCAAGAATTAACATCTCTCACACCCAGAAATCCACATTTTCTGGTCAGTTTTACAGAAAAAGACATGTTGACATAAGTCAACAGCAGGGAGGTAGCAAAATTAAGCACACTGCACTACTTGAATGTAGGCATATTTCTTTAAATTCCCACTTCTGCCAAAAAGCCTGTGGGCCCAACCCTGCAAATTTTAGGGCTTGATGTGACATTATGTGGCAGAACACAAGGTATCAAACACAGCATAAATTGTTACAAGTCAATTCACAGCTACCAAAAGTTTCTTACTTGAGTTGGATGTCCTTTGGGCAAAACTCTAATCTATCGAAATCTACAAACAGAAAGAACAAAAACCTCATTTAGTATTTTAGGATTTTTTAAGCATATGTCTAGAAAAAATAAATATTGAAGTAGTAAGAGAACACTTACCTAAGCCACATTCTCCAACTGCTATTACCTTTGTCCTATTTTTTTCGATCAGATTTCTTAATTCAGATAAATACTGTTCAGGGCTACTCTGCTCAAATTCTCCACAGCGAGTAGGATGACAGCCGACTGTACTGAAAAACATGTCTAAAGCAAGAGAGTATTAGGAGGTTTTAAGAAGAAAAAAAGAAAAAAAAACCCTGAAAATTTATTTAAGGTATAGACAACCTCTGCCTCTGGAGGTTTTTTTTATTGATCAGAATTTTAAAAGAAAACTCCCTTTGACCATATTTATCTTAGTGATAATTTCATTAGACAGACATTTTCTGCCTTAAAAATGTCAGACAGTATCTCCAGTGGGGGCATGTGCATGTGGCTTCTTCTAGTGCACATTATTTACTGTACTCCAAAACTGCAGCTTAGAGCTGAGCTGTTCTGGTGGAGCAGCCCCCAATAAATCATACACTTGTTGAAGCTGGATGAGACCTCTTGAGATCATTTAGAAATATGTTTTGTTTGAAGTGCATCAGGTTATCCCGGCTGTAAGAACTGCAGAGAGCATTTTCATGTCCCCTGCAACAAGCTGTTACAGAATTTCAGAGCTCACATCTCCTGATTGACCCAAGCATCTGATCTAGATTACCATGCCAATACTAACATTTCTGCTAAGTGTGAAACCACTGGGGAAGGGAAAAAACAGGTAAGGCCCTGAGCAACTGGCCCTAATGTTCAAGCCAGCCCTGCCTGAGTGGGGAGGTGGACTGGGTTGGACCAAATTATCTCCTTGAGTTCATTCAAACCAAAATTATTTTAGGTTTCTGTTAGTAAACAGTACTTTATCATGTGTTTTAGTTCAAATACACATTTAAGTAATTAGTGGAATTAAATCTGCCTAAAGAAAAAAGAAGAGCCATTCTCCTTTCACAGAAAGAAAGGGAAAGCCAGAGAAATGATCAAAAGAAAAAACCTCTCTTGATCAAGCTGGTCATAACAGATTGGTAAGTAAAAAACAAACAAAAAGCCAACAAACCCCATATATTTCACAACATGTAAGCATTTTATCTTATTTCTAGAACAGAAACTTGTATCAATATTTTTATTCCAGAAATTTTCTATAATTTCTATCTTTATTTAGAAATAGAACATGCATGAAAAGAGTGATTGCTTCCAACATCAGGGATCTAAAGAGCAACACAAAACTCATATACAATGCATTCATCCCATTCTGAAATATAATTTTTCATTTTAATCTGAGTCTGTAAACACCTCTGGGGCAGGTCCTTTTGAACTCAATTCTGAGAGCAGAGGTTATATTTTTGACTGACAATGTAAATTTAAAGTGAAAATACCATTTGTCTGTGCCAGCTGCAACGCATCTTTACTGTCTTCTAGACTCCCACCTGTAATCAAAAACTTGAAACAAGAAAAGTACTGTCAGTGTGGATGTTCTTTGAGTATCAAACAGAATGTTTACAAAAACACTCAGATACAAGGAAGGATCTCAACAGAGAACATCAGAATACAATTACTAATACATATTTATATAACAAGATTTTATAAACCAGCAATAAACCTCAATAGTCCTCAGGAGCTAGTAAATACAGTGTGCAGCAAAATATGATTTCTTCCCTTAATCAAGTATCTTGTATGCTAAGCATTTAAATCACTAAAGCAATAAAATACTTCTATTTGCAGCAATATTAGCTTCCTAACACAATAACTGAAGACCGTATTTATCAAGAATTGATACTTAGAAATATTCTCCCTGTTTTACAGCTGGGCAAAGTATAGACTCCCAAAGACCCAAAGCAAGACATGAGCAAATAGTTAAACCAAAAAATGGATCTGTATCAGAGCTGGGATTACAAATTTAAGAATTTCCATCTCTGATCTTTTATTTTTACCTTAACATTATCACATGAGAATTGTTGCCTACAGTGTACTTTTTGAACCACCACTTGCAGAATATTTCACCCTAGGTTGTAACAGCCACGTTTTGGACAACTCTTCTCCCTGCAGGTGCTATCCAGCTCCAGCTCAGACATTCCCACACTCCCAGGGCACTCAGGAGAGAAGGACACATCCCAAAGACATCACAGAGAGATGTGAAACTGAAAATGGCTCAGTGCATACACAACACAGAGCAAAACCTCACAAAAAATTACCATAAAGCAGCAGCTATACAGAAAAATAAAAGTACTTTCTAATCAGCAGATTAAGATTCTAGGCAAGCAGGAACAATCTGTGATTGAATAGGCTTCTGACACTGTACGGGCCAGTAGCAAGACTGAGAACAGCTAAGGGCAGGAACTCCTGAATAACATTTCTCAATCCACTGTGCATCTTGAGAAAGTTATACAGCTAATCTGTTTTTGATGATAAAATTTTTAAAAAATGCCACTTATATTCAGAGGGTGTTATAAAAATTAAATAGCACTTATACAGCACATATAAATGTGACCTTATTCCTGTACTTGCTGCAGTGAGGTAAGTTCTCCATCACTAGTTTTCTTTTTTTGTCTCCTAGAGCATTTCCCACTCTTTTCAGATGAGAGTTTTTCAACAAACTCCCAAGATGCCTGTTCCTCTGCTATAGGAGTGTTTACTTCTTTATTTTTAATCTGGTAGCCTTAGCAGTGCAGGGGAACAGTTTGTGACAGTATGCACTGTATTCTATATTAATTAATATTTTTGTCAAAAATTTATTCAGTTTAGAGATGAAGAGAGACAGACTAAGCTATGGGATGGGATGTGATGCACTGCTGGAAACAACAATTTCAAGTTCAGAGTTACAAATTCTCTCATAGTGATGCTGTTTTAATACATGTAAGCCAGTATTTACCAGCAAACATGCAGATGTCTCAACTGTGTTTGTGGGCACTCCCAGCTCTTCCGCAGTTTCCAATTTCCTTTATATATAGAAATATCTGAAAACCTCAATCAGAACAGTTTGATCTTCAGCAGTAATTGTTGATTAAGAATCATAGAATTATTAAGGTTGGAAAAGACCTACAAGATGACAAGAGTTCCACCTCTGACTGATCACTGCCACCTTGTCAACTAAACCAGAGCACTGAGTGCCACATCCAGTAGTTTCTTGAACACTTCCATGGGAAGATGACCACCATTTCCCTGAGCAGCCTGTTCCAGAGCCTGGCCACCCTTTTCATGAAGAAATTCTTCCTTGATGTCCAACCTGAACCTCCCCTGGCAGAGCCTGAGGTCATTTCCTCTTCTCCAGTCACTTCTTGCCGGGGAAAAGAGACTGACCCCAACCTGGCCACAGCCTCCTTTCAGGAGTTGTAAGTGACAAAGTCTCCTCTGAGCCTCCTTTTCTCCAGGTTAAACAACTCCCAGCTCCCACAGCTGCTCCTCATAGGATTTACTCTCTAAGAGCCACAGAGAATATAAGGAAAAAGGAATGGTTGCCTATAATACAACATGGAAAATTATGTACCACTTCATTGCAGCAGATCAGAGAATATCTTTCTGTTGAAACTGTACAAAATAACTTCTACATCCGCATCACCTACAATATCACTGAATCCAACAATCAGCTTCAATAATGATCTGTGCAAACGGAAAGACCACGCTCTGCACAGAACACTTTTGTGCTACTAAAGGAAGCTACTGCATTTTCCATTCAAGTCCCACAAACATTGTTTTAGTGAGAGAGCACTAAAAAAACCAAATATTAGAAAGCAGCTTAAAATTTTAAAGCTATTTCATTATAAGAAATTACCTTTTTAATGCCGACTTTCACTGCTCTCTCTATTACATCCAGAAGGTCATCTGCAAAAGTTCATAAAAATGTCATAAATTAAACTTGAGGTTTTACAGCATAGTTTAACTACTTTTCAATTTTCATGCAGTCAGAATTCTTATAATTAAATCTTTAAAACATACTTAAATAATCTTTATAAGACAATAACAAAGTGCAATAACTGGAGATCCAATTTAAATCCAAGAAGTCAGTGGAAGTTTTTCCACATACTTTAAAAAGTTCTCCGCTTTTACATTTGTACCTAAAGGTCACAAGAGCAAAAAGGCCCACATTATAATTACTAACTGTGATTCAGCAATGCAACACTTTGACAGAACACTGTTCATAACCTTCATATCAGTTTTTCAGTGCAATCCTAAGTAGATTAGCAAATGTCCATTTTGCCTCAGAAACAGAGTCACCTGCACGTAAAAAGCAATTAAGGCAATGCATTTTGGTTAGGGTATCCAACTTTTTTAGTCAGGCCTTCTTTTTTAAGCCCAAGTACATAAGGAGGAGAAGAAAGAAACCCTAACATCATGTTCGGACATGCTAGAGACTTCTAATTCAGCAAAAGGGATCCTGTCTTCCAGCAGATACAAAGAAATATTTACCTTGATGTTTCTGTGTTCCCCTGTAGATTCCTCTGAACATAGGATCTGTCAGGTTAATACCAATATCTATGGAAAACCAAAGATAGAAATTAGAAGTTATAGCTGTTCTGTATTTTACTCTGAGCATTAATCAGCTAGGGAAGACAATAGAAACCTTATCTAAAACCTGAACCAGCACATTGGTAAGTAATAAAATGCTTAAGCATAAGCTTACCTACATAACTTGACAACTTGCTCCTTACTAGAAGTGACAGAAAAATTAAACTTTTCCCTCTGTGCAACTTTAGACTTTCTGTGAGTGTATTATGCACACTCTCATAACCACCCAAGTGAACACACATATGCTTTTTATTGCAAACAAATCTGCTTCTCACATGAAAACACAGATTTATGCAAACAAGCTTTAGGGGAGGGAAAATGCAGCATCTCCCATACAGCCTTCCACGGGTGGGAGCAGCAGCGGAATGCCTCCTAAGGGCTGCCTGCTCTCCCTCCCTGTGCCGTCCCTGGGCCATCCCAGCCGCCCGGCAGCACTGACAGGGCACTGACGGGACACCTGCAATGCAGGGACCGGCTGGAGCTGCCCAGCCCGGCCCGGCCCGGCTCCCAGGGCTGCCGGGCGCTGCAGCCTCGCAGCCAAGGCTGAGCACCGCAGCTGCCAGCGCTTCCAGCGGGGATTCTAGCGGAAAGGGAACTTCTCCAAGGAAATACTAAGCTGCACTGCAACACGTAGGGCTTCCACGTGAGCCGACCTTTTGAAGTTATTTACACGCTCTGCGCCGAATTTTGTAAAAATACTTACATTTTCACTCAAGCCAGTTGCATACAATCAGAAACAACCACGGCCAATGTGCCAAGGGGGGACAGGGAACGAAGGGCGGCCGAGCCCCCGCAGCTGGGGGAGGAGCAGCAGCCCCAGGGCCCGGACACAGCACAAACATTCCCAAACCCTTCCCAGGGGCTCCAAGGCCGCCGAACCTCGGGACACCGAGACACAGAGAGGGACCGCAGGAGGCGACAAGCAGGGACTGGGGTGGGAAGTGACAAGCCCTGGCAAAGGGGCTGGGACAAGCCAAAGAGACTGTAATAAGCCTGAGGGACGGGGACAAACTGCGGGTAAGGGGCTGGAGCAGGACGCGACAAGCCCTGCCACTGCCGCAGCACAGCCCGAAGCCCCTTTCGCTGCGCGCGGCCCCTCACGGAGCGGGGGAGCGGCGGCCGCCTCGGCCCGGCACCGGGCGAGGAGCGGGGGGCCCGGGTCGAAGGGCCGGGGACAGGCACCCCCCACCCGCTCACCGATGAAGGCGGCGCGGCTCATGGCGGCTCCGGGCGCTCGGCGGCGGCAGCGCGGGCGGGGCCGCGCCGCCCTCCCGGCATCCCCCGCGCGGAGGGGAGGGCCCGCGGAGCCGGCGCCATGGCCGCGTTCCTGACGCACCAGCAGAAGGTGCTGCGGCTGTACAAGAAATCCCTGCGGCACCTCGAGTCCTGGTGCATCCATCGGTGAGAGCGAGGGGAGCTGGGAGTGGGGAGTGCTGGCCGCCCTCACATCGGGGCGCTCAGCCCGCGCTTGGCTGGGCCCGGGGTGGGGGGTGGTGCTTTTCCTCCTCACTGTGCGTGACCTCTGTCCGTAGAGACAAGTACCGCTACTTCGCCTGCCTCCTGAGGGAGCGGTTCGATAAGAACAAGAATGTGAAGGATATGGTGAAAGCCACCGAGCTGCTGAAGGCCGGCGAGGAGGAGTTCTGGGCCAACCAGCACCCGCAGCCGTACGTGTTCGCCGACTCGCCCGGGGGCGTCGCGTACGAGCGGTACGAGATGTACAAGGTGAGGCCGCGCCGCGGGCGCTGCCTGCCCGTGCTTTGTGTCGCTTGGCCCCGACAGGGCCGCAGCTTGGCTCAGCAGTGTCGCTTCACCGCTCCGTGAACATCTTGCTGCTTGTGTGGGAGGAGCGGCTCTGGGCCTTGAAAATGGAGTTTCTTGATCAGTTTGAACACCGCTACTCGTTCTTTTGGGATTTTGTTCCGGGGGTAATCATCTGCTCTTTTACCAAGTGCAGTCCGCCCTGTGGCGGGTCAGGCTGGCACAGGAAAGGGCTGGAGCTGAGCTGGGGAAGTGAACAGCACCCAGGGAGCTCTGCTGCCTCCCGAGCACAGCCTTGCTTCCTCTGGTCAGGTCAGGTGTCACCTTGGCTGTCAGGACTTCCCTTCACTCAGTGCTATGGTTCTTCCAGCATTTGAGTCATGGTACAAGTTAGCATTTCCCTTCATATGCTGCAGTGCCAGATTGTGCAGTTTGTGTGCTACTGTGTGAGAGCAGCACTGCCTGGAAATAGAAGCCTCACGTTTAGACTCTTTAAGGCACTTCTACAGGTATTGACCTTCAAGATTGTTTTATTTAGGAGCAAAAGTTCCATAGAAAAACACAGGGGCTTTGCTTTTTTGGCGTCATCTTTTTAATGCATTAGAAGTAAATACTGGCCTAGAGACTGCCTGCACCCATTTCCTCACAAGTTTGAAAAAAAGTGCTGGCACAAGACTGGATCTGGTCAGATCTTTTTGCATATTAAGCCACAGAAAAAGAAAAATATGACATAGATTTATCAGGGGCAGAATAAAGAATATATGAGTGAAAAGAGAAGAGAAGAACTTATTTAATCTTGTTCCAAGGTCAAGGGCCTGAGCAGTAGTAGAGAAAATAGTGACAGAAAATCTGGACAGAAAAAAAAGCAGCTGAGCAATAAATGGTCAATATTAGTCTTCATACAGAAACACAGACTGGGTGATGCTTTCTTTTCCCAGTTTGACGTGCGAAAACTGTCTTAACAAAATAGCTGTCAAAAGGCTGGTGTGTGTATCAGTGACCATCCATTGTGGATGCTGCTCCAAAGTGTAGTTTTTAGAACTCGGGGTGATTGGTGGTTTTCATTGGAGCTTGCTGTGGGTGGTCAGCAGCTGTTTCCATTCAGTCAAAGGTTTGTTCTGTGATGAGAATCACAGCAGGAGAAGTGTGAATATCACTAAATGTATGATAGTACTGGAGCAACTTTTTTTTTTTTTTTAATTGGGAGTTTTGGTGGGATTTTGTTTTATAATTAGTGTTCCTCTCAAAATGTAAACAATTAGGTGGTTTTTTAAATTGCTGCAAAATTCTGAATTTTGGTTTATTCTCTTGTAGGAAGGTCTTAGAGGTCAGACCATTCTTAAAATCTTAAAGGCCTAAGAAACTGCTCATTTTGTAGGAGTTGTCGATAAGAGAAATGAGCTGTAATGTTCTGTCTTTGTCAAGTAAAATAAATCAGTAGCTGGAGAGAAGGATTCCTCTAACCTGCTGCCTTTGAGAGAAGGAAGGGAAGAAATCAGACCTTCTCCTCCACCAGATGGAATTATTTTGAGAAGTTTAGAGTAAACTGAGATGACCTGGGACTTGTTTTGGAATGCTGTGATTTAAGTAAGTCACTGTGATGTCCTCCTGTGGGTCAGGATAATATTTGAAAAGTTCTGACTCTGCCACGTGCCTTGAGATAGTGAGGCAGCTCCTAGATGGTGTTTTTATGTAGTACTTCAAAATGCAAAAAAACCCTAGGGAGTAAGACTGGCTTCAGCCTTTGCGTTTCATTCTTTTGCACGTGTGTACAAGTGTGATTTCAAATATAAAAAATAGGATTTTAAATGATACTTTTCTTCAACAGATTCCTGAATGGTGCTTGGATTTCTGGCACCCCTCTGAGAAGGCAATGTATCCTGATTACTTTGCCAAACGAGAGCAGTGGAAGAAGCTGCAGCGGGAAAGCTGGGAAAGAGAGGTCAGTGCTTGCTCTGTGCAAAGGAAAGTCTCTTCAGCACGCAGGTATCCTGTGTGACACAGATGTGTTCTTGGAAAAATTACTGAATGCCTGCTGCAGTCTCAGTTAGGCTCTTCAGTGCTGGAGCCCTTGTCAGTGTGAAACAACCTAAAATGCCTACACATTTGTTACAGCTTCTGGAGGGTTGTGAAGGGAATTTGAAGTTAAAGCTGAACCTGCAGCCTTGTGTCAGTTAGGAAGAGCTGTTACAGCAGTTTTGTGGGGAAAAAAAATATATATCCAAAGTGGGATGAAAGGAGACTAACAACCAGAGAATTCCTCTTCTGCTGCTGCGGTGCTCTGACACTTCCTGGTTACACCTTTGGAAGTGATGTGCTGCAGTGGTCTTCAGTTGGGCATTGAGACCAATTTCTGGCCATCCTGAACTGAGAGTTGGTTGGAAGAAGTTGGTGTTCTTAGAACAGTTCTTTGATTCAGTTGGATTGTATGGAACATGGCACTTGTGCTGCTTCAAGAAACAGGTATTGAAAGCATGTGAGGGGCTGCTGGTGACACACAGGAACAGAAGTTCCAAAGCAGCACAGTTCAGCCCTTTTGACAGAGTGATGGCATGAACTACATGGCAATAATGACCTTTTAAGTGAAGTTTCTCTCGTAAATCATGTCTTGCTCCTAGAAATTCCTTCTTAATTAGTAGTATGAGCCTACAGTGATTACTGAGTGGGAGTTACAGTTGGGAAGCGTGAAACCTGTCAGCCAAAGGTGTTACCACTGGTTCTTCTCTGTGGAAATAGAGAAGAACCATGCTCATTGCTTGGGCACTGAAAATGGAAGTGTGTGTTAATGTGCTAAAGCAGTTCTATGTCTTGCCTTCTAGGTTAAGCAGTTACAAGAAGAAACTCCTGCTGATGGTCCAAGAACTGAAGCTTTGCCTCCAGCTCGTAAGGAAGGGCATCTGCCCCCCATGTGGTGGCATCATGTCACTCGACCTCGTGAACAGCCCATGTGAGAACACCTCTGGTGTGAATGGCAGCAGTCTGAGCTGCAGGCAGGTGGCACCTCAGTGGCCACTTGCTCCTCAAAGTAATAGAATAAAGCCAAATAAAGTAACAGAAAAGGTGTTTTTCTGGCACACTGCTCTTCTCTGACACACTGGCACTTCACTGCCAGCTTGTGCAGGCAGTTCATATCAGCCCCATAACTTGGAATGTGGTACTGAAGGCAGGCAAAGTGTTAAAGCTGGAGTTAAAGATACAGGCAGCAGCAGACACATGCTTTGGGTTCTCTTGTAATGAGGTATTTCTGTCCTTGCTGCAGGATAAAGACATCTTTCCCTCCCTTCCCTCCTCCTTAGGCTCTTTGCTGCATTTTTCACTTTTGTATCAAATCTCACAAGACACAAACTTTCCTTATAACGGGGTGCTTTCCTCATGGCATGGATACCAGTGCTGTAGAGCACCAGAGGAAAGCTGATCCCCACATAAACAGAATCCCAGATAACCACTGAGCTGTATCAGTTAACACACTGCTGAGGATTGTGGCTGCTGTGTGCCCACTCACAGGTCACAAATGGTTCTGGCAGTGTGACACACTGAAGCGGGGACAAAAAGCTGTTTGCTTCTGGCCATGTTCCCAGAGCACTGGTACAAGACGGAGAAGTTCTGCTTACACTTTCAGTAACTGCCCTGTGAGAGAACAGATGCAATAGAGCCACTGAGCAAAAGCTCATAGGAAACCTGGCCCTTCAGCTGTTTTCCTGTTTTTAGGGCTAGGAGATGTAGGTTGCCTAATCTGACTTCCATTCTACAGAACTTACTTGACTGTCCCCATGTTTAAGCCTAAAGCTTAATATTTCTCTGAACCCCAACTGAACAAAAGATGGCAAAGCTTCAGCTCTTCTAAGAACCAAACGTAGCTCAGGAATAAGGCTTTAATCTGATTAATTTTTGGAAACTTCTAAAATCTGCTCCTTTCCAGTAAGTCTACATGCTAAAATGGGTATGAATTTTGAAAATGCAATTCCAGAAAAACAGCTTTACATATTCCACAGCTGAAATTCTCATTCCTGCCAAGAAGCAGGATCTGTTCTCTGTGCTCAGTTAGTCAAAAGTAGTGATGGAATTGAGGTGTGCCCTCTTCCAGCACAGCTGTTCAGCACATGCCACACCTCAGGCTGGAGCTGTCACTTGGAACAAGTGCCTTCAGTATTGGAACAGCTGAGCAAAGCACTGACACCCGAGTGAGACAAGATGCTCAGCAGTACTTCAAATACAGCCACAGAGAGAAGGGGGACTCAAACCATGATCCTTTTGGAGACATTTCCAGCCGAACCACATTGGTTTTTCCTTTAACATCTTCCTGACTGTATTGGGATGGGATGGGTTAACTTTATGCAGAGCAGCCCTCATAGTCCTGGGAAGGTGTTAAGAGCACACCAGTGCTCTGGCTACTGCTAAGCAGTGCTCCACAGCATCCAGGGTATCCACTTGGCATCTCCCTCACCAGCGGCCTGGGATGGGAAAGATCTTGGGAGGGGACAGTCAGGACTCAGGATAGCTGACCTTAACTGACCTAAGGCCATGAGCTTCTCTCTGCTGGGCTGCAGAGGTTCTGCCAGGAGCCTACTCCAGCACAGGCTTCCCTGGGCCCTCAGCCTCCTTTGAGCATCCACCTGTTCCAGCATGGGCTGCAGGTGGATGTCTGCTCCCCCTGGGACCTCCATGGGCTGCAGGGGCACAGCTGCATCACCTGCAGGGCAATCTCTGCTCTAGCACCTGGAGCACCTCCTGCCCCTCATTCCTCACAGACCTGGCTGTGTACAGGGCTGTTTCCCGCACACACTCACTCCTCTCCTCACCTGCTATTGCTGTCCCACAGCAACTTTTTTCTCCTTCTTACATCTTTTATCCCAGAGGTGCTACCACCGTCACTGCTGGGCTCGGCTGTGGCCAGTGGTGGGTCCATCCTGGAGCTGGCTGGCATTGGCTCTTGCAGACGTGGGGGAAACTTTTGGCAGCTTCTCACAGAAGCCACTCCTGTAGCCCTCTGCTGCCTAAACTTGGCCTCATAAGCCCAGCACAGTAGCAAAAGGATACCTTCGGATAAAAATGAAATCACTGCAGTGGCAAAGAAACCGGGCAAGGGAACAACATCTTCCCCTTTCTGCCTTCAAGCTGAACAAAATATAGTCTGCAGGGGGAGCTGTGGGAGATGCTGGTGTTGTGCTTGATAAATTCTGGTTGAGCACAGGCAGTGTTGACAGCAGCAATTTTCCTCTTCTGGTCTAAGGAACTGCGGTCCAACACTGAGGTGGATGCACAAAAAATGCAAAGTCATCTGTGCTTCCTTGCCAGGTAAGAACAGTGAGGTGCAGGGAAATGTCATCTGTTACAGTTTAAGGGGAATTTCCATCGTTAGCACTGCACTTCTGCCCCACTGCTACCCTGCTGGTGCCCATCAGAAAAACACAGCTTTATGCAATTTTATTTACTTGGTTTTTAATTCTCTCTTGCTTCTATTACACGCAGTTGGAACCTGCATGATATCTTGAAAGCCACCATTGAAATCCAATGCTCTGGAAGCAAAAAGTCTTTAAGAAGCAAAATACGGGAGTTTTTCAGCAGCTCTTTATTTATAATGTAGGCTTAAGCAATCATTACAATGTAGAAGGGAGACACACTTACAGCAATTATTTATACCAGTTTAGAACAAAAAACTGCACAGGGAGAGGTCAACTCTCAGTACAAACTAGCAACTAAACCACAATAATTTACCATTAGAAACAATTTATTTTTCAGCTGTGACACTGCTTTTACAATATGCAAAAACACAAACAATAGAACTATCCAAAGTGTTTTGTCACATTCTTTCTACATTGAATTTGGCAACATTTTATATTAAATTTTACTGATTATACTAACGTTTAAGAACTAAACAAGTGAAAAGCTGTACTCGGGTACAGTTACATCCATTTATTTCAAAGGTTTAAATAACACTTTTAACTATTGAGATTACCTCCTAACAGTTTTTGTTTATGCAAAAACCATCTCAAAGCCTCATTTGCACAATGCATCAGCTACTGTATCAAGATTGGTGGGCTACACCACAGGCACTACTGTTTATTATATTCTGTAATAAGGAGCTTGTTTTTCAAAGAAAGGAAGGTTTAATATTTTCTAAGAATCATGCTTTTTTTTTTTTCTGCTTTTAAGCCATAACAAAAAAAAAGTTTAGCAAGCACAGCAGTGTAAAATGTCATATAGAACACAGTGACTACACAGTTACTAGAAGTTTCACACCCAATGCAGTTATGTATTAAAGCATAAGAGGTCATGTAGGCAAGTCTAGAGCCAACAGAAATCTGCAGTGTGTGGTGGAAACCAGCCCCTTATACGTGTGTTTTTTGGTGCATTTTTAAACAATCCCGGATCCGCAAGTCTGGTGTCCCTCCACAGGTGGGTGGGCTGTGGGTGGGCAGACAGCATCCTTCTGGATTGCCTTC
Organism: Motacilla alba alba; assembly: GCF_015832195.1. Classification (NCBI taxonomy): domain Eukaryota; kingdom Metazoa; phylum Chordata; class Aves; order Passeriformes; family Motacillidae; genus Motacilla; species Motacilla alba. The sequence continues at coordinate 140,391,429 of NC_052017.1, forward strand.
ACTGGAACACGTGTCATGCCAAGGGGTCTGCACATTTCTGTCAGCTTTAGGAGACGGGTATTGCAGCAATAACTTACTTTTATTTTAAGGAAAAAATCCAACTCTTAATGATTCTATCAATAGCGTTCCAAAAAACATTACTTAAAAGTACAAAAAAAGAGATTATAGTGGTCAGACTCCCGGTATTATCAAAAAACCAGTCTCACCCCCCACCCCCCACCCCTCAACCCTTTTCTTTTCGGTATTTAAGAAAAGCCAATCAACTGCCATTTAAAAGAAGTTAAGAAAAACAAGCCCCTGTATTGGAAAGAAACATTCGCAGTTTATTAGATCACAAGCTGGTTTCACCTGTCAAATTTTTAAGTGTTTTCTCAAAATAGTTGGGCTTTCTAAGGTGCCCAGCCTGCTGGGCACAGTCAGAAAAAGGCATTTTGATAACATTTAAGAACTCCCTGCTTGCATTTTACAAATGTTTTCACATTTATAACTGCCTTAAGCCTGTTGTCCTTGTTTGTATTCAGCGGAAGGATGAGTGGAACAAAACATGAAGGTGGAAGAACCAAGCCTACACAGTTAAGGCTGCATGCATGTGACTGAGAGTTGCTGCTGTGCAGTCAAAAAAGAAATGTGGAAAAACCCAGTTTTTAAAACACCCTACAGAAACAAAACACTGCAATCCAATATGGCTTATTCTGATGCATTTACCATGAAGCTACTAGTAATTCATCCTACTAGGCTACTTTTGTGCAACAGCATCTGCTATTTTGATGGCATCTCCCTCCCCCACTACCCCCCAATAACTCTACCAACTGCAGGTTTCTTCCTTGCATTATATATTGCTTTATTGTCAATTTTTTATTCCTGCTTTTCAAACTTTTTTAAATACTTAAATGACGATCTGTTCCATATAGCTTGACTTAAACTGTAGTAAGTCCCATTGTTCTATTTTTTAACCTCACTATTACAAGGCGCTCTACAAAAGCTTGCAAAAAAGCCAAATTTTCATTAAATCCCTTTGCTGAAGTTAACTACTCGACAATTTTTTTTTCTTCTATGATTTAAAACTTTACAAAGAGAGTTATAAAAAAGGTAAATGGGATTTGGCACCTTCAGAAAAAATTAAAAGTGTAACTTAATCAAAAAAATGCAGAAACAAAATCATTGATATTTACAAATTAAAACACCACTGAAGATTATGTCTTACTATGCTCTTTCATTTGTTTTCTCTTTTAGAGTACTTTCAGACTGTCTGTTACCGAGTATCTTAAAAGAATCACTGATTACAGATTGGAATGGATAGAGACAAATTAGTTTTCTCACAGTTCCTTCTCGGCGTTCAGTAGTCTGGCAGCTTCTCCGCTCCTAGGAAATTCGAGGTGCTGAGCGATCATTCGTGGTCGTCTTCTTCAGCTTGACCCCGCGCCGAATGGCGTTGAGCATATCCTCCCCCTGCGGGACATCGCCGGGGCTCAGCTCGCCGGGCTCCAGCTCCGCCTGCCCCGCGGGCGCCAGGCTGCCGACCCCACCGCGCTCGCCCTCCTCGCCCTCGCTCTCGGGCACCGCCTGCCTCTGCTCCTCGGCAGCGCCCAGTTTCTGGCCCGGCGCCGGAGGGTTGACAGCTGCTTGCCCGCTCCACGAGGGCATGCCGGTGACAGCTTGCCCACCATCTCCTGCTGCTGGAGACTCCGGACTTTGCTCGGGGCACTCTTCCGTCCCAGCGAGGGCACCGGGCAGCCCCCCCGGGATATCGGGGACAGTTGGCGTTTTGACGGGAATCACCGGCGTCTTGATGGGAATGGGGCCTCCGCCGATGGTCCCGCGCCTGACCGAAGGCTTGGTGGAAGGGGTCCGGCGGATGGTGGCGACGCCGGGGGTGGCGACGACCGGTCCCAGCGTGGTTGGCAGACCTGCGGTGGAAGCAGGACGCTTGGTTTGAAACATTCTGCGATAGGACTGGCTAATGTCACTGTTTCTTGGGATGGTGGAAGATTTGTCAAACTCCTGTTGTTCTGCCTCCTGGTCACCACTCACAGAGAAATAATCATAATCTGAAACTGATGCCAAAAGACAGAGTTAGGATCAAGCTGGAGCAGACAGCTGAGTCGCGTCAGTAAGTCTGAAGTATGGACAGATAACCAAAAAAGCCTGGAGTCAGTAAGGGAGTTTCCACCTTTAGAAGGAAGAAAGTCCAAGGTTCTGTGACCAAGATTTGATGCCTGAAGGCATCACAGCAGACCAATCCTACAGCTGCAGGGGGCCCATGGCTCTTGTGAAAGAGAATGAGCTCTGTATTTGCCACCAACATGAAGACATCAAAACCTACAAGCCACGTGCCACCACTTGTAGACAGAAATACTTGGAAAATGTACTTTAAATTAGGCAAGTGGGTTCAGGGGACCATGTAGCAGTGATTTCAGCAGCAAATTTGTTTATTTTGCGAACAAAATAAATCCCAGCTGTCAGCTCTGAAAACTCAGCCTCAGCTTTAATAATTGCACTGGGTTCTTTCCTCTCCACAGAAGTGTTGAGGAAACAAAGCCTGAACTGCAAACACGAAGCTTGGTCTCTCTCAGCTTGTTGTTGGTTCTGAAACAGGGTACAAAACCCAACACCTTACTGCAGCTTCCTAGCTATGCCTAAGTTAAGGTCTCCAATGGAGCCTTTTTCCAGTTACAACATTTCTGCTTAGGCAGAAAAAGGTCACCAAGGGAAACCAAGAGCAGATTGAGAGTGCTGATGGAAGACGGCAAAGCTCACGAGTGTTTATTTGCTGAGACAATAGCTCAAAAAGGACCCAAGAAGTACTGTATGCAATACCAGTGTCATTTGTAACTCCAGGATCCTCTTTAAAATGATGGCATCCTTACTGAAACTCACTGAAACAGTGCACAAGAAAATGATAAAAAATTGTTCAATACACTATGCAGCAGCGCAGGTTTCTATGTAGTTAATAAATCCAGGCTGCATTCCAAGCTGGAAAAATCTTCCTAACAGCAATGGCAGCCTTCCTCCCCAGCTGACAACAAAGCCAGCAAGCGATAGCTGCTCCCTGGCACCTGGAGCCTGGGGTGTTGAGTGTGTGATGGCCAGGGTGGGAATGCTCTAAAAAGGAACATCTCCTGAATGGGTACCTTGAGATGGGATCGTGTCCTCTGAACAGCACGGAGTTGTTGTCTGGGTGCTGTAGCCACTGGAGCACTGCAAGGAATCCCGACTGCTCCTCTGGGTGTCCAACTGCAGCCCTCTGGACAGAGCAAGTGCCAGCTCCTCACAGGCCTCCATCTCCTCACCCTGCTGCTTACACACAGGAGAGAGACTCGTTACACCTGGAAGGGTCAGTCACCTTCACCCACTTTTAGCTATCTCTCCTCCCCATCAGAGCTTGTCACCATCATAATCCAACAGGATTGAGCCCAGCCTTTTGCTTGGGCATAGGAACAGATGCTTCTTTGGAGTACATTGCTCTATGAAAGTCAGTGCCCAATGGTGCATTCCCTCCTGCCTGCATGATTCCCACTGACCACACCGGCACCGCCTCCCAGATAAACGCAACATAAAGTGCATCCAAAGTACTGGCAGGAGCCAGCACGGCCATTTGCTTTGCACCAAAGAGGGTATTTGAAATGAGAGCTTCACCCTTGTGGCAGCTGACACCGTCATGCTCCGAGGTCTCTGGGCCTCCTCGGGGGGCGCAGGGGCTCCGCTCTGAGCTGCTCCATTGACATCTGGCTCACGCTTGTCCTTGCGACGCTGCAAGGTGTTCACCATGGGCTGATCGTACGGGCCTGGCTTGGCCCAGTCCTAGGGAAACGAGCTCGTTAGGGACAGCCTTCATCAGGAACTGTGCTTTAATTACAGGCAAAACTATGCAACAGGGCAATTTTAATGCAACAGATCGTGTATCAAACTGGATATGCCTTTCTGAATAAGGTGAGAAATTAATTTTGAGGATATTAAAAATCTTCATTTATTAAACCTATTTCCTTTATTAAAAGGAATCTAAATTTCCCATTCTACCTAAATGTTCTTCTATGAACATATTTAACATTTTGATACTATAGTTTTATCTAAATTAAATTCCATGGTGTCAAAGCCTACATTTTCAGAATTTTGAGCACAAAAATCACTGTCACACAGCAGAAGATACAGATAAATGTCCAATCAGTGATGGAACTGTTCCAGATATACACAGGTTCTAGTATTACATGCTGTTAAAGATGTCTTCAGTTCTGAAAAATTAGGCTTGAACAGATTTTTCATACACATTAGTGGAGCAAGTTACTGTGAGGTATCTCTGAGTTTACTTACTAACTGAAATCTAGTTTATAATGATAGTCTGTACTGAGCAAAGACTAACTTCACTCTGAATTACTGGTGCTAAATTTGAAACAGAAATTCCTCAGGCCATGAGGGCTGTATTCACTTGGGGCTCTATTAAGCAAAGTCCTGAGGGCGTCCATAACCCACACGCTGCACACAAAGAATTTGACTGATCCAGGCCCTGTGCTGGGATGCAGAACCAGGGCTAAGCAGCAGCCCCCCAACACCAGCTGCTGCAGGGGCAATCCCAATCCTTAGAGTTTTCCTTCACTGAGACAAAGGCTGCTTTAAAAATGAAAGGAACAACTAGCGCATGAGAATGGGCCCCACACCCTTCCCAGCTGCCTGCTGGGCAGCCCCCCACAGCCTTCTGACCGACAATTAATGACGGACCAAGACCACACTGTGGGTTTCCTGAGGTGTCTCAGTCCATGAAAGGAGAAGTGCAAGGCCACTGAACTGACAGACCCCCTTGGACAGACAGGTATTGGTTTTGTTAACTCATGTGAAACTCTGCTTTGCCTTCACAGCTGTGTCTCTGCTCTAAGTGTTTTGTTGTGAAATACATTGGCAAAGTGCTTCTAGCAGAGACACAACAAATGACCCTGAAGCCCCAGGACCACTGTGGCCACCCTGTATGTATCCCACTCTCCAGCTGCTGGAGAGAGAGCAGGGGCATCTGAAACAAGTTTTCTCAGTTTAGATGTATGTACACGGGTCCTGTGGTGCATATGCAGTATTACATAACCATCCACAGGCACTTACAATCTGCACAGCTACTGTGACTGCACATCAGCCTTGCTGAGGATCCTGAGCAACAGAAAGAGACCTTCTCCCTTAGCTCTAGGGCAGAGTCTCCCAGGGGAACCACCTGGCAGGGATGAATTTTCAGGCTCTAGCAGAGCAGACATGTTTTGCTGCCAAGTAAAATCCCTGCAGATCCAGCTGGAGCAACTGAGAGAAGTTACTGCACTCTCTTTTGGTGGTCTCCCCAAGAGAGCAAAATGAGCTGGGTGAGCACATCCCGTCTGTGGCAGTAAAGCTTCAGTCACTACTTGGGTTTACCTGGTACTGAGCACCTTAAACCACTCCAGCTGGATCTAGGAGAGTGGGCCTGCCTACAGCCACAGGGAGAACATCAGGGTATCCAGGGTATGGTCCCACTGAAACAACTGGATGCCCTTCCCTGCTCAAGTGAGCGTTTTGACAGCGCTAAATAAGCTTTTCTCCCCCTGAATAGAGCCCAGGTGTTTTCACCAATGTTTCAGAGCTAAATCATTCCTTCCTACCTAGATGTTGTCAGCTTTGTTATGTTTCAGTGGGTGCCAGAAGGCACGAGGTCATTCAGAAATACCCACAACCGGATTTCAGGTCTGATTTTCACCATGCAGTGCCCATTCAGAGTGATACCAAACAGAGCAAATCAACCAGGAATTACATGGACAGAAAGGGAGCAACAACTGCCGTGTGCATGCTGTTGGTATGAGGAGGTGAGGACTGCCACAACAAAAGGAACACAAACCTTCCAGCTAGGGATCTTAGATGATGGTAACATGCCTGGCCCAATGGTGTAATAATGAACGTAGTCTGGAAGGAGGGCTGAGGGAGCCCGAGTCCACGCGCGGGAGACAGGCGGGAAATGAGGGAAAGGACCTGCACCAACTGAAGCTACGGATGGGTCACTTGATAAACTACAGTGATAAAACCCATTAGACAACTGGAAATGAAACAAATAAAAAAAAAACAAAAACAGAGAAATTAATATAAACAGAATGAATACGAAAATACACTGTGACTGATGTTCTAGGGAGAAAAATCTCTGTATCTTAAAATTAAAAAAAAGGAAATTCTTCAGTTTGCTGCAAATAAAAAACAGAAAATTGATACAATGCTTGTGGTGAGATCACCCGAAAACTGTTATCTGTAACAAATTTCAGGCATCAATCTAGCAGTCATTGTCTCCAGGCTGAGCAGCTTTTCCTTCTGTCCATGAAAGCAACACACTGTGAAAAAGGCTTTGCAATTTAGGTACCCTGCAGACTCTGAACATAGAAACAGAACTTTTCCAATCCTGAAGGCATTTGCATTGGTGGTATTTAGTCTGTGTAGCTGGACAGAGAGGAATAGCATAAAGCCTTCAAACACGATTGTTCTGACTGTGTGATGATATGGAAGAACAAAACAACAAAAACCAACAGCAAGGATTTACCAGATGAGAAAGGAGACTGCTATCACTTCCTCCCACAATTTAGAGTATATCCCATGTAATTTATTCCAACCAGGTGTATTTTGCTTTCCTTTTTTGGTCAAAAAAGCCCCATTATATCAGTGTAAGTTATGCTACCTAATGGGAGAGATGGGAGAACCCATAAACAGCACAACCTGGGCAAAGTGCTTTTTGTCCGGCAACCAGCTGGGTTTGTGCAGCATTCCACAATCTCTTTGAGTAGAGAAGCTGGAAAATGACCTTTTCTTAGAAAATTACCTCTGCAAAATGCCCAATTTGTAGCTTCTCCTAGTAGCTAGTTCAAAGGCAATTGTGGTTTTTATTCAAACATATTGACTTCTGAGGGAGTGTGCAGCAGTTCCTAGTCTCATCCCCACAAAGAGGAATCCTCCTGGCTGCATCCCATGCATGGAGGTTTTGTTGAAATGTTACAGGGTTTGGATAACGAGCTCGTAGGTTTGTATGTCTTGGAGATGAAGTTTTTCACCTTATCTGTGGAGGCCCAAGCCCCCATGGTGGAGCCTGAGCTGACTGAGGTGGGGGAACTGCACTCGCTCACTGACTGGCAGGTTTCAGAGGCTTCTGAAGAGGCAGAGCTGGACGAGTTCTGCAGCATAAAACAGCACCGCAATGCAGGGAAAGGATACACAAGCCACCAGAAAAGAAAAAAAATCACAAACAAAAAGAAAAAAAGCACATACACAGAGACACACAGGAGAGGGAAGGATGAGAGAAGCAAAGGGTTAGGATTTTAAAGATCAGTTAGAAACTGCTCAAAACTATTGCTATTATTCATGAAATCTATGAAAAAAAAAAAGAAGCCACTTGCTTAATGCGAGAACTTGCCACACTGCTTAGGAATGAGGGAATTGAGGCAGCGATCTCAACTCCTCATTGCAATTTCAGCGTCTCAATTCTGCTGCTGTCTCAGAGCAAGAAGCTGAGGGACCTGAGGGTACCTGTGGTCCAAACATGCAATATACTGAGACAACTGATTTATACGGAAAAGCAGATCATCAGTACTTCAAAGACACAAAGTTTAGATTTAAAACGTGGAGCAGCAAAGATCACTTATTTTCACAAGTTCTCGTACATTCTGATCTGCAAAAGTGCTTGTGAAAAGCTCATCTGAGTTCAAGTATTATGGAACAGAGAAAGAAGTGATACTTACCAAAACTGGAGGTTTCCAAAGTGCATGACCTGTATGCATGTGCCTCTGCAGGTAGGATGCACACACCAAAAGCACTCTGACTCAAACCGTCCTGCCCAGCAGCCAGCAGGAAAGTACATGCACTCTGCTGAGTGCAAAAGTGGTGCATGTGCTTGCCACCTGCCTTTTCCTAACAGCTGAGGCAGAAAATACCAGGGACTTGGATGGAGATTAAGGAAAATGCAGGACACAAAATGTCCACTGAACACATCAAACATTTTGCTCCTACCTAGGAACTCCAATTTTCAGTGCACACCTTTATGTACCTTTGCTGCTGTCAGACCTCTACAACAGCATCTAATTCAACTACACAAAGGCCAAGAGGAATAACTACATGAACCATTTCACCAACTACAATGCTCTTCCACATCACTCCTTGGAAGTGGCATCCTGCTCTGTAGGGATATATGTCCAGTTCCAACCAAGAGCTTTGGACATGGTCACAAATACCGGCAGAGTTGTCAGGGCAGTACTGAGCTCTCTTCACTCTCAGAAATTCAACACTAGCAAGAACAATTCACCCTTTAGTAGCCAAGGACCTCTGAAACAAGTCTATAAAAGGTGTTTTATGACAGCAGAATGTGCTTCTGTAGCAAAGACAGTGATTTCAAGGAATGACATGTTGAAGAGGAAGGGAAATCTCACCTGAAGAAAAATTCACCAGTTAACCTTAGGTAAGATCTGGGGTGAGTTTGGAATAGAAGGACAGTGGGATATGAGGCAGTGTAGGGGAGCAATTACTCCTAAAGCCCACAAGTTGTCTCACTGCTCACCAGAAGCTACAGATGGGTAATGTACAGCCAGCACCTGCGAAGAAGGAAATGTAGGTCTCCCAGGATGGAACACTGTCACCACAAGGATTTTGGTGAAGACTGCTGGGGCAGCTGAGAAGTCAACACAGTATCAGCATCTTGAGCTTACATCTTGTAAACTGTGATTTAAGTGAAATTTTGCAAAGGCTGCTAAAATTTTAAAAAGCATATAGAGTGATGGAGTATTTTATAGAAGTAACACTCATGCCACCCTATGCTGACATGAGATGATCTGCAGGTGACCTGTCAAATGGGCTTAGGGCACAAGTCTGCTCAGCTAACAAGGCGTCTACTCCAAGTGCAGTAAGAGTTGAGGTGAAGGTACAATCAGAGGGAACAGCAACAAATGACACATAGCTGTTAAGGACAACAGTGAAAGTGGTGTACCTGGAGATGCAGTGGCACGATATTTAGTGGAACTTGTCATGTTTTTGATAAAACGCAACTCCTTTTACTGGAGAAAAGCCTCTAAAAATAAGAATACTGATGAAGATGAGCTGCAGTTGACTCTGCCATCAGTCATACCCATGGTGCACTAAATGGAGATAAGATTACTGCCTCTATCTCTAGAGAAAAATACATTATAGAAAACTAGCTTTTACACTAAACCCTAGAGTTCTGCCTTACATTCCAGGTACCTCAGCAAAAGAAGCCTCATGAGAATATTCATACTACTGTTATGGTTTAGGTAGGAAAAAAAAAAAAACAAGACAGAAAAATGCAATTACAGACAATACCTTCTGAAACCTCCTACTTATGTCCTGAATGACCCTCCAGGGTTTGCATGCTCTGCACATGGCAGGAGAGACAGTGAAGGGCTCGAGTGCCAAGCATGGCATCTCCCACGCTAACTTGTTTTCTATAGATGCCCCAGGGGCGACAAGTAAGAACTTGGAGTTTACATTTAATACACTATTTGTGTTTACAAGACAGAAATTTCACAAGGTTTTGTCAAGTAATGGTAGAGAGTGCTCACAGATGAGGTTTATTACCAACAAAGATGCATTAAATAAGGTCAAAAATGCAGATTCTGAAGATGCAAAGTATGGGTGGAAAAAGACTGGAATTGGTGAACTTATTTTTTTTTAATAAAATGACTCCTCCAAAGTGAAAAAAAAAGATGACACAAAGGACTTTCCCACTAATTCAGCGTGTCTGTTTTCAGCAAGAAAAGCTAGACAGAGGTTGAACCAAGATGCCATGGGGAAAACATCCTGGAAGCTGATGGAAATGCAAGAGGTGGTGGTACAGAAACAGGGTCTCCTCATCTTCAGAAATTTGCAAGGCACAGAGAAAAGGAATTTCTGGTCTTGATAAAAAAGGATTCCAACAACGGAGAGGGAGGCAGAAGAATACTGAACTCCTAAAGAAAAAGCATAAGGAGAACATGACTGGCAGCAGGTCAAAGGATGCTTGGATCAGACTGGAGAGCCAGTCCTGAATGGCTGCACCCAGGTGTAGGAAGCACAGACTTCCCTTCCGACCATAAAGTACACGAGGGACTGAAAACAGAAACTGCACAACTACTGCTTGGGCAAAGGCTCTCCAGACTGCAGGGCTTGTTCTAGATGCACAAGCCTTGGCACACCCTCTTCTGGGAGCACACACATAGGGCAGACCAATTTCTACTCCCCAGCCCATGGTGTGAGAAATTGGACTATCAGATATTTTCACCTTGTTTTAGTAGATTCCTTTTTTAAAATGACTGTTTTGTTTGAATGAATTTTAAAATCAGTTCTTCCATTTTAGCTACTTTTTTCCCCACAGCTGTGATAATGGCAGTTCTGCTCTGTTCTAAAATTATCTAAGAAAAAGCTTAAAATTAACAGTATAAAGCTAAAGCTATGCTCTGCAGTGACAAGCAGTGCCCCAAATGTACATTTGTACAAGTGAAGCTTGGTCTCTGGTCTCTCAGATGAGCCATGGCTTGTTCTTGCATAGTGTCCCCCTGCTTGGTGGGGTATGCATGAGCTCCAGCAGGGATACAAAAAAAAAGATTTTCTGAGCTACTGGACTGTACAATTATATTTTCCATCTGCTGTCCTACTAACCTATAAAAGGACCATGGGTATCTTGGATTACTTGCATCCTTTGTTTGCTGCTTTCCACTCAAACGTGGCACTGCTTTCTTAACTCTCTCCCGTTCTCAAATAGGAGACAGAGATTCCTGGACAAGGCTTTCCCAGGAGACCAAATCCTAATGATGAGCGTGGTCCAATGTCCCTCTGGAGTCAGTGGAAGATGGGCTCAGCTACTTTTAGAAAAGCTCTGGATACTGACTCAAGGGTCACCTCCTCAATTTGTCTAATTTCCTGGAATCTGCCTCTACTGACCCTTCTTTCTAGTCAGGGACAAACTATTGCAAAGCAACTTAGAAAAAGAATTTTAGAAGAAACAAATATCTGGTGATAAGTTACAGATGTGTTTCAGTTTGAACTTGATTTTTGATTTTTGTTTCGTTTGTTTGCTTTTGGTGGGTTTTTTTGTTCTGTTTTGGGGTTTCTTTTAAGGTCTGATTTGGAAGCATTTCTTAATTTAAATGGAAAACTGGACAGCTGTAACAATATATTTCCCCTATTCTAACTTGCAGCTATTTCAAGCAATGGAATCTACTCAAAAGCAGACTCTTTCCAGCTTTATAACCTGTACATGCAGAAGCAACTTCACATTCAGTTTCCCTCTACTTCACTGTTTAGGAAAAGTGCTTTCCAGATTGTTCTAAAAATAAACACTTATCTCTCTGCTGTCCGACAGCACATCAACATTTTTATCTTCATCTGCCTCTTTCTTTCCTTCGCTTTCATCTCCATGAAGTCACAAGCAGCCTGTAATATCCAACTGTGTAAGTGCTTCCACACATGTTGAGTTCAAATCCAGTGGATCCTACTATTATCATGCCCTGAATCAAACACCACTATACTTCTATCACATCATGTGCTCACAGATACTCCCAGGCCTCAGTTTGTCTACCACACAGGGCAAGGAGTGGGTTTAGCAGCAGCAGCCACATCCAATGCCCATCCAAGAGCCACTCTGTGCTTCCAGCAGGTCTGTCAGAAAGGCTTTGCATGAGGTCACTGTGTGTCATGGGCAATGCTGGCCATGCCTGACTTTACACCTGGCATTTAAAGAAACTGTTCCACTCCAGAAAGAGACCTGTGATGCTTTTCCAGCTGTTCAGCTACACCCAAATGTATCCCTTTAATTAGGATTAAAGCCTTTTACAGTGACCTTCCCACATGCACAGCCACATGCTACAGGCTAACACTTTTACTCCCAGCAACTGCAGAAAGGTGATACTCACACACCAGTGAAAGAGCAGTCTGTTTTTGTAATTGCTCTTTTTCCTATCCTCTAAGTGTGATAATGGTAAAGACTTACTACTCTTACAAACAAACTACAGGCTGGAAAGCAATCTTCATTTTGTCAGACATCTCTCCTCTGGTATGGTCTGTATCTCGTTTCAATCTCCAGTTACTCTTTGTTTGAGATTCCCACCAACTCCCCACCCCCTATCTGTGATTTTGAGGAAATTCCATTTCCTTTTCAGTGACGCTTGCCTAAAATATAGGCAAGCTTATATACATAATAGCTTCACAGAACTCATAAATTCACATTCCTATAATATGGGAATTATACATGGCCCCCTTCTACTTTTTTTTTCTAAAACTCATTATTAAATGAAAAAGGGCTTTGTTGATCCAACATATGCCACAGCATGTAGCTAGCAAACATCATCAAAGTGTCCACCCGCACAAGATATACAGCTTTTAATCTCCCTTGTTGGTTCCAGAGCTTGCTTTTCTGCCCTCTCAGTGTCACTACTAGAAACAATGTCATCAGTGTTTGAGACAGAGCAGCAGCCTCCTCCCACCCCGCACCAAGCACAGCCCCACGGGAGATCTGTCAGTTGGTTAGAGACACACAACACGGGTAACGCTGCCCACTGAACAGCTTCTGCTCAGCTCACAGTCACAGTACCTGTCAGCACAACACACACAATTTACTTAGTGCTGAACATACAAAGCAAGACACTTAAGCAAAGATGAAGCAGCCAGGCAATGATCTGTTACCTTTTCCTCTGTGTAAAGGTAAACAGAACCAGAGACATACAGAGCACAAACCTATTTGTTATACCAACACACTACACTTGTCACACTGCTGCAGCCTTCTACAGCTCATGAAAAGCTCAAGTGATGCTTGGATCAGTTTGCAACCTTATGGACAATTTCTAAAATGAAGTGAAAGCATATGAACTTAGCTGGTGTAAATCAGCGTGACTCCCATCAACTTTCAGGATGTTCTGCCACCTGATACCAGCCTAAGTTCTGTCCTCTGTTTAACAGGGGAATTTGCAAAGAGAGGTGTTGGTTTTTTTCATGCTAAGAGCAATTGCAAATTTACATCCTTGTCTGCAAACACAGCATCATCATATGGATTACTGCCCTTTTATGCAGGTGCAGTGGATACTATGAAAACCAAAGATGATGCTAGCATGTGTAACTGATGTATGTATCTTAAAAGTCAACTTCCTTACCTTGTTACTATTCCAGTTTACTTTATTATTGCTCATTTACTTTTTTGCATTTCACTTAGGTTAGCCATAGCCAATCTAAACAAAACATTCATTTTATTAGTGTGCACAAAGTTCTTCAGGATGTCATCTATAAAAACAAGCTGCTGTGTCCAGACTGGGGACAGAAGAGGTATCGTTTGAAAAGAAAGCATTTCTATTAAAACGAAAGAACGAAATAAATTTTAAACCCATTGAGCGTCCCTTGAGAACGTGTTCCAAGCCTAAATGAACCAGTGTTGTTTTGGATGATACTTTAAAAATTTCTCTAAGGGTATTACTTACTAAATGTTCTGCAAAAGGCAAGGGTCTGTGTGCTATCAAAGGTGGTCTAGGGTAGATTCCATGGGCAGGTGACACTTGATAACCTCTAACACTTGCTGACTATGAGGATTAACACTCCCCAATCATGCCTAAAAAACTACCTGCTCCCCAACATTTAAAAGGAGTGCAACAACATTTTTGAAGTAAAAGACAGTTTTCTCCAGTGACCTCAGGGTGTATTAAAGTAAGTAATACTCAACAACAGGATACTAGGTCCTTTTCAGTTTGTAGGTAGGATTTTCAATGGGATTTATAATGTGAGAAGGCAATTCAGCCTTGTTTAAAGATATTACAGTTGTTGTGTGATTTCTTAAGAAAAAAACCCCCAAAAAACAGCAAAGAGAATTCAGATGCTGAAAGATACAGGCCACAGAGCATTGCAAATCTCTGCCTGCAGATGGCCAATGAGTTTTTAGAGGAATGATGCCATGAACAAAATAGCTTCCCTCTGCAGACCCAAAAATGCTCAAGGCAAGTTTGCTTATATTTGTTGTGAAATCCTCTCCATCTGACTGGCTTGAGGATGTTATAATATATGACTACACAAAAACCCATTTCTTATGAGTTTCATAAAGAATTGATATTACCTCCCATTTTCATGCAGAAACCTTATTTCTGCAAGGTACTCAACCGAGAGTCCAAAATTCAAGTCTATCCACAGAAATGGGTGTCATAAAAAAGGGCAAAACAAATTCCATATGATAATGCTGGTAGCATTTAAAGTATCCCAGACCCATTGCAGAGGAGGAATTAAAGAAGTCTCTCTAATGCCAAAGGCACCAGTATCAGTACTATGGCTGCCAAAAGGATGTTCTGGCATCAATATTTGCCCATTAAACAGCAAATAGCCACCAGATATTAACCACCTGCAACCTGTGCAGGATATTAACTGGTAACCTCAGTGGGTAAAGTGAGTATTATTCCCTCTATAAGATGGGTCTTCTTGATCTTGGTTGTCTGTATTTATCTCAAAGTTAGGCATCTAGGCTCCCTCCAGGACCAGAGGGAAAACTGTACAGGCCAAGAGAGACTCATCCCATTAATGCCAAAGCTGCATAAATCACTCTAGCTAGAGGCCCAACTTTTGGATAAATGAAATGCACTGAGACAACCCTTACGCTCAATGTTTAAACTGACTCCAGGTACCCCAAAACCACACCAGATCCTTCTTCTGAAAAGTGAGCCAAGTTAGAGAGTCCAGCTCACACTCAGGATTTTGTTCTCATGCTTGCACGTACCTGGTTAGGTGCTTCTGGTGGCATGGGGGATGGCGATTTGGACTGGAAAGCATCCTGGGACATGAATCCAGAATCATGGGAGGACACACTGGACAGCCTCATGGGTGCCTGCTGAGGCAGATTGGAGCTGCGATAGCGATAGTGTGAACTAGGTGAGTGCGAGTGCGAGCCACTGGACCGGGAATCACTACTGTTAACGCTGTTCAGACTGCTGTGAGAGACAAAAGGAACAGAGAAAGGAAAGGGGAGAGGAAAAGACACAAGGGTGGGGTGGGGAGGGGAGAGACCCATATACAGTACAATTAACATTCCACATGTCTCTAGCAACAGGCAGCATAAACCGGAAAAGAAAAATGTTGACAAATTAAATATGTATATATATATATATATATATGCACATATATATCAGTAAAGAACCATAAGCAGCTGCAGTATCCCTGGCGAGCAGAGAGAAAATGGCATTTTATCTTGAGTGTCATTCAAATGATCAAATCTTAACCACTCAGACTTCAAACTCAGGTTGGGGATGAAGGAATTGCTACATGCCCTCCCTGAGCACGACACTTGCTCACAAAAAGTCTGCTGATGGTTCTCTCGTACTTCTGACTCACAGTTGGACCAGACTGTCAATGGGATTTCTAGCAGGGGGACCAAACACACTGGAGTTCATCTAAAAGTCTGCCACTAGGCATGCTGCCACAGACAGCCAGCAGGACAGTGTGTAAGACTTCTGAAAGCATCACCAAACCCCACACTTCAGAGTACCTGGGACATGTTTCGCTCACTTGAAGGCTTCCTACCAGATAAAAACACATGACAGCACATGGAGTGAAGCCAAGCCACTGGGTATGGAGCTTTAGCCAGTAACAAGGACAACCAGAGAATGAAACCCCAAAATTAGTATCCATTAAAACAAACCAAAGTGCTTTTTCAAAGGAAGAGACTGATTTTTAATCCTCAGAATCCATGCATGACAGTACAGACATGCCAGCCACAATGTGGGAGCTTTCAGGATTTCCTGCTGTTGTGGCTGAGCAGGACTAGCAGGATGCCCCAATCTGATGGCAGCTCCCTGCTGCACTGGCAGGAGCCTGGCCTAAGGATGGCTCTGAAGGATACACAGGTGAGGCTGCACCTCCTGTGCACCAACACCATGTAAAAAGATGTGCAAGTCAGCAGGGAGCAGAGCAAGAGGAGCTCTGCTTTGTTTTACCCACACACATCAGTCTGTGCCATACAGGCTTTACCATACAAGAAGATGAATTTGATTAGGAAGAGATGATGAATTTTTAGGGTTTTTTGCCATTTTCTTTTATAGCTTCAGGATATTGCACCTTTAAGCCTGTGCTCATTGCTCTAAATATGCACGTTTTCACATATATATATATAAAATACTGACTTTTTTTATATATATCTGCATGCAGAGACAAGTAGGTACATTGAAGTTGTGATCACTTGCTCTGACATGCTGTAGGTAACTTTGCTCATACACAGGGAACCTGTAGTACATAGTTCATAAAGCAAACTGAAAGGTAATCATTTGAGAGCAGCTAGAGAGGTGTTGAGCAGAATACACAACAGGGTATCTTCCTTTTCAGTAAAAGGAAAGAGTAAATGTGGACACCAGGATATGGGGGCAACATGCTAATAAACTGTTTTATCGGAGAAAACAGTTTTTACAGAGAAAGCATAGACAGAATCCAGTGTTTCAACATATTTCAGGACAGCATTAGACAGCATTAAACAGTCAAAAAAACTTGTATCAAAAAAGCATTTCCATCTACCAGATTGATAGGGCAATTGTCAAGGATGTTTTTCCCTTTTTCTAACAGTTTAACTTACTGATTAGTAACAGCTACTTAGAATAATCTAAAAAGTCATCACATGAAAAACAGAAAAGGAAATTATGAATGGACAATTTCAAGAGTACAGTGTGCTCTTTGATCCAAAATGGATTCAAGAGAACTGAATCAAAAGCATCTTCCAGTTGTGTTGAGTTCAAAAGTTGTTCAGTCATGCCATCCTTTTTAATATCCCCAGCATACACTTAAATGAGTAAAGACCTTGAGGGACTGTTTCACTAAGACTTGCTATTTAAGATTTAAGAATGTATACAAATCCATTTCTGGAGGCAAGTCTGAACTTGCCTCCCTTTGCCCCCAAACAGGTTAAAAATAAATATTACCAACTGACTTACCTGCAAACACTAGATTTTCTGGACATGGTTGTACTGGGAGAGGATGGAGGAGTCTGGTAAGACCAGCTGTAATCAGAACCTTTCAAATCTAAAATTACCTGATGAAAAATAATCAATAGCATCAAGGATGTGGAAAAAAATTCACCCTATTAAAAAAAAGCATCTGCTTGTCATACAGCATTCATCCCTGCCACAAGTTTCATCCTTGGCCTTCCTGGTATTAGGATACATCAACACTAAGGCTGCCACCACAGAAAGCAAGTTCAGATCTGAATGGAAAAAAAACTTTTAGAAAGTAAATTGGAGATTTATTTTTTGCATTAAGGAAGCTTTTCCGGTTTTTGTTTCTTTTGTTTTGACTTAAAAAATTATTACAGCCTTTGAGTTGAAGTACTGTAGCATTTTAAACAATTAACTGAAGATTCAGTATTCAACCACAACAGAGCTTTACACTTCTAGGTCAATGATAAGGTGATTATAAAGTATGATAAAAAAACTGAGTTCACACAGCAGGGTTGCAGACAAATGTCCTATTTGGACATTTCATTTAATAACACACATTTTCTTATGCATTTTAAGGACAGCATGGAAAAATGCTCAAATGTTAGACTCCATCAAGCTACACAACCCCAGCAACTTTGTGACTGCAAGAAGACAGGGATGCTCAAACGTGGGGCAAGGAGATGACACTCATTTCTCAAAACACTCTCGACAGAAATTGGCATCTTCATAACCCTCCAAGTTTTACTGCTACCGCTTCACTCTGGTCTCACCAAGTATTTTAGGGGCACTCAGCCCCTGAAAGCAAATTTTCACAGCAAGACAGGTTTTTTTAAATCATGTTAAAAATGACCTTGCTGCTAAAAAGCTTCTACAAAACATCACATTAAACCACTGAATACTGGTAGTCAGTATTCCTCACAACACAAAAGAAAAGGCAGTGCAAGCCACAAATAAAATGTTTTTCAGGTAACAAGATCTAACCTGTTCACTCGAGGATGGCAATTTGTGTGGATCCATGGTGAGACTTTTCAGGTCATCTGATATGGTTTGTAAATGGGTTATTTCTCCTAGCATTGATATTTCTTCTTCCTGAAAAGAAAAGCAAGCCAGGCTAACCACTGCCTTGGTTTTAAAAATCACATCTGTAACACAATATATGACCTTTATAATTTTCCTGATGACTATGGGGATGCCCAGTGGAGCTGCATTTTCTTTCCACATTAAGTAATTATGAAAGGTTGAAAATATTAATTTAGAGTTTTGTAACTACTTTAATATTTCTATAAATTCTATGGCCCAGAAATTATTTCTCTCATCAACAATGCAAATAAGTCTCAGCCTTCTTTTTGTGACATCTTCAGAAAAAGAGTGTCAGTTTTGCTGCACTTGACAAATACCTAACTGTTCTATGTACACTCACTGTGTCCTAACAATTTTAAGCTTGAGTGTAAACAGGGGTTAAATTCATAATTTTTGATAGTTAAGTTAAAGGCATTATACAAGTACAGAGCATTAATACATCTATGATTGATTCTGGCTCAAATTACATCGACGGCTAACTCAGATGATGATGCCTGCACTGTAAACTACCACAGTAATTCCTCAGCTACCATTTCTTACAGGTCCTCTCAGTCTGGAATTCACCTCCTCCTGCTCAGCCATGACTTTTCTAATTCTCTGACAATGGTTTTCTGTTGAGACTGATGCTCTTTGTAAACAAGCACTGGGAACATTTTCCCAGTAGGTTGGTGACCCTTCAGAAATGCACCTCGCTCGCACAAAGCCATGAACAATTCCTTGTCAGGCTTCAGACTACCTGAGATGATGAAAATTTACCCAAACCTTTTCAATGAACTGAAAAACTGTCATGTAGAAGGAAAGGAGCTATCAGAAAACTGCACGGAAGCAGCCTGCAATTTGTCAGATAATGTCATTATATACACAGGGGAGGTCTTGAAACATTTATCAGTCTTAGCACTGGAGTAGGAGTAAGGAGGAATTATATTAAAATGTGATGTTAAGAAGGAAAGCAGTGGAAAAAAAACTGCGTTTGCAATGTCTGAGGCTGGAATGCATAAAGAACACAAACTGACTTCAGTCTTTGTGCTCATTATTTACTCATCAGTCACCTTGAAGGTATTCAGTGTTTTCCATTGCTGAATTACACCAAGCCCCTTCAAGAAAGGTCCCAACTCTCACCACTTGCTAGACAGAGAGAGATACAGGCTGTATTTTGGCTCTAGAAATTAATTCCTAAGACAAAACTAGCTACTCTCTTCAGAGGCTTCTGGCCACTTATCTAATCTGTGAATTGTACTGAGTGAAAACGAAGAGCTCTTACAATCACAGGGCGCAGCATCGAGATGAAAGCACAGAATCGACCGCGCTCCTCGATCAGAGCTTTTCTGACAGCTTGCTTCTCGGTTTCTTCAAGCAGCAGGTACTTATCATTGACATCTTGTAAAGCACTATCCAGCTGGGGCTGAATGTCACCCCGTCCTGTATGCAGGAAACAATCAAGAGCACACATTGTCAAAACTGTGCCTCTCCAGAGAAGATGACATTATTTTCAGCCAGCACTGCTGCTGGATTGTGCTTTTGCAATTTGAGTCTCAACCAGCATTTTCCCTTAATTCAAATTAGTAAGAATGTTTCCCCCTCAATTAAATCAAGCATTTCAAAGCATTTATTTTTCCCCTTTTGCACAGAATAGAAATCCAGCTCAATTCAAAAGGTTTCAACGAGCCAAAGACAGCATTTTAAATAAGGACTTTTTAAGAGCATTAGCTGTAGAAACTCTTCACATCATCCTTGCCAAAATCCAATATCTTACTAACTGAGAGAGTATAAATCACTAGCCCAGGTGCACTACTCTGCCTTCTTGCATTTGTGCCTAACAAGATCCTAGTCAGAATTTTGTGGAGCCACTAGACGAATGAATAAATCTCCTATACAAAATGCTACTATGGACATGTTACTGATCATTGGATCACTGGGTTTGAGTACTCTGCACAAACCAACTGCTGAAAGCATTTTCTTCATTCCAGAGTCCAAACTAAACCAAACCTCTCAACATAGGTTATATATATACATATATTTTTGACATATGTATGTATATATATATATGTCCAATATATGTCAATGGATAAAATTAAATTCCAATGTTTTACAATAAAAAGCTTCACTGTGTTAATCACAATCAACTCATAATACCAAAACTTCCTGTGACAGCTAAATACCTTATTCTGTGCTGACTGCTTATGCTGCATCATGCCAAAAAAATATTCCCCTAGGAATTAAGAGCTGCTGCTTAGACATACTATAAACAGTAACGTTGCAGTTGCAAGATGTTTTCATGCAGCTTATACCCCTAAATATTTTAAAGGACCTCAGTTGTATAAATTTGTTGCAAATCTCCCAGAAATGCCATCACATGCAATTTAACTACCAGAAGATAACACTAAAAAAATGGTGGGTGAGTTACAAGCAGCTACCCAAAATCAATTTCTTGGATGATAACCTTTCTGCACAGAGGATTTAAAGCTAAGAGCAAGAGGAAAAAGGTCTCTTTATGTGTGCAGTGGACAATGCAGATGACTCAACATCACGCTTAAAAAGGAAAAACCTTTGCCTTACTATTACATGTATTTCCTTAATACTCCAGAGCAAGACAAAGCCATCAGCCTCTCTGCACTGAAACACAGCCAGAGCTGCAGGAAAAGAGAGCAGCAATGGAAGCAAAGAGAATCACGCTGGCTTAGCGGAATTACAGGCTGGATATATCCAAATCTCCTCTGCAGAGAGTTAGACATAGTCCAGACAGAATGCACTGACACCCACATGCAGAGCTCTGCAATAGATCCTGTAAGAATCACACGCAGTGCAACATGGACATGGCCACTGCCAAGGCCACTTGGTACCAAACTTCCAGCAGTGTCTGATCCTGCAGATGAGTCTGGCTGCTCTAATGTGGTCAATAAAACTTACTTACTTGGAAGTAAATAAACTGTAAGAAGAACAGAGTCTGGAGGTTCTCTGCTTCCTCCATCAAAATCAGTATCTACCAGAAGTAATTATAGCAGAGCTTTAGGTACCTCCCTGAAGGACCTGTGCCTTTTTGTCCATCACCCTCAGGAGACCCTTGGGCCTTCTGTTTCAAGACCATTCTGTACATTTCAGGCCCTCCCCATACTCTGCCATCAGATGCAGTGGTTAAACATTTCATACTTCTCTGGAGATGTTCTTTCAAATTCTTTAGGAAACAGAAACTTGCATCATTGCTCAGGCCCTCTTTGAGTGCTGCCTGGAATTACAGTGGGTAAAATAACTACCTATTGTTCAAGCCTAGATACTGGCTCATAACCATGGATGTACCAAGTGCAAAATATATTAGCTGCAAACTAAATGAAACACTCATTAGTTTGGCTCTGGAGAACTGCTACAAACATTCAGCTGCTCCACCATAATCATGCACATAATGCAGTAAATCCTTTTTAAATGCATTTGCCTATGCAGTGAGAACACACACATTTAAAAAGCAACTGGACATCACTGACAAAGTGGGTTCAATTATAGTGAACTTTGGTACTTTCTGTGGACTTTAGAGCAGGACATCTCGGACTAGAGAACCAAGAGCAGACAAAATCTGGGGCAAGAATAAACCTCATTTGCATCTGTGTAATTTATTCAATTCAACAAAGTTATGAGGATAATTTTCATATGTTCATAATAATGCTGGTATTTTAAACCCTTTGGTCAAAGCATGTGTAAAACCGCACCACTCTCCGACTTCCTCTGTACCTCTACAAAATTCCCATTTTATTTCTTCCAGTGAGTCAGTACAGTAACAGACACACAGCTTCTCACCAGTATTTTCACACACCGGTTTTTATGCTCAGGGGCATTTGGGCAGTCTGTGAAAACACAGAAGCTGTCTCAGGTATAATTCAGAGCAGGAAACAAGCTTAGGTGAATCATTCAGATGAGGCTCTGAAGTCAGATCTTTACAGAAGAATACAACTCTCTTCTGGTGACTTCTCATAACTCATCTTTTAGGAGTAGGGAAAGGTTTATCAAAATCCTTTGAAAGCTCCACAATGCAGACATCAATCTAGCAAGTCTTTTCAAAGTAGGCATGGCTTTTCCCACTCCCTGAATCACCAGCTGCACTCAGCTTGGGGAATTTCAGGGATGAGATCTCTGCCTAATTGAACCAATTTCCTTTGCTAAGCAGAGCAGAGCACATCCCCACAACAGCACTTCTACACCCAGAGAACACCAAAGGTGTGAGGGCCAACTGCTGACCACCTCTGCTCCTCAGGCACCTTGGGTCTCCACTGATTTGAATCTGCTAGTTATCTCAGAATGGAATACTGACCACTGGAGAGCAATGCAGTTCTTTTCCCCCTTGAACAACAAGGAGAAGGTTAATTGGTCAAAGCAATATTTCTGATTGCAGTATTTTTGCTGTAGTCACAAGGCACACCTTCATGAGGAACATGAGCAAGTGATTATTTCCTCCAGCCCACATTCTCTGGCCTTTAGGTTATGCATTCCAAAACACTTCCAAACCAACACAACTACCACAATGATATAAGATAGTTCCAGAAGAGTCTTATCATGCAGCAGCTGTGGAAGTGCACCTGGAAGTACACTCCTACACCAGCTGCAGGCAGGTTTGAGTGACCCACCACTCAATCAGCAACAGCAGTGGTCAAAAACATCCAATGCAGTCACAGGTCACTGGTCTGCCACCAGACTGACATGAATGGGAGGTAGGGATGGCTCTGCAGAGTGTGTCCGGCTGCACCCAGAAGAACAAGTCAACAACCTGAACACTGACAAGGAATTCAAATCCAGTCTCTCTCAAAGAGGAGCTCTGGTGATGCAGAGAGGAGCACAAATGCAAGACCAGAAGTTGTGGACTGAATTCTCCAACAACACCATGCTCCCACAGCCTGGTGACCGGCAGCTGGACACAGGCAAGTGACAGCTCATCATGTGCAGGGAGCTGAACTGCTTCTCATCAAAAGTAACATGGATCTGCTGCTACTTCAAGGACAGTCTCAAGTTATCCTCACAGCAGGTGCTTTACATCATTACCATGACATGCAAGGGCTTTGAAGGACCAACATGCAATAGAACTTGCATTTTACAGTGTTTTGTGTGAATCTTGGCTAAAAGCCTCATGCAATATCTTAAATAACTATTGTTCAAAAAAACTTTAGTGAAGGGAAAATATTTGGGAAAAAGGAAAAGGCAAATCTAATTTTCAACCCAATTTCATGCCTGTATTTCATAAGACATACTAGCAAAACTCTCAGCAACACCAAATAATTTTTAAATTCTCTCTGTGCAAGTCGGACTGCTTAAAGTTACTGCTGTTATTGACAATGCAATGCAGCAAATATTGGTGAAATTACTGTTTTCCATGTCCTCACAGAAAGACACTTTTTAAGCATCTGCACAGAACTTGAATATTCAATACTGGACACTTGACAGAGTGACAGAATTTACATGAGACAGTGCTAGGTACACCTCTACTTGTACAATCAAAGCAGGCTCCATGGCAGTCATTCCCAAACCACCTTCTTTACCAGAGCACACCTGCTCCACCTGCCAGAATGAACAACCTCCTTTGAGTTCTGCACAGTAAAGCCAACAAATGAACTAATGTGGATCTGTGCTGAGAACAGAAGAATTCTGCCACCATAAACCTCATAACTGGGATTAACCTCAGACTCCTTCAGAAACCAAATCCAAGTCTTTCTTTTGGCTACTGGAGATCTGAGTCGGCTGCTCATGTTCAAAAGTGCAAAGTTTTGCCTTAACAGAAAAGCTACAAGTTGCCAAATGACATTTCTAGATTGAATTACAAACCAGGAAAACCATAATGTGTGGTTTCAAAAAATGGGGACAAGCAGCAGCCTCAATAAGGCCCAGCTCCAGGAGCATAGTGGAGGCACCTTGTTTGAGAGCTTGCTGATTTAATCAATTCAGGCTTCTCCCAAAAGCAACACCTACATCACTACACTTAACAAGTGCAGGTATGAGTACTTTGCTCAGATTCAGAAACACCATGCTTCATTCACAATGGGATCCCAAGGCAG
Organism: Motacilla alba alba; assembly: GCF_015832195.1. Classification (NCBI taxonomy): domain Eukaryota; kingdom Metazoa; phylum Chordata; class Aves; order Passeriformes; family Motacillidae; genus Motacilla; species Motacilla alba. The sequence goes on from NC_052017.1 coordinate 140,415,442, forward strand.
CTACTTTAAATTTGCAAAATAGCTGAAACAGCAACCAAATTTAAACATATTTGAGATGTGATCAGGCAACAGGAGACAAGTGTGATGCTGAATTCCAACCCTTTCCCCAGCATGAAGTAAATAGAGTGAATTCTTATCTATCTGGTAAGAAAGATGCATGCGATTTTCATAAAAAAGGGAATTTGGATCACAGGTTACAAAGACCAACATTAAGGACTTTAGGCTCTAGACTTTAAAAGTCATATTAACAATAAGATACTCAGTTATTTGGACATCACCTTGATGACATGGCTATTCCATTTAACTTCTCTCCCAGCTGTGACAAGATTTATCTGTCCATGTTATCCCTTTCTAAAATAAACCAGAGGTTTATCCACAATACTGATTTTCTTCTTTTACAGTATTCCAATTAGATGCCAAAAGAAAATAAATCACAAGATGGTTTGTTCATCAAGATTAGGCAATATTCTAGTTGCATTAGAAATTAAAGTCTAGGCAGTTAGTGGAGACCAGACACCATAAAGAGGCCACAGCAAGGGCTACAATAAACCAGCCACCAGGGTCACAGCATGGCACAGACTTACCCAGAGCCTCAGCTGTCAGGCAGGTGCGCATGGTGAGAAATTGCAGGACACAAAATTGACACAGAAAGGAAAATAAAAAAAGTCAAACTTGTATTCCAGCATTCCTAGAATTTAGACATTATCATCAGCGCCAAGACAAGAGAGTGAGCAGTTTGGACTAGACTATTTTGACTTCTTCCGTTGCTGATAAAGACAAACGCATTAGTTTTGCATCCTGATGAGCTGTTGCAAATTCAACCCCTGGTTATTTACCACAGTTTTATTTTACGAGACTTAAACCAGTTTAGACTCCTCAACGAGAAGATGTTAACCTGTGCTTCAGAGAAAGTGCACCATACAGATAACCAGACCCTGGCCAAGTGGCACAAATCATTCCCTCCCAGGGAAGAGGGAACTCAAACCTGCAGAACTCTAGACTGGTGCTGTGTGAGTAACCACAGCACTTTTTGATGTTCTCTACTGCAATTACATTAACAGATTGTTAATTAAATGAAAACCTAATTGCTGATGCAATGTGGAAGAACATCAAAAAGATTAACTATGATATGTGTATTTTAATTAAAAAACTTTATATAATAAAATTTTGCAATAAAACTGGCTTGCTGTCAAAAAGAGGGGAACTATCAAGAGGCCTTCAAAACTGAAGGAATGAAAGTAAACTGAAGAAATGTCTTCAGTCACTGATTTAGCAACATGTCTTCAATGCATTTTTGTAAAGGAGAGTTCACATTATAAGCTTGCAGAGAAAAAAACCCTAAAACAACAAAACACACCAAAAAGCCCTGCAGGCACTATGGTCTCATCTACACAGGAGTTTTTTTCCCTGCAAAAGATAAGGATAATTTGCTCATTAGCTTCCCTCCTTCCAAACTGCATCTTATTGACTCCACGGAGTTTTGGCTCTCACTTCAGTCACAGTGCCACGCTTGATCAAGTTAGAGGAATGAGGCTCCCTCCTGGGGAGGAAGGCTCTGGCCAGGGATTCTCCCTCTCCAGGCTGCCACTCCAGAAGGGGCAAGTGCCATGTACAGAAAGAGTGCAAAGTGCTTGAATGAGAAGGTCAGCACTTGCTTTAAGAACCGAGACATTCTTCACTTATAATTACATTGAAGAGCTTAATGCTTTTTTGTTTGGAGTCATGGGCTTTGCACAACTATCCTTGAGAGCAGTCTAACAATATTACAAAGAGCAGAGGATAACACAAAAAAACCTAAAAAGGCTCTAAAACACAAAGATGTAATCTTAGCCAAGCAGGAGGAGGAAGAAAAAGCACTTTTAGCAGTTTTACAGTAAATTAATAATCATGTTCTACAGTAAATTAAAAATCATGTCCTATTCTCTGAATTTCATTAGAATCACAGAATACTTTCCAAAACTGCTGCATACTCAAAAGGAGAGACTGTCAGTTTGGATACTCAGCCTTGATGGGGACACAAGAAGAAATGTTGTAGTGAACATTAAGGGAATTCTGCAGAAACTTCTACATGTCTTAGATAAAACTCAGTGTTCTTATTAACATGTGTTATATTATTGGGAGTGTTGCATCCAACAGCTTCTTACATATCCACTTGGATTTAAACATTTTCCGCAAAGCTCAAACAGTCTCACACAAAGAACCTGAAAATGAAACCTACCAGTCACGTTATAGGTAGAAGGGAAACCTGTTTATTTATTCATTAATAGCCAAGCTGAAATACAGAAAATACATCCAAAATGCACTCCAGATTTTACACACACATTCAGATATATTTTTATTTAATCACATGATCATTTTTTCTTCAAGAATCATGCATTTTGTTAACCTTCCCAAATGGTTACATGCAGAGCCACAGCTGCTGACTCTCCTGATCCAATACAGCATCAACAGCTTCCAGCAGCTATGGATCCACTTATGAGCCCCTGAATCAGCAGAAATCTAAACATGGAATTTATTTTAAGTATATGCATAATTATTCTGCTGACTCAGGTTAGCTGGGCTGACTTCTGATGGCCAATGTTTGTCTGAAAACAAAGAGCAATTTAGAAGACGTCTGCAGTTCTATGCACTACACAACTTCATCTGTTCAGACAGGAGCTAAGTGTCAACGCTGGGGTGGGCAACAAGCCCTAGGGGCCTGTTCCCCATGGGAACAAGGGCGTAAGGAGGCCTTGAAGAAGAACTTTGAAGATCACCATGAGACCCTCAGGGACTACATGGATCTGGGAGGTGCACCAGGATCCTATTCAAGACTACACAGATTTAGCTTCAGGTGGATTTTTTTTTTAATAGTTAAAGACAACACATAGGGTGAAAATTTTCTCTGCGAGGTCTTTTGAAATGCAAGACTTTTATTTCACAATTGTGTCACTTTACTAAAAATACCCTAACAAACTTCCAGAAAGAACCCTGGATTTCCTTTTGTTTTGTTTGGAAAGCTTGGTGTTTTCCCCATCACTTCAAGCTTCGGAAACACCCTTATTGCAATGAACATACTCTGCAAACATAATTTCTAACATGTGGTCTTAAATGCCCAGCCTGAACTTTGACCGTGGCCACATGGAACAGGAACAAACAGACCATGCAGAAGCCATGGAACCGGCAAACCCCCGTGGATTCGGCCCCCAGAGCTAAGGCAGGGAGCCCAACCTGCAGCACTCCTGCCAGGAAAGCCCCACAGCCCATGAGCCTCCTTCCTAAATGTCCTTGGGATGCAGACAGGGAGCAAGGAGCTGCTGTGCATGCTGCAGAATCAGCTGTGAGAGAGAGCCCTGCAGCCTGGTACGTAAGGGACATCGCTGCCAGGACGGGAACAAGGAAAGGAGAGGCTTCTATTTGAGCTTCTCCTTCTATTTGAGCTTCCTCCTGGAGCTGCCTAAAGCAGAAGAAAAACACTTTCCCATCAGGTCAGATGGGAAACAGCAGAATAAGCTTAAAGGACCTTTATAGTAGCATGCACAGTGTTGAAGCAAATCCAACAAACAGGATTCAGCAAACATCCCGCTTGCCCACCGGTGATCATAAAGTTAATTCAAAAGTATTCTTACAAGTACTAGGAAGGGAATGAATTGGTTGTTTTAGAGTTCACATAGGTGAGTCAGCAACTTTACAGAAAAATCAAAGGGACAGGTCCTGCTTGAGGAAGAACAGAACAAAAAAAAGTCTGTAAACCAGAGAAACAGGAGAGCTGAAGACACAGGAAGACATTCATGCACTCAGCCACATGCCTGCCAGCACAGTTTTCCTCATAGTTTAAACCTCATTTGTGTCCTAAAGAAGACTCACTTCTGCAGCTTTATCATGTTACGAAATAAACCCCTTCTTGATTTTTTATCCCTCAGTAGAAGCAAGAGCAACATACTTCACCACACAGGACATTGAACAGATCTGTCAAGATGGGTACATACAAAAACATTTTCACAACAATATCTGACACTGCAGTCAGACCAAAGCTTTATTTCCTCAAGATAGGGACCAAAACAACAAAGAGGAGAAAAGACATCTAAGCGTTGTTGATAACTTGCAAGAAGGCAGAGAGAACTTCTTCCCATCCCCTCTCTACTCCTGCTGGGGCTAACAGCGTTGGGCATTCACATTCACAGCCTTAGCAGCCAAGGCCTCCCCAGTCTCTCTTCCCCAGGGGTCACGAGAACAACTCTCAGCTCCTCAGAAATATTGCAGCTCCTGCTTTTCCCTGTACTGGCTGCCTGTGAGCCCTCAGCTCTTCCACCTGCCCCATACACTCAAACATCCCCTGACTCCCTGTGGTTTTGTGCTCTGCAGCAAACACCATGAGTCTGACAGCAGCTCCCAGAGGGACAGCACAGAAATACAGCACTTTCACCACACCTCCAAAAGAACATCATAATGGCAAAATTAAGCAAGGGAATTACATTTAAAAAAAGAAAGAAAAAAAAAAAAGAAACAAAACTTCAATCACATTATGGCTGCTACAGCAATGGCAAAATGAGGCCTGTTCCACTCCTCGCTAAAAGATGTTTAATCCTGAAGGAGGAGAAAACACCAGTTTCCTGACTCTCATCATGAACTTGGTTTACATTTGAGGAGGGGGATATGAAAGCAGAAAATCCAAGGACCAAGTCTGCTTGCTTTAACCACTGCTAACAAATGCAGGTAGCATCTGCAGTATGAGAACAGTGGGTTGTTTTTGTTCCAGCAGCTTTTAAATACTCTTTCCTCTTCACACTTCACACAAAATGATGTCTCCTCCTTCAATATTGCAGAGTGATTTATTGAACACTGAGAAGAAGGATAAAGGGGAGATGGAGCCAGACAGCTGTCAATCCATAGAAACAGGCTCAAAAAATGGCTCCCTTCTCACAGATCCCAGCCATCCACCCAAACCATTCCAAGCTTTTATGTTTTTCTCAGTGCTTACCTACCATGCACTGATGGGTTATTTGTATCAGACAAAGACAAGAAGAACTAAGACTAGAAAAGGTGGGGGAGAGACATGAGGAGACATGGAAGGAATACCACAAACTCTATAAAGCTGTTGGTCTGCAGTCGGACATTTCATCACACAAAATGAGAAACATGCTCACGCATTATCCAAAAAATAAAATCTTATCTCAAAAAGTCTTATCTCAATGGTAACAATCACCATTCTGATTTAGGACACGGAACTGACAGACACACAGAACCTACTGAGCTAAGCTCCCTCTTGGTAGCTTTCATCTCTCTTTCCCTCATCTCTTATCTAAACTCAGTTAACATTCAAGAGCAGTTTTCCAGTCACCTGGCTTTCCAACAGTGTGATTATTGATTCACCTATATGGAAGGACAGTCAGAGAAAGCTCACCTGTTCTGGGTAACACACAATTTCAAAATTTCAAGAAACTCCCCACCCCAGCATTTATTTTGCTTGTCCCTGGGTTCACAGTTTTTAGGCAGGAGGGGAAGGACAAGTTTCAACCTGCAGACTGAGAGCTGCTCAAAGCACACTTCTGACCCAGCTGGGAAGAGCCCAGTGCAGGAAAGGGAACCAGGAAGTCTTCTGTACAAGCTCCCTATCATTGTTCCAAAGCCTGGTGGGGTTTCCCCTTGGCCTAGTAAAACTCTTAGTGATGGCAGTGCTGCAGCTAGCAGTGCCGCATGTTTCCATCAAAACAGTGATGAAACCCCTATGACAAGGTGGAGGTGGGAGAGCAACATGAGATACAGTTGCTAAAAAAGACAAACTGTGTATCAGGAAAATTCCCTTTTTCTTCTCACTCATCTTTAGTTTTCTATGATTGCCAAGAGCCCCTCTTCCCTGAAAACAACCCATGCCACTGTCTCACACTCTGATAGATAAAGGTTTAGGAGATTACAGGCTGTTAAAAAAAAGAAAAAGGAGTAAAAGTGGCAGAAAGTAAGAAGAGAGAAACGTTAATAGTTAGGGAACATTTACATAATGGCTTTTTTTATATGATTCCAAAAGATTCTAGAACATTTTACAGGTATCTGCACAAGTCATATTAAGAGTGTCAGTGTTCCTAAAAAGAAAAAGTTAGCAGTAAGGGCTCTATTTTAAAACATGATTGACTTTGCACAAACAGTTTTAAGGCTTTTGTATAAGAACGTTAGACAGCAGCTTCAAAACATGATTTACATGACACATAGTAATTGTATCCTGCTACCCAAGTAGGTACCAGGAATACATTAGAGGGGCAGGATTATTACAGTAAAGTCCTATCTCTGTTCAATCTTTGTCAATGAGCACAGCTCAGAAGGCTGTTAACAGTACAGTATGAAGCAAGTTACCTTTCTTCGCTTTCTTCTGTAGCTTCAGTGTATCAGACGACTTCTTTTTAATCTCTTGGCGGGCTTTTTTGTATTCTAAAAAATACACACAATCTCTATTATCAATGTGATCAATGTCAAAATGAATGTTTTTCACAGAAAAGGCTACATTTAAAGACGTTAGACTACAAACTTTTCGAGAACAGCTACCATTAAACAAAGAGGCTTAGAACTCACATTTTGTAAAGCCTATACATTTGACTTAATATAACATTTTAGGGTGTGACCACATTCAGATACCAAAATCTTTCCCAAATAAACAAAGCCTTTACAGAAATAAATAACTGAGAACACAGTACAAAATTAGAGTGCTTTTCATTTCATCCACTCTCAGGAATGGAAAACAGAGATGACAGGTTTCTCGAAACATCTGTGTGCAAAAAACAGCAATCCAGAAATGGCAAGGCAGAGAATATCCTGTGATCCCTCTCCAGCATGAGAGTCAGGCAGAGGAAGAGGTTGCTAAAACTCTGCCCAAGGAAGGGTCACATTGCCAGCTCCTTCAAATGAAGTGGAGCACACTGCACTTGTCCTCATTTTCAGATGAGCTGTATATCCCAGGAGAATTAAAATCCCAAACCAAAATATTCAACCTCTAGTGCAGGAAGACTAAAGGTACCACATATGAAAACTGATACTTAGAAAGAAAAAAAGAAGATAAAAGGCATGTATGCATGTATATAAATGTACACATACACTTTAACAAAGGAGATCAGTGTTACTACTCTTCTGTAGATGGAAAAACAGAAGCAGATTCATGGCAGCACAAAAACTGGCCAGCTGCACTCCCAACAGCCAAGTCTGCCCACTAAACCCTAAATATCCCTGCCACTTTGGCCTGGGTCACCCTACTGGCAATGACCCCATGTGATTCCTCTCTCCTGCTCACTACATGCTCAACACCCTGCAGCACAAGGCAGGAAGTTTTTCAAGAGCTGCTGCTTCAACTGCTTCTATTTTACCCCAGTAAAGACAGGGCAAGAAGGAAATCCTCTTTTGGAGGTCAAGCCTACTCCTTCCTATCAGTTCCCATGGTGCTGCTGCTTCTTTCAGACGTAACAAAAGCCTTAAATTTTCAAGGGTCAGTCAGTGGTGAACTGCAAACTGCTTTCTGCACCTGTGCTACAGGGCCACCATTCCCAGTACAAAGGCATGTGCTTGCTGCGCAAGACTTGGCTGCCTGCTGCTCACTCCCCCAGGAAAGCCTCTGGAGCCATCATCACCCCTGCAGCCCACGGCATCCCATGTCCCACAGCAGAGCTCTCCTGCTCCACAGATGCACTTTCTGTATGGCATCAGGTCCAAAATAACAATGCTTAGTGTTCTACAGGGCTGTGCACTCTCTGGGGACGCTCTAGCTGAGGCACAACATGATCTTACAAGCTGCTCTTAACAACACCCCAGGGCTTTGCAGGGATACATGTGGCATCTCCAATCCTCAGCTCACACAGAGAGAGTGGGCTAACCCAGTCAGTGCTTATCAGTCTAGAAAAACAACCCACCCCCGGGGTCCAGCAAACTAAACCTTCAAAATGCATACAGCAAGAGTTAAATTTTTGTTAGGCGCTTTGGGAGAGGAGTGTTTCAGAAGAGAAAAACTGCTATACATATTTAAGCATGTCATTCAGTTCTCCAGTACAAACATGAAAAGAGGAAGCAAAACTGATATTACAATCTTACTCCTATTAAAGAATTCTTCCTCTGTAACTACCTTTTGCATGGTCTTTATCCAGCTGATTGGCCACTTTCTTCCACTCTTCCATCTGTTCTTGAAGTGGGTTTATCAGACAGTCAATTAAAGCACTAATTTTGTTGAAAAAACACAAAGAGCAATCAAATCCTGCAGATGCCCTTATTCTTACAGAGAGAGCCAAGGTCAATACTGGAGTATTTTTACTTTTTGCTGTGACAGCTACCAGTGTCACAATGTAAATATCAGAACATAAAAATGTTTACACTAGAGAAAGCAAAAGAAAAAAGTAGATTAAAAAAAAAATCAAAAATCCACATCACAAGATAATCAGAATTACAAAAGCTCCAGACAGTGAGGAACAAAGAGTAAAGCAGAGGAGTGACCCAAAACAGTTCAGAGTAAACAGTCCTACTCAATTGTCACACAATTTAAATGGAAACTCTGGAGACCAAAAGGGTTCATGCAGCCATGGAGATTATAAACTCAAATAGCACATGTATATACACAAGAAGACAGAGCAGCTGTACAAGAGAACAATAACCTGCCCACTGATGTGCCTCACCTCACACTGCTGGAGTCCATGATACAGCACCAGTAATGCTCCACTAATTAATGAGACTGGGATCAAACCATTTAAACAGCTAACTCTGTGGTAACTGGAGACTAAAACTGTCTCCTCATGGCCAATTTCATAAATAACTTTATTTTAGAGTAATCACAGCATAATCATAGAATGTCTTGGATTGGAAGGAACCTCAGAGGTCATCTGGTTCCAACCCCCCTGGCATGGTCAAGGACACTTTCCACTATACCAGGCTGCTTATACCATCCAACCTGGCTTTGAACACTTTCAAGGATGGGGGGAAAAAGGGAAAAAACATAACAGGTCATCAGGCAAATGGTGAAGCATTATTTTTGTTCACCTAAGGTCAAGTATAATTTTTAAGTCTGGTTAAAAAAGGCACACATGCAAACTACTACTAACTACTGAAGTAGGTTGTTTTTGTACAGCCCAGGTTGCACATGAGTTAATGCTCTCCCATTGCCTCTGCAGTCTAACTTGAACTGCAAAAACAGGATGAGAGAATTTGCATCTCCTATACTGCTCTGCTGAAGGTTTTTATCTCGGCCACAAGCAATTTGGGCTCTGCATTAACAGTGTTGAGGGCTCTGAGGAAGCAGCACAACACTTGCTGCTGCTGCCGCTTGTTTGAAACCTAGTGACAAAGCTTAAAGTCCTGAAACAAAGACAGGTCAGTTGGTCACATCAGCAGCCGCCTGCTCAGCACTGAGCAACAGGGACTGACAGTGGGAATTTGCAGCATTTAGAGGTGATTTGAGGTGAACTGGCCCAGCCCTATAAATGTGCAGTGAAAGCCAGCATGTTCTCAGCTCCTAATGTGCTGCAGGGAGAAAACAACTGCTGCTCTCAGTGACACGGCAGAGGTCAGCTGAGAAGCCAATGCTGATGAACAGCTTTAGATGTTCCCCAGCAGCACATGAAAGAGGAACCTCCAGTGCTGGGCCAGGTATGGAGCCACTCACCTTGAGAACTGCCTGAGTTTGGACTCTATACTTCTGTGCCTCATACACATCCTGGTGAGAGCAGACCCAATCTCTCTGGTACCACCTGAAAAACAAAAACCAAAAGGCAGGTGAGACCCCTGATGAGATTCCTGGTGCAGAGGCACAACAACCAGGAGTGGGGTGCCAAGTCTTCCAGAGCGATTGTAAAACAGATTAATAATAAGTATATAATCAACTAGGCTATTAACGGGCAGATCTCAGTGGTATCTGCCACCCCTGGAAGAGATTGATTCCTGTTCACCTAGAGACCAGAACTGAGCAACCAAACACAATTAAAACACAGTTCTTCCAGGCACATTCTGTGCCACGAGGCTCAACCCTGCAGCACAAGACTTGAAAGAAAATGGTTTGAGATGTCAAAAGCCAAGTAGCCCAGCTGTCGCGGAAGTGGGCATTTGTGAACAAGTTATTTCCACATTTTAGAAACAGACCTAGGGGATTCGATGCAATTTTCCCGTCCCTGGACTCTTCAGACCCAGCGCCTCAAAGGAGTTCGGCGGCCGCAGAGCCCGGCCCGGCTCCGGGCGCGCTCCCGCCATCGCCAGCAGGTGGCGCCATTGGCCGCCGGGCGGGACCGAGCCCCGGTGGCCGAGGGCTCCGCCCGCTCCCGCCGAGCCTTCCCTGCTCCGACACAGCTCTTCAGCTCTTCCCTGCTCCCCACATTGCCTTCCCTGCTCCCCACACAGCCCTTCAACCCTTCCCTGCTCCCCACACAGCCCTTCAGCCCTTCCCTGCTCCCGCCGAGCCTTCCATGCTCCCGACACAGCCCCTTCAGCCCTTCCCTGCTCCCGACACAGCCTTCCCTGCTCCCAGCACAGCCCTTCCCTGCTCCCAGCACAGCCTTCCCTGCTCCCAGCACAGCCCTTCCCTGCTCCCAGCACAGCCTTCCCTGCTCCCAGCACAGCCCTTCAGCCCTTCCCTGCTCCCCACACAGCCCTTCCCTGCTCCCAGCACAGCCTTCCCTGCTCCCAGCACAGCCCTTCAGCAGTTCCCTGCTCCCAGCACAGCCTTTCCCTGCTCCCAGCACAGCCCTTCAGCAGTTCCCTGCTCCCAGCACAGCCTTTCCCTGCTCCCAGCACAGCCTTTCCCTGCTCCCAGCACAGCCCTTCCCTGCTCCCAGCTCAGCCTTCCCCTGCTCCCAGCACACCCCGTCCCTCCCCTCTGCCAGCGGCTCCGAGCAGCCCATTCCATCTCCACAGAACTTTGTTTTGGTTAGTGCCAGTTTTGGTTCTTGCTGAGTTCCCATTTGCACGTCAAATCTACTATTTCAGGATACAAACATCAGCCTTCTTACGAACTGTTTCCCAGCTGTAGTGCTCTCTGGAACAGGAATGCATCAGCATCTATTTAGAAGTCTTATTTGATTATTAAAATAACCTTAGACTTGTATCATGGAGCAAAATCTTCCCTAGGCCTTAAAAATAGTATTGCTCAAATAAAACAAAAATCTTCCTAAGAAACTTGAACATTTTTGATAAATTTGATTTTTTTAAACATGAAATCAAGTCACCATCTTCCAGCATTCTTGCAGAATTAAATCCTGTGCCCACGAAATGGCTCTGGAACAAAGACACTAAACAACTCGAACAAATTGTGGCTATTTGGCATTGTTCAAAAAGACAAATACAAAGTCCTTTGTCACTTGCCTGATTAATCATGTTTTTATAAGGAGCTTTTGAAATAATATTATTTGGTAACATCAAAGAGCTGTAGCCTCATTGCATACGGGTGGGAAAAGCACACAGACTCCAGGCTGGATCTGTACCCAGCTCTCCCAGTGATGCTGAACTTGCACAAGCAGAGACAGACTCCAGAAACTCAAAAAAGCCATACAGAAGATGGGAGAGGTGTAACAGAGAGAAAGCAAGTGGAGAAAGGTGACAGCATCCACAAAGAGTGGATTTCTGTCCCAAAACATGGGCATTCTTCTCTGGATCCACTGCCAAATAAAAGTGATTTTATTTCAGAGGCTAATGTGGTACACAACTGCAATGGCAGAGAAGAAATGAACCAAAAATTTCCTTGGCTACCAGCACTGAGTTAAAGCAATAGGTAGGTTTTTAAGGTTGAAAACTCACTGAAATACTGGAATATTAAGGACCATCAATGGTTAAGTGAGACTGCTTTCCTAAGTCTGTTATACAAAAAAAAAAAGAAGGGTCGTATCAGAACAATAAAAAGGAAACTGTGTGTTTGGGGAGACTAGGAAACAAGGGTCAGTTATTATTAACATGAAATTCCAAGCTAACAGAATTTTAACTGAAACACAATCAACCAAAGTATAAATATATCCCCTCAACACATAGTACAGATGGATGGGCAAGGTCAGCAGAACAGCCAAATGAAGTTCAGAGTAAAAAAAACCCACAACAAAATAAATTAAGCCTGGAATAAAGAGGTTTTTCCATGGAAAAAAACCTAACACAACTGGTTGGTGATGGGCTACTGGTTCTTCCCACCTTTTGAAACTTCACGTTATCCATAAGTGTTTACAAGAACATCAAACAATGAGGTGTTAATTTTGTTCTGTGAATGAAAACTACTCTAATGAAGTGAAGGTAAAAGGAAAAGAAATGGTTCTGAGAAACCTTTGATGTCCCTTCTGGAAACAAGGTGTTGCTGAAGATGAGCTGAAGATTCTGCTCGGGAAGAAGACTGAGGGGTGCTGCTGAGAAGTTTGGCAGAGCTGAGCCAGCTCTGCTTGGTCAGCAGGGACCCAGGGAGGGGTGCAGGGAGTGGGTCAGGGCTGGCAAGTGTCACCAGACTGAAAAAAGGACAGCACCAGCCCATCTCATCCCACACCTGAATCCCACTGCTTCTCCTCAACAACTGACTCCAACAGCACTGGAGTTAAACAGAGCTTGACTTCCCTGCCCCCAATTATATTAACTGTCAAGGATACAAATGCTTCCTGAGAAAGTAAAAAAAATAATTAAATACAAGCCTCTCATGACCCCTTGATTTATTGAGCTGGAGGAGCATGGCCATCACCAATGCACTCAGCTGTTCTTCCAGGAACACCCACAGTGCAGAGGGCTCATCTCAGCTTTCAGCAGGCTGGTGTAGGGCTGGTTCCCACCAGCAGAACTGCACTGATGCTCCTGTCTCCAAAGGTCTGGGATTAGCTGGCTACACAAACTGGCAGAGGGAACCATTTTGTACCACTGCAGTGGTTTGAAAATATCCAAATGTAACAAGGGATGGTAATTTGGATTTGTTTCTTTTATCCAATATCAGCTGCAGTGAATAAGACTCATCTATGCTTTATATAAATTACAGTTTGATGAGTAGTTTACTCACAGCCAGAGCAGGCAGCCAACATGTGCACTCTGTACACAGGGATGGACCTTAAAAGCAGCATTAGTATCTGTGTAAGTCCTGGTACTGGCTATGCACCTTCCAAAATCTAGGAACCAGGTTAGTGCACTGGGTAATGCCACAGTCACACAAGACCTGCTTCACCTTCCAAATTAATTTATGGTTTATCTTTTCAAAACCTGCTCCATAAGTGACCAATTGCCTACTGACTCAAGGATGGAACCACGAGCCAGGCAGACAGATGACCAGTGGAAATAACTTCTTTTTCAGTGCTGTCAACTCCCAGATGTGGCAAAAAGAGCATCTGACAGAGAAGTGTGTCAGGAATACACCAAATGCACTGTCCATCTCCACTCAAAAGCAGGTTCCTGGAAGAAAGTCAGGACATCCTCCAGCAGCTGTGATTTCCCCAAGAGAAATACTGAGACCACACTAGCAAACCTTTCACCAAACCATGAGCATGTTGGGTGGGTAACGTGGGCTCCATTCACTGCCCTGCAGCTCTGCAAGTCAAACGGCTGTGCCTTGGGCTCTCAGTTTATAAAATGAGGCCGTGAATCATCTGCTTCTCTGACATACTATAATAATTCATCCAGTAAGGCAAACAATGCCTGGGAACAGTGTAAAGTAATACTTCGAAACCGGAGATGAGAGCTGTATTCATCAGAATTCCCACTCAGAGAAAGTGGCTTAACAAAATGCTCCTGTCAAATTTGATTAGAAAGTGGGCGATAACATCAGCCTTACTTCTCATAAGTAAAAGGCAATTCTGCAAGGCAAAACGTGCCTTCACTCTCACCTTCCCTGCTTTTCCCTTTCCAGCCTAAGCCTGTAAAAGACCACAAAGTTTTTTCATGTGAGATAATTAAACAAAAGTCTGTGGACCACAACACTACAATGAGTCTACTATAAAGGGCATAAATGATTTCTTTTGATGCTTGATTGTCATTCAACATCACAGAGAGACAACAGGGAGAGATTGTAGGAAAGAGACTCAATTGTTTTATGGGAGTCATTATGTTTGTATTTAATCATGATCATATATCAAGGAAATGATTATTTGATGAAATGTGCAGCTGTACAACTGCATGGCCTCTATATACTCCAAACAACTCGCTACAATCAACCTCTTATCTTCCCCTTCTCACTTCACTCTTAAGCAACTCCAGCAGCCTCAGAAGATGCTGCCTTTCAGGAAGTGCCTTTAAGGTTCCAACTTACTAACAAGCTCACCTTTATCTTCGAGGTCATAGACCAAATGTGCCAGCCACTTCCCTCTTTCCCAAAAGGGAGAGAATGATGAAAAATGGCTGTAATATTTTTTGTAATTTCGAAGTTATCACAAGAGGCTTCCATTTCTGAGCAAAGATTAAAGCAGGAGCAGAATGGAGGCTGGATTATTAAATGCAGTTCTGAACATGGAGACTATGACAAATGACTGACAGTAGGACATTTTAAGCTAATGGCCATTTACCCAACCCTTATCCAAACTCATGCTGCTAGAAGAGCAAGCAGTTTCCATCAGTGATTACAGGGGGCACAGACCTTGATCTTGCTGAACTTTTTATACAGATGCCTCCATGAAACTCAAGAATGATGGTATCAGTTCCAGGGTGTTACAACAAACAGAGAAAAAAGGACAACTTTTGCTTAAAACTGACTAGCACAGGTATTACTACTGGGATAGAAATGTGAAAGTAGAGCCATGGCAGCTCTCTGTGTTCAGGATGTCAACAGTCTCCAGATAAGGCTTGCAAGCTGGAAAAACACATCAAAAATTGCTGACAGACAGATGTTGTTCAGCATGCACAAGGCAGGAAAATAATACAGGACACCCTTATTCCTACAGCTGTGAGCCTTTCTGAGCAGCGCTTGGTAAAGTCTCTGAAAGCTGCTGCTCAAAGTAATAAAAAATTTCCTGATGATTTTTTTAAAAAAAATTAATATAGACATCTCATTATCCAGTGAAGACTGGATCAACAAATGCAGATTCAAGGTCAAACTCACCTATGAATTTTAGATTAACCAAATTTAATAAAACAGCTCTGGCAGGCACCTGTCATATACTGCACCTCTGCAGTTGTCATTGCAAAGGAACAGATTGCTTGCAATGTTTGGTCGAGTGCCCTTCTGGGCAAATTACTTGGAAAACATATTTACAGAGGCCTGCTATGAAGTTCTCTGTCACATCTGCCAGAGCCCCACACAGTCCAGCCGAGAAGAAAATGCAGGGGATGGCTTATTTTCTCATTTGCAGAAGAAACTAGCATTTGTTCATGGATGGGACTAGCAGGATCTCGAATTGCATTGTCATTGATCTTGGATGACAAAGGAGTTGAGAAGAGTGGCAGTGGCAGTTAGTTAAAGCAGCAAAGAAGCCAAAGGAACAGGAAACCTGACCCACCCCTAGCCCACAGCCTGCCTGGTAACCACCAGCTTTCGGAAGGCCTTGTAACAGACTATGACCATGGTCCAGTCACTTTGTTAAAGAATATGCAAGAAAGCTCTTGTGACTTCTTCTGAGCTTGCTTATTCCTTCAGTGAGCAACATTTTTGCTTACTTTAGCAGTTCTAGCTTAGCACTGGGCAAAATCCTCACCCCATGGGAGTCAGCACAAGCACTGCCATTACAGAAGCAGGGTCAGAAGCTCACCCACTCACACAGAGGTCACTACACAGTCCATCCAACACATAAACATGGTCATGAACCAGCCCTGCTATCATCTCTGGACCCTTTGGGTTGAGTCAGCCTTCAGCATGCCAAGCTCACCCATGGCCCTCTGCTTTGAAAGAGGATGTCACACACACAGGTGGATAAAAGTTCTTTGGCAAGGTTTAAGTTATAATTGGATGCATCAGTTCAATTTCTGAGAAAGTAAGTCTGTCATTGATTCACGAACTTGTAAGGAGACACAAAATGCATCACTGAACCATGACATCCTGTCAGAGAGCAGAAGTCCAGGCAGAAGTGTTTCCCAGGAACAAAATGCTCAAGTTTGAGGTGTTTGTGTCAGGAGTGCAAGCTGGCTTGCTCCCTCCTCCTCTCCCTTTCACAAATGGGGTTGCCAGCACAGACAGAATTTTGCTTCTGGTGATTTCTGATGCAAGAATTAATATGCATCCCTCCTAACAGGTGCCTGTTGTTCATTTTTATGAACCTAGAATTCTGCATCAACTTTTTAATGCCACAAAACCAAAGCATGATTAAAACCAGATTAAAACCAGATTAAAACAAGAGCAAATGCAAATACCACAAGAGCAAATGCCACAACAGTGTTTTCTATTATTTACATTTTATTCTTTAGAATACAAATAGTTTCAATACTGAAAACATACAGGGTCTGCTAAATAACTGTACTCACAATCAAGCTGTCCACTAATATTGCCCATACCTTTTCCCCATTTCTTTTCAGATTTATAGCAAAATGTATTTCCAGAAACAGTCTATACACAGCTCCATAAACCTTACAGTCTTAATTTGAGCAGATGCAACTGCTACACCCATCAATGGCTCAGGGAAAGCAGGCAACACAAGTCACCAAGCCGGTGCTCTCAATAAAAACCAGAACAGGCTAATAAAAAAAACTCTGTAAGGAAAACAATTCCTGAAGCTGAAGAACACCAAGCCAGGCCTGTGTGCTAATCTGGAGTAACCCCTCAGCTGTGCAGAATCCTGGAGCTGAGCTGCCGGCCAAAGGGCAGGGAAAGGCCAGCTCCAGCAGCTAGGGACACTCCACTCGCTGCACTGAGGACCACAGTCCATTGCATGCTCGAGACAGTGGAAAGATGGAGATCTGGTTCAGGCCTATTTAGATAGCCAGACTCATTGATCTCCGTACCTCCGTGAATCTGGCTCTAAATGAACACTTAATGTCAGCCCAATGTGCGAAGAAGGCAGGAACTCAAGATACTTCTGCTCTTTTGAAGTACAGCTCTTTATTGTGCCTGGGCCCAGCGATGAACTGTGATGTAATCTGATTAGATTACAGCAATATTCAATGAGGGGAAGGGATAATACACTTACGGCAAATGGCTTGGAACACCAACTGCAATTCTATGGCACGCTTGGCAAAACACATACTGCTTATTTTGAACTGACAACTCCCACAGAGGCTCTAAAAAGCCTACAAGGTCTTTCTCCCCTTTATGTTTAGTTACTGGCCTCACAAACACCTCTGGCCTCAAAAGCCCCTTAGCTCAGGTCTCCCAACCACCTGTGCTGCTGATCCCAATCCAGCGAGGATTTCAGCTACCACCAAATGGCTGCTGCCTCTGAAGCACGAGATCAAGCACCACCAGGACAAGCAGGTGCAAAAAGCAGAAGAAAAGTTTATTTTTAAATCCAAGTCAGCAGATCTAACTGAAACCCCACAGCAAGCAGATCTGCAAAATAAGGCAGGGCTATTTTTACATGCTGTCACTTCTTCCAGCAGAGCACACTTCCTTAGTGAACTGAGGGAAAAGATCATGAGAGTACAAAGGGAGGTAAAAATCAAACTACCTTAAGAAATTATCAGTTCAAGGTATTTTGGAGAATGTCTATATTTTTCAGTTAGTTATACAAAGATAAATCATCATCAACCCATCAAAAGGCCCAGTGCACACCTAAGCATTGAGTGCAACATCTCAGGCCCTGGGTGCAAGGGAAAGCTCTGTCCCTGCCCGAGGTATTCAGGGACATGATTTCCTCTCCTGGGGCAATCTCATGCCTTTGCTCAGGGTTAATAATCTCTAACTGCAACTCATCCATATGTGGGATATGGTGCTGCTTCAAAAGGCCATACATTCTCTTTTTGGTACTTTCTCAAGGCAGCTGCTCTGCATGCTCCAAAGGCCATTTAAAAGCCATCTCAAATATGTATTGAAATACCCATTATTCAACTTCATCCCCACTGATTTATTAACTATGACTCCAAGCTCATTTCAACATGGCTTGGTAGAAGAGATTAAATCCACACTGACTTTGTAGACTTCTCCTCTAAACTCCAGGAGACTCTGCAGCATGCACATGGAGAACCTGTACACCTCTTTAATCAAGTGGCAGATAGCAAGAGGGTAGCAGGAACCCAGGGCACTGGTGCTTAGTTATCCAGATTGCCTTAAAGCTCCTGCTGCCTGGTATAAAGACAGTTGTGCTGTTTATCAGGCCAGCTCTCAAACAGTTAACCAGTTCTGTCCTCACTGATAGGCTGCTTTTATTTTAAATTTGGCTGCATCCCACTTCAACTTCCCCAGCCCTACTAAAATATAATGAATTTTCACAAAGGCAAGGAGAATGTCACTGCATGGGTTTGACACCAGCTGGCTGCTTGAGCCTGCAGTACAGAGGAATTTGATACACAAGAGTGAACCCGGCTTAAAAAAAAATATATATATTCCACCTGTTACAGAAAGTGAAATGAGGACAGCCATCTCCAAGCAGAGAAACTGGAGGTCTTTATGCTTTTGGCCTGAAACTCAATAAACACATGTTCTTAAAAACACAGCAAGCTCTGAACTTTTGAATTTAGTAAAAGTACATTTTCTCCTTGTAAGCAGCAAGTGAAGTTCACAGAAGGCTGCATGCAGAGGTGAGACATCTTACAAGCACAGGGCTGGGCTCACCAGATCTTTGGCTGCTTTGAATGCACAGATTCACATGCTCTGCAGGCAAACTCCTGTTTATCCCCTGAATCCTTCCAACTAATCTGTGCTGTCAGGCTGCCTTTAAAGTGTGCCTGCTTAAACCATGAAGAGTGCAGCAGGAGAAAAGCTTTGACTCTTTGAGCCACAAAAAGGCATATCTTGCAGAAAAGCTCAAATGAAGCTGCCCTGGTGTACAGCATGACCAGCACAGTGTACAGCAGACACTCAGCAGTGCTGACTGGCACACCAACACCAAGGATGTGCTTATCCCTTGCTGTGAGGGCAGAATAACTGCATTTCTTCTTGCAAACAAGTTCTGTTGAACTGCAGTGAACACACCTCGACCCCTGAAACAGCAGATACACCTGACCTGGCTGGACTTGCCTGCTGTGACCCACAAACCAGATTTGTAAGACCTGGGCAGGAAGGCCAAGCTTTGAAATATCACTCCATCACCCTTAGTAGTGAGGACAACTGCAAGAAGCTTCAGAAAGCCAGGACCTGAATAAATGAGAAAGACTAGAAATCAAAAGGCAGAAGAAAAGCAAAGATTCATTAAGAACAGGGCTTTACAAATCTTCAAATTTAAACCTTGAAAGAGGAGCAGAAGCTATCCTTTTCCATAGCTTTATCCACTCTCTCACTGCAGTGCAGAACACCTTTAGAACCCACTCTCAGTGAACAGCCCCCAGGGAGAGGAGCAGGAGGATATTTACACCTTACACTCCACACAGGACGAACATTTAGAGTACTATTACTATTCTAGCCAAGTCCTGCTCATCTTACAGTCCTTGATAACTAGACCAGCTGGGGATGGGCACCTTTAAACAAGGCTGCAATCCACATCCAGAGTGCTGCTAAGGCTTTAGCAGTAGCGTGCAAACTTATATTAACACTCTTCCTAGGGGATGCCCCTCTTTCCAGAGGAGGCAAGTCCCTGCTCCCCTCCAAACACTGATGTAACACTGATGGTTGTTAGTCCTTCCTTTCAGTATCTCACTCAGCAAAAACCAGAGAGACAAGACTGGTAGTGACCTTGGGAGGCTGTCTGGTCTGCTCACTACCCACTAAAAGCAGGGCCAACTTTCATGAGGTTCCTGGGGGTCTGTCCAGTCCAACTTTTGAGTGTCTCTAGGGGTGGAGATTCCTGGGCTTCTCTTCCAGTTGCTGATTAGTGCCACTGTGAAAATTATTTTCCTTACCTAAAATCCAGAGTCCACTGTCCCAGCAGCTCAAACATACAGTTTTCCAAGCAGCCCTGGCACTGTTTTGTCAACATAACACAGCAAATATATGTGGAAAGTGTTTATTTGTTTTATGCAAGTAAAACCTTTGACATCAAAGGAATGTGAACACCCACCACAATTAAACAAACCAGCATTGTCACAACCCAGTCTATGAAAAAATGAAGTCTGTGGCATTTTGAAAATTACACAAAACCAATTAAAATTTATGTACAAAAAGCAGCCAGCCCAACTGCTAACTCGCTTCATTTCTTCAGGTTTCTCAAAAAAAAAAAAAAGAACAGTGTTTTACAATGAAGTTGATTTCAGCAGAGAAACATTCATCTGGTCATTTGACATCTCTGGTAATGCAGGAAATCCATCTAAACCTCACAACTCCTCACACGCTCCGGTGCTCCCTTGTTCTTCTAACAGACCTCATCAGCCTGCACCTACAGAACAGCTGGCTGTGCCCTACAGCTATTCATTTGGCCATTAAAGACAAGAGTAGGTGCCAAATTTGCATGGAGGATTTCTGACCTAGGCTTAAAGCACTGTAATGCACAGGACTAGCATATAAATTACAAATGTAGATAAAGTGCTCAGAAAGGGTCACCTCCTATTCAGAATTTATTAACTATGTTCCCCCAGAGACTACCCTGATTTAGCACCATGTAACCTGCATTCCAGTATTTCACTATGATATTGCTACATGAAAGGTTTCCCCTTACTTGCATCCTGCTCAGCCACGTGAAGCAGGATCAATTCCACAAGCTCTTCTCCCAAAGACAGTCAGCCTGAGGACAGGTCACTCAGAAATTACACACACTAAAGTGCACACAGTCACAGCGTGTCTGAGGAAACCCACATTTGTATTACTGTGCTGGACGTGCTGAGAAAGTCTTAGATCACTCAACTCTTGCCATGTGGACTCAAATGCAGTTTGTAACACAAGAGCCAAGAGAGATGACGACATTTTAGTCTGCTAACTGAAGTGAGAACCTCCAGGTTTTGGAAGCTTTCATTCTTGGGCTGTAGTCCCAAATCACCAAGTGTCAGCTTGACTCAAATTCACCTGCTGCTACCAGCATGGTCAGCTCAGTCCTAGACTGAAAGGTTGAAATCTTGCAAGACAATGGAGAATACAGGCTGCAGTGTAAGAATGCAGCTGTTTTGAAAAGGTGTGCAGGAAAGAGGAGTTACTGAACTGCCTGCCTTCCCCTCATGGGTAGGCAGTAATGCTATAAGGCACTGATTCACGAGCAGTGTTTTTCAAGACAACAGTATGTAGCCTACCAGAAGTCCACAGGCTACGCAAAGCCCTCCAACATAACTGTGTTGAAATCCTTGCAACCAAATGCTCTACAGAGCAAAGCCTTTGTCCCTTTGTACCCAGCAACCTCCATGTGAGCAGCTCAACAACACTCCTGTGCCTGTATTTAGCATCTGCATTGAGAAGTAATTTATGGTTTTATTTAAGGAGAGCTTCTTGAAGAGGGCAAAGATGCCTCGAATTGTTTTCCCCAGAGTAAAGTGCATCAGCAGACAGTTCCTGAGGAGCAGCTAACACCCAGTGTTTAATAATACAATGCTGCTCTGGTTTCTTGACAGTCTCCTGGGCATTGCAGGGTCAACGCAGGCCAAAACTTTTGCAAATTTATAGTTGCAGTTAAAAAGAAAAACACATATACTTTTCACATTATTTATAGACTAGACACAATTGGTTCCAGAAAATATCAATCTGTTTCTTCTGCTTGTATGAATACCCACCAACCAACTTAACCATGCTGGACAGCCAAACACTTGTACTGGTAACTAGTTTTGTTACCACAACATGCCAAAGTGAGAAGGAACCTTAATAATGTGACAGAAGCAAGATTTTAAAAAAATATATTTTTAATGTGCTCGTTTTTCATGTGGTCAACTTCTGCAGTTATGCTCTGGTAAGCGTGTCGTATCATCAGTCTTAACAGACATCCAATGCAACAGCAGTTTCTGATTTATTCCTCCTCACCCCACGCCCTCTTCAGAGTCCATTTCTATTTCAAGCATCAGTACCTAATGTCTGCAACATCTGCAGGTTGCCAACCCAGTTTAGCTATGGAAAAATGATACAAACTACTTGCCAACAGAAGAAAATACACTCTGCACTGCAAACTGGCTAGCTTGTATTTTTTCCATCTATCTACAAATAGGGCAATGCCAACTGCTAATTAAAACAGACGGGTTCAAATGGTGCAATGCTGTAATCACAGTATGACATGTGTAAGTCTCTAAACATATATTAAAAAATGAGGCTAAAAAGCCCTCTAACCCAAATGCTGTAAATGGATAAGCACTCCCAGCTTTTTACACTGCATTAAGGAGAACAGAGAGCTGCTGATAGAGGCTTCCCTGCACAGAAGGCACAAGGTATGCACCAGGAAGCACAGAAAACACAGACCATGAGATCTGTTGTTCCATGGTACTAAAGCCACGCTCTCCTCAGGCTCCCAAGGAGCCCTTGGGCTGCTGGAGTGTCTGCTTGTGACGTAAGATGGCAGTAACTGCAATGCAGCACTTGCACGGGCCACCAGCATATCTGAATTCCTCTTCTGCAGCAGCACTGCCACTCATGCTGAGTGAACTCAAGGGCATGCCTCCCACAGAAATAACTGCCACATTTCATCTGTCCAGCTGCAATCCATTTCAGATACTACTGCTTGCAATAGGCATTAGCCTAGATTTTTTTGAACAGTTTGTTTAAAGTGGGTAAAATAAATGATTCAATTAAAAAGGTAGCTCCCAAAGAACTGGTTTTTGAAACAGGAGAAAGGACGGTATAATTGGGTCTTGATGTAAGGAGTATTTCTCTGCTTAAATCTGTCCAAAATAAGTAGTTAGTCTCATTAATCTGGCATTCCCAACAGGATCAAAAGGCTATGAAAGGAATGGCTTGCAGGTCAGATGATAATAAAAGAAGAAAAGGTACCTCAGTTGTCAACCCAGGATAAACCACCAGTACTCACAGGGCATGCATTATTTTCCTGTGTGGATGATATCGCAAAACCCTATGGAAGCAGAGGTGGGAAGCACTAAAAAATCCTGTGGCAGACTCCTGAATTGTAAACATTAGTAAGAACAGAATCACATTGAAGGAACTCGAGTTAATATATTAACAAAGCTTTGTACCAGGACTGCTAAGATGGAGGTGAGCTAAGGGGAGATCTAGGCATGAAGCAACTAAAAAATGTATTGAGCTACAAAGAAAGACATGGAAGTTATCTGCTATGAAAACAAAAGTAAACCTAATACTATTTTAAAGCACTTAAGGATGTGATTTAAGAGCAAACAGGTATAAATTAGCATCAGCCATTACCCATCCAATGACTGCCCCTTACTAGAGGCAGCTTTTGCAAGTCCAATCAGCAGTCACAATGGGCAGGAAGAGGGAGCAGATCCCCACGGACACTTTTTTCTACCTATAACCAAATGTGTGAAGACTCCATTTTAAACCTAAGGTGCATGGAGAATATGGTATGATACAGCTTCCTTTGAAGTTTGACTGCTTTTTGCAAAAGGCAGAATAAAGAACATCTAAAGAAATCAGCTTGCAAAAAAACGGTGAAGAGACTTTTCAGCAGAAGCTGTTTTCCAAGAGGGCACCCCCTTCCTTCAGCCTGTTCCCTGTCTGGAGTCACCTCCGCAGAGTAACATGGACAGGTGCTCCTTAGCCAAATGGAGCTGTTGACTACTGAAAATGCACCTTTGCTTTGAGGTGTTGTTAACAGAGTTGCACAGGACACATTTCCAAAAACTTCAATGCTATCAGGCTTTGTCAGTGTGAAACACTGACCTGTTTCTGAATTGGGTGTACCTCAAATGCTTGAGGCGGGATAAGAACCTACCTCAGTAAGCTCTCTGCCAAGGCACACCTCAAGAAAAAATATTCTGAGACAAGCATGCAAAGAGAGAAAGTACAATCTGCTCATTTAAAAATACATCACCATCAATTTATTCTGCTGTTAGTGAGGTGAAGGTCAATCCAAAATCTGCACAAGCCAGCAGCCCTCACAAGTGAGGGGCCCTTCTCCCTACAGCCAGCAGCACATGTTGCATGGGCTCAGGATTCAAGCCAGCTCTTTGGCCAAAGTGATGTGGGGCACTTTGAGCAAGGCTGGCCAGGGACAGCCTCAGGCACACAGCAAACCCAGACACAAACAGGGATCTCTGGATGTACAACAGGATGCTGTTGTCCACCCTATTCTCCTTTAGAAGTTTTGGGCCCTTCTGTCTCTATGTTGCATCAATGTCTCCCAACAGCAGCTCTGCAGCCCTGGAAAAGGCCACTAGGGATCCCTCCTAAAAATATGCACCCACTGGAAGGATGGGCACAGAGACAGAAACCAGCACAGAGCATTGTCCAACACTTCACCACACGCGAGACCAAGGTCCATCTTCCCTCACTTCACAAGACTGCTTCATGTGGTTGTTGGCCACCAAGGTTATCACAGAATCTTAGGCTGGAAAAGACCTCCAAGATCATCAAGTCCAACCTTTAATAAAACATCAACTTGTCAACTAAACCATAGCACTAAATGCCACATCCAGTCGTTTCTTGACCATTTCCAGGGATGGAAACTCCTTCACCTTCCTGGGCAGCCTGTACCAATGCTTAACCAACCTTTCAGTGAAGAAAACCTTCCTGACATCCAACCTCAACCTCCCCTGGTACAGTTTGAAGTAATTTCCTCTTGTCCTTTCACTTGTTTGCTGGGAAAAGAAACCAAGCCCACCTGGCTTCAGCCACCTTTCAGTGAGTTGTAGAGAGCTATGAGGTCTCCCTTTGTCTCCTTTTCTCCAGACTAAACACCCCCAACTCCCTCAGCCACTCCTCTTAGGACTTGTGCTCCAGCCCATTCCCCAGCTCCACTGCCCCTCTCTGGACATGTTCCAGCACCTCAATGTTCTCCTTACAGCGAGGGGCCCAAAACTGGATACAGGACTTGAGTTGTGGCCGCACAAGTGCTGAGTACAAGGGGACAATCACTGCCCTGGTCCATAAATCCCAGATCCGTTTCTGCTGGGCAGCTTTCCAGCCACTCTTCCCCAAGCCTGTAGGATTGCAGGGGGTTGTTGTGACCAAAGTACAAGACCCAGAACCTCACTTTGTTGAACCTCAAACCTGGCTTTGGCCCATTGATTCAGTTTGTCCAGATTGTTCTACAAGAACAAGAACTTGGCAGCTGATAGGAAACATGTTGTTCTGACACCATGCTCTCTCTGGTCCAGTCCAAAGTAAGGCAATGGTCAAGCTTAAAACATGTCAGTGATCTATTAGTTTATCACAGCCAACACTTCCGAAAGGAAAAACTTCCAGGCTTAAGTGACACACAGTCTTTAATGCAGCCTCTCAAACAGAGTAATTTATAGCAGGATATGCTTCCTGCCACAAAACATACATATGCAGAAAATATTATAAACTTCCTTCAAAATCTATATTTAAATTGGAGTGCTAACACTCTGCTGATGTCACTGGTGATATCCACTGCACCCACTGACTTCTGATGTGACCTACAGGCCTAGATGTTTTAGCATGACTTGCTGTTATTTTATCTATAAGTTTTCCTCCACCACCATCTGAATGCTTCTCCAGGAGAGCCACCAAGGCAGACATCACCTCTCCTGGTGACTCACAGCAGTGAACTGGATGTAAGGGGCATGAATCACTTAGAAGAGCTGGACCAGCATTTTGATAGAAAAGTGTATCATCTTCATCAACCTGGAAGGCTCTTTTCCAGCAGAGTACGGGAAGATCCACCAGGCAAAGAGCCACGTCCTCTCTCTACAGAACCTTCCTGACAATGGCTGCTGCAACTGGGGACAGCTGCGGGGACAGTAATGATTGTTCCATCGAGGTGACACAGTTCCTCTGCTCACCCACACAGACAAGTCAGTGGTAGAAAGAAACAGTCTGTTCTTTTCCCAGTCAACTAGAGAGGTCTACAGCCCCTTTAGGCAGGACCAAGAAAACTCTGTCTCCTTTAAGACGCTCTTGGCCCGATGAACAACAAAGAACTGTTAACTGAAAACACTGAACTTGCCTGGCTGTGGGATAGGGACCTGAACTCCAGTTTCACTCCTGAAATTTCCTGTGAACAAAATGAACCCCGAAATATCTACGACTTCAAATTTGACTCTGCCCAGAACACCAATGTCATACTGGTGATGTTTTGGGGAAATTTGTGTAGAGCCAATGCAATGCTTTTCAGCATGGTCTCTCTCACAAATGAACACACAGAGGTCCACAGTGTGAGCCTGAAAGATAAACATGCTGAGTCTCACCTGCAGAACACAGACCTCCAGAGTATCTGCCTGATTTCCCCTAGTAACTTCAGGCATAATGGGGATGGAGGAGGAAAGCAACACTAATACAACTAGGATTATGACCTTTAAATGTTTAACTAGCAATCTATTCTTTGCAGTTAAGACAAAGCAGCAGGTGATTAGCTTCACTATGAGTCACTCCACTCCTGTAGCACCATAATTCAATGAGACATTTTAACAGCCTTCAATTTTGTTTGGGATCTGCTTACTAGAGCTGTCGTCCCCTAGCTACAATTTTATTTTGGCTCACGAGTTACAGAGGGTCAGTCCAGGTCAGTGCTGGATTGAAGGAGATGCCTCACAGAAAATCCCAGATGCTCCAAGAAATGGGCCTGTTTCTGGAGCAGGCACTGTGATCTGGGAGAGGGTCTGGAGCTTGTGCCTGGATACAAGCTGCAAACTTCCTGCAAGCTACAATGGAGAGCCGACCTCTCTTTCTCACTGATCTCAGGACGCAGGTACTTCACTTGCTCAGGCTATCCACTATCCTTCAGCTACATCTGACACGCCATTCTTCATTTGCTGCTGCAGCTGCTGCAAATACACTCTTAAGAAACTCTCTCACATCTCCAGAAATGGCTTCAATGTGGCAGTGTATGAACACTTACCCATCCTCACCTTCTGCCTGATCCATTCCTCAGCTGCTGTTATGGTATCAGGAAATTGCTGGAGAAACTGAATAAAAGTTTCCCATGTAATATGTAACACAACTTCCAACCACACCTGGATTTCAGAAATTATACAGGAAAGGATCTGCAAGCTCTAACTGCCTTCTTGACAAAGCTTTTTCCACTTCTCCAGAGTAGTTTCTTTTTCCCCAACAGCTTGACAAGCAATTCTGAAAACAAAAAGCATACATTGCCTCCTCCCTGTAGCTGAGTCAGCAACAGCAAATTCCTGAAGCATGCATGTACCCTGCTGGCCTCTGGACCCCTAGAATTGCTTCACTTTCCCTCAGCACTTGAGTTCACCAAGCCCAGGCACAGCGCAGTGTACTCAAGTTGCACTCATGCTTGCAGGACCAACCCCTATTTCTGCTCACAGACCAGAGGGTTACCAAAACACAAATATAAATTAGTGGGAAGAGCACATGTTTCTTTCATCACCCCACTGTCGAACATGCTTCCTGAGAACTGAACTACACACAGTGTCTCCTGTTCCAAACCTGCACCATTAGGCACACAGGTCAAGTTTTTACTTAAAAATTATCTTTGGTCACCTGTTCCCATTTCATAAGGCTTAAGAATCTCTTACTGGCTGCAAGCTAATAGGTAAGTGCCTAACCTTACAAAACATTTGCTCATGGGTTTTGATCCAGAAATCCTGGGTTCAAATTCCACTGCTGTGGTCTGTTCATTTGGGCTGTACAGTTGTAACAACTAGGAAAAAACAAATTACAAGCTTTCCCAGAGAGCAATGAAATACTTTTGTTCCACAGCAGGTAGTCTGATCAAAGCCTGTTATTAAATATTCTTCCACTTCTTATACCAAGTGTTCTGCATTATGGAAAGGCTTATCTTTACCTCATACCTACCCTGGTTGTATTTTAAGGCCACTCTGAATACGATGTATTTTTTAATCCAGATTAGACTCACCAAGACTTATGAGCATATCACTCAGGGGTTTGCAAGGGAAATATTTGTATTGTAAGCTCCGGCATGTATGAACATAGCTTCATTAACATAAACACTTTCATGCCAGTAAAACTGCATTTTCATTAGGCATTGCACTGCTATTCACAGAGGTGTCAAAGCAGGGTTACTGCTTTATGGGCATAATATTACTGTGACACAGGGAAGCCCTA
The DNA here is from genome assembly GCF_015832195.1 of Motacilla alba alba. Taxonomy (NCBI): domain Eukaryota; kingdom Metazoa; phylum Chordata; class Aves; order Passeriformes; family Motacillidae; genus Motacilla; species Motacilla alba. The sequence continues at coordinate 140,443,424 of NC_052017.1, forward strand.
ATGAGAGTTTTGCAACACACTATTACAAAAGGGCTCCAGAACCAGTTCTGACAGGAAAATCTATGTCTGAGATATCTATACCTAATTGAATGAGAGATATTTTGTTTTACAGGGGTAAAAAACTAACACTTCTGTCCCTGTAACAGAAAGTGAATCAAGAGAAAAAAAAAATCATCTTACACAGCAAGAAGATAAGCTGGCCAAAAAAAAGCAGGTGAAGAGTGAAGTCATGTATCAACCTCATGACTAAAAAGCAAGAAAGATGCAATCTGTTTGGTTTATACTTAAATCCAAATCCTCATATTTCTTTCTAAGAAGGCCTTGAACCGTGTCTCTTACGTGCCCTTTAAAATCTTGGACCTTGGTTTGCACATTAACTGTAAAGGTGCAGTATGTAAGCACCACAACCTTTGCTTTCAACTGAAATCACCTTCAGTGCATCAACCCCTCAACACTCCTACAAGAAAAACCTGGTGAGTTACCACAAGCAACCAAAATGCCCTGTGACCTGTGACCTGTACAGAGCTGTGAGGCTCTTCTACCTACAAGATTTCATCTCCCCACCAGACGATGGCCAATTCTGAGATGGCATAAATGCCTTAAAACTTGAACTGGTGACTTAGGGAGCTTTCTGCTGAAAGAGGCATGCCACAGGCATCACAAGTGGAGGTTTAAGGGGGTAAAATTCTGAATAAAGCATATGGTTGACAGCTAGGCTAGGAGAGGCCCTAAACCTTTCCATTTCAAAAACAGTGCCATCTCTACACCACATCCCATGTCCTAAAAGTGTGGAAGCAGATATATCCTTGGCCTGGTAGTCTGGGCACACTGTAACCTCAGCAGCTCCTGTCTCTAGTGGGTAAAACATAAAAATCACCATCAGCCTGAGAACAGGCACAGGTTGTGCTCATGTATGCTCTGCACAGGGGAGATGGTCCTTCCCTCCCAGGAGCACAAGTGACTGACATTTGGTCAATTAGCTCTCTATTAACATGCAGCCAGGGACCTGGTAACAAGAACATGTTTTTTTTTTCTTCTTCCTGATTTGATAGAAAAGACATTGAAACATGTTTTAATCTGCAACACAGACTGATAAAACCAGCTGCCCAACAGACAGGCTTAATTCTCCTCAGAGGGCTTGAGAGCAGCTTTGCTGCCTGCCAGCTAAGTCATGTTTGCAGCAGATCCTCCGAGCTGCTCAGCCTCCTGGATGAATTTAGAAATCAGCCCAGAGAGTAGATTTGCAGAGCAGTAATTAGCACAGGAGACGGTGCAGAAGCGATTGAGAAGAATCATTTAGTCTGTGTCAACATGGGAGGGCTTGTCCAAACCTCATGCAAGAAAGGCAGAGAAGGATGAAACAAGAGGGATCTGCACTTCAAAACTACTTTCCACAAATTACCTTGAGGAGCCTTAATGAGCTTTGCAACATTTCCTCCTTCCCATTTCAGGACTTTCTAATTTATTTTTTTTTAATGTTAAAGAAAAATAAAATAGGGCAGGCCATGGGCATCCCTGACAGGCAGCACACCGTGTTGCCACAGTGACTGTAACAGTACACGGTCAGTTGGCAGGCAGAGGATTTCCTCACCACTGTATTTCTGCTAATGAGTCAGCAAGTGCCTTAACTTAAACACACCACCAGCTTGATCAGGCTTGTTACTGTGCAACTGCACAGCAGAGCAGAGCAGAGCAGATGGAAGAGCTCCTGTTGTACCAGCTGGACTTAACCCTGCTACCCTCTAAACCACTTCCAGAAAAAGCCAGCATAGGGAACGCCAGCCACCATTTTCACAGAACTCAGCATCACTGTTTCTATCTCAGATGGATTGCATCAGCATCAAAACAAAATAGAGAGATCATCAGAAGAAGTTCAAAAGATACAACTATGAGCTCAAAAACAAAACTCAGGTCAGAGGAGGGCCAGGAATCACCAGGGAGTGATTCCTGGGTTCTCCTGACATAGAACTGAGCAACGGCAGCAAAACTCATCTGGTGCCTCTCATGTGAAAAGAGAGTAGAGAACATGTCAAACAAGTTTCTGTAGGAAGGGCTGGTTTATTTGTACTTCATTCTCAGGAGCTACACATCTTTTTTTCAAGTCAGTAACAACCTATTACTGACATTTCAGTGACAGACAAAAGCAGCACCAACAGTGTCCATTCCAACACATACTCCCTCCAGTTGCTCCTAATATGTTTCCACTCCTGGATTTAAATTTGTGAACATGGGTCCCAGAGTACAAACAACCACAGCAAACTCAAAAGCACAGAAACTAAGAAAAACATTAATTTATCTTATGTAAATGGTTTAACTACTCATATTCCTTAGACTTCAATATGCAAAACAACACCAGCAGATTCATACAAGAGTTAAAGATGGAGTTATGGACAGATCAAGTAGGAAGTGGACAGGTCTTCTTGCCAGGGGTATTTATTGACTTTCTGAAAAAACGGCAAATGGGCATTAACTCAAATAGTAAAAAGTGGTTCAAGAAGAGAAATAACATCACAAGTAAAAGGAGATCAGATCCAGATCCCTTTCCAACTTCCAAACTGACTTTGCCCTCTCTCTCATTTTCCAAGGCATTTCCCATCTCTGTCTGTGCCTAGCTGAGAAAATTGAGTCTGACACAGCAGTCAGTCTGCTCCCATTTGATGAAGGAACAGCAATTCCTGAAAAAAAAAAAAAAGCTGGGCTAAGAATAAATCCCAGTGGTCAGAATAACTACATGAACTAAGTACAAGGCACACATAAGATTTATTAGGTCTCACACTGTAACAGAACCATGAATCCTTATGGTGCCCTATTTGCTATCTGTGTCTGCCTTTAAATCAATGATAGAAGTTCACTTGGCACAGTAACATATCATGAGGAGTTTCACCTGCAGTGGTTTTCTTCTAGCCCTTCCCAATTCACTTGTGTTAAGCAAAAAAATGGTGGAAAAAAATTGAGAAGTCCGGCAGTGTCTACAAGCTGGTGAGCATGTAAGGCTGCCAACCAACTGGCCAGGCTGGGACTGCTGTCCTATGACCAGTAAGCACAGAATGCACACGAGGCATGTGAGTTACTCAATGACCATGGGAAGGAACACTAAGAGCAGGTCATTTTACCTCCAAGGACAGACTCTCTTTTTATTTGGAACCTCTCATCTGAACCCTGAAAAATCAAAGTATTACAGAAATGATGCTGGTGTTGCTGTTACAGCCAGCCTGCAAACACTGCTGGACAAGGCACCTTGGAAGGGAACATGGGCTGTTCCAGGCAGACCCGTTTGCAGGTGTGCCAAAAGGGCCATCAAAGAAGCCTGCAGAGATGATGCCATGAAGGGCAGGACTGTTAACCACCAGTGATAAATGACCAAAGGAAACAACACGGAGCAAAAGGGAAGTGGGAAGAGGGGAACGAAGAACCTTCAGAGCACAAAGCCACCAATGGCTGATCTGTTCTTCCTCCAGCCTTCCACATAAAATGACTACACATCTGCCATCACAACCAGACTCCTCTGCATGGCAGGATCACCACCTCTCAAGGCTACAGAAGATTTTCATATCTTACAGAGCACATACAAGCCTCTGGTGCTCTGTACATTCAGTACAGGGGACAGTGACCCTCTAAGGAGGTCCCATAACCACTACCTCACATCCTGCTGTACAACCTGGCCTTCAAGGCTAAACATAGGTAGCAGACTAAGCTTGCTTGCTGTGGTCCAGAAGCCTCTGTTTTGCTTATTTGAATCAATACCAACACATCATTTGATCTAAAATGATACCAACACCTTCAGTTCACAAGCAGACACTTCCATCTAACACTAACTTTGGTGCTGGCTTTTCTGCTGAAGGCATGCTGAGAGCATGTCTCCAGTGCAAAAAGGATAGTAAACAAATTTATTTGCACAAGCCTTTGGAGAGCTTTGAAGGTGAAGCAATATTCAGTCACAACCAGTGTGCTCCAAGTTAAAGTACAGCTAAATGGCCCTGCAGCCACACATCATCTGTTAAATCACTATTTTCCTGATACATCATTAATGTGAATAAAACACAAGAAAAGATGTGAAGTCATAATAATCCCACCCTTTTAAAAACACCTGGTATTTGCTGGTCCTGCATCCCAATTGCAGGAACTTGCCTGGGATCACTGGGGAAACAAATAGATGGAAATGTTAGCTCCAAGGTCTAAATACTTTTTCCATGATGAAAAGGGTCTCCACAGGGCTGGTTCAGACACAAACTACAGGAGATGAGGAACGTCCTGGCTAATGCCCAGGGGTCTGTTCACTTTCACTGCATGTTCCTTAGTACAGCCGCCTACAGTATCTCTTATTTCACAACAGGTTTTTCTATCTGTACAAGCCTCACTCAACCTTTGTTGGCCGAGGCCAAACAAAACTTAATGGAACCCTGCAGTGCTCCCAACAAGCTACGGCTCAGCTCTTCACTTCTCTTGTTCTACAAGAGACTGAAGGTGACCACCTCACATGAGCTGTTTGGGAAAACAGTGATCTCCTCTGGCAGGCAGTGCAGGTCTTGGAGAGACCATTTTTGCTAGAAATCTCACGATGCTCAGCAGGGAGAGAGGCCTCACAGCGAGAGGCTGGAAGGCAGTGATGGGACTTTGCAGCAGCTCTGAGCCCTCACCACCAACAGCGGCTCTGCTGTGCATTTAGGATTATTGATTATCCTCTCCTAATCCCATGATTGAATGCCCAGGGCGAAAGAAAAAAACACGTATTATATACAGATAGATAGCTATTTAAAATCATTAACAGCGATTTATATCTCTGAGCTAGTCTTCTCTTCTCTGGGGAAACCAGACAGCTACATAGTAAGAGACTGAAAGCTACAATAAAATGAAAAAATGAGTTTCAATAAATCATTAAGCTAAAGTTTATAATGTTTATTTTCAATATTATGTCCTCACAATCTACAGAAGCAGATGCATAATTTTTTGTTTTTCTTCTACTAACTGTTAAACTGTCATGTAACTATTACAAAAGATTGAAGCTGTTTTTTTAAGCATTGAGCATCAGGGACTGCAGTTTCCTGCATCCTCATGGAAGGGATGGATATTTGAATGCCAATCTGTACTTTGAAAAAGGAATGGGAGATAAAATATATGCAAATAGAGTTTTGAGGGTGAGGCCGTTCACCTTCTGCTGATGATCCAGCAGCTAGATGTGCCCAAAACTTCACTAACAGGGCACCTCTGTGAGATTATTTTTACCAGTTCTGCTCCATCTTCCCTCATTTAGTCTTCTGGTACACTCCATCCCTACATTTCCAAGTATATGATACATACAACAAGGTAAAGGCAGCAGCAAAGCCAGTTTAAAGCTCCTCAGCAAGGAAGGAAAGTCCTGTGAGCTGTGGCATTCCTGCCATGGGAGGGGAGGACAGGCAGAAAGCCTGGAAGAAGGCAGACTCTTTCAAGAGCAGAAGGAGTTTTTCAGGATCAGCAGTTGCTTCCCTACCCCCCTCCCTTGCACACAGCACTGGTCCTCCCCCAGCCAGCTTTGTTCTCCCTCCCCAGCCCCAGAATAGCTGGGAAGATGGAAAGCCCAGGGCTGGGCATAGTTACACAGGCAGAAGGGTAGAGGAGGAGGAGGATGGCCCTGCAGACATCCCTCTGAGACACCAGCTGATGGCTGATGCAGAGAGCTGTGCCCCAATGTCCTCCCCAGCAGGCTGGGGCAGGTGCACCCCGAGGGGCAGCTGCAGCCCAAGGGGACATGTGGCCATGTCCCCAAGACTCAGCAGTGACCAAAACAAGGGGCAGCCAGTGTTGCATCAAGAGCAATGTGTCTGCATGATCTCTCTGTTAAAAGCTCAGCATTTTCTCTGGGTAGCTCCACGAACGCTGCTGACATTTTCCAGCCTTGCACTCCAGCAATCTGCAGGCACAGACTCTTCACCTCTCCCTCTGAAGTTCAACTACAGCCACGAGCACAGAGGTAGGAGAAATTAGCCTCAGGTATTTTAGGGATCCAAATAATTATATTAAACCTTGTTTCCATTTTTTTTAGAAGAGGAGTAGAGCAGTAAAACTCTCTGCTCCTGCAGGCTTGACATCCAAAAATTTTTAGTGCTTGCTCCATTCAATTTAGACCCAATCTGTTAATATAGAAACAAAAGCATAAAAAATACTGAAATTATGACTAAGGGGGATTTCAAGAAGCCTACACTTTACATTATTTTTTTGAGATATTAAGAATAGACTCTAACATTTATTCTACTGTATCTCCTGCTGGCACAAACACAAAATTTAAAGCTGCTGTGCTGCTTCTGTCTGCTGCTGCTGATGTGCAGTGTAACTATGTGTTCAGTCCTGAGAAGGCTGCTCTTTAAAAGCTGAGCTGAAGCATGATTTCAAAAATCTTGGTCATACGAATCCGTGAGCAAATCTCTCAACTGCTCTATGCAAACCCTCAAATTACTGCTATGCTCAAGTCCTTGAAGACCACCAAATTAACAAGCTCTAGCCCACATGACTAAGGTTCACAGAAGTTCAACCCCAGCTTATGTAAGAGACAGAACTTGTGTGTTTGCCTTTAAAAAAACCCACCAAGATAAATCCTAGGGTCAGCAAACATGCTGTGCAATATTTAACAAGAAAAAGCTGTGACCTTAACAGGATTTGCAGCCTAAAACTGCTCCCGAAGGCAACAAACATGACATGATCATTCTGACAGCTGCGACAAATTAGGTTTCATTTGCCTGAGAGCCAGCCATGTTCATTTAACTGCAATTACGGGCACATCATGATCCCCATGCTGGGGAAAGCACCCGGCTATCGAGCCAGACAGCGGAACGAAGTGTCTTCTACAGATCAACCTCTTCAAATGCTGCTTCTGTAACATCACCAAGTCTTCAAAAACAAACACTTGTTAACACGCACCAGTAGCTTCCCCAGGTGTTTATTGCAGTCCCTCGGCTCTTTTTCAACCAGTGGAACAACAAAACCTGGTTCAGATGCTTTAAATTCTGCATCCCTTCCCTGCATGCCTGGTTGTAAAATGCAGTGCTTGCAGGGGAACATGCTATTTATAGCTATTTACTGTTGGGTCCAATCCAGGAGATTTGAAAATTGTTTCATCCAGCCTGAAATACTATTTTGAAAGATTAAACACATAAATTATTTAGTTTAGGGGTTTTTTGTAACTTGTCTTTATGCCTAAGAACATATCTGGACCTTTTGATCTTCAGAGCAAAATTCTGTAATTTCATAAAAACCCTTTCTTATCTGCTTATACTTCAGCCCTACCAAAGAAGAAAGTTTAATCAATTACACATTCACCATTTCAATGTATTTAGTTGGTGAGTCAATTTAAAGGGAAAACAAAAACCACCTCCGGGATGTGTCCATCAGCTTCCTTGAAAATTCCTAGATAAGAGATCCACAGCGAGTCTAATCCATTTAGACTCAAAAAACACCACTTATTTTTTCTTTAAGACATCATTCCTTTATTTCCAAGCAGGACTCTCCAAGCCTTTGCATTTGGTAGGCAGGAATGCAGGAGCCCTGGTCCGTCTGTCTGTCTGTTTGCTGTTGAGGCACCAGCTGCCAACAGTAACAGGTGTTTTCTGGTTTTCTTCTCAAGAGAAAGTCCTAGGCGCTATCTCCAGTGGAATGCAAAGCACCAGCGTGGCACGTCGGACCCGGCACGGAGCCGCATTCCTCTCGGAACACACAGGCAACACAACCTCCAGCGCAGCGCCGCTATCTCGGATGCTTTCCTGGGGAGGGAGCTGGGTTTGGGTGCATGCACTCCAAACATTCAGCCAAATCACCACCTCATGACCAGTTTTTTTTGCAAGGAAAAGCTTGCTTATCAACAGCTGTGGAAAACTGTACATTTGTGCCGTACAGCATTAATTAACAGGACACAGTCAGCTGTTAGTTCATCAAGGCTGAAGGCTCTGCCCTAGCAGTACCTAGCTTCTATTCAATGTTTCTGGGCAGGGAAAATATTCAGAATTTCTTTCCAGTTACCTTTTTTTTTTCTTTTCAAAGTCTTGAGTGAGCCAACTGAGCTAAAATTTCTGACAATAACATACACAGGAGAGAAATGAAAACAGCAGAATAAAGCAAAACAAGTGGTGAAGATGAGGAAAAATGTGGAAATAGATTTGTGAGAAAACTGCAAAATAACCCATGACCAAAGCAAACAGCCATGTAACATGCCACCAGCATCTTCTGAGAAATACTTAGCAGTGAGGCATCACACAATGTAACAAAAATTTGAAATTAAATCAAGTTTTCTTCTGATCTTCAAAGCCTTATAAATGCATTAACCTTTACTCACTCTGTCTACATATCTACGTATCTACAGTGCATTAAGCTTAAATAACTGTAAGATTCCATCATAGTCTCCCTGTAGGAGTGATTTTTCTCATCCCGTTGTACACTGGGAATTTTTAGACAGCAGTTTTCTCATGGTGGAGACAGATGACAGCACCTAACATACTCCAAATGGGAATGTGATACAAGCAATAAAGCAGCCACCCAAAACCTACTCATGCTGTTCATGTTTACGATGTAAGAAGTTATGTTTATACTGATAAACACAGCTTTTGAAAAGGTTATTTCCCTCCTCCTCTGCAAACAGAAAAGGTTAACTTCATCATCTGCTGCACACACGTCAAACTACCGTGCAAAGGAAGGAGCTGCAGAGCACAGCCCTGGATTCCTCTGCACCAAAGGACCTCTTGGAGGATCCCGGTAAAATGCCCCGAAAACCAGCCCAGTGCTAGACTAACCTGCCTCAGGTTAGTTCCTCTGACACAGCCTGCTTCTCTACAAGACTCAATTTTACCAGCAAGCCTCCAAGTCACAGTTTACGGACAAGTCCTCAGACCAGTAAATTCAGAGGTAAAACCCAGCTTAGCCTTTTGTTTAGTGTAGTCATTAACAGCGTAGTGACAGGAGAGCTCCTTCTCTGCCTGCTTTCAGATTAACCCCACTGACATAGCTAAATCACAAAAATGTACTTATTCAGTTTCAGTGATAAATGAGTGCTCTTCTGCTGAGAGCTGTATCCAGCTCAGCTTTTTCTTTTTTTTTTCTTTTTTTTTTTTTGGATAGGGCAGGAAGATCAGCACTGTAACAGTAAATACAGCAGCACTCAAGCTCAACTGCTGCCTGTGAGGTATATCAGCAAAGTTCAGAACAATCATTTCCTCCACAGGCAGGCAAGATGCTCAAAATGTAAGAGGTCATTTCAGCAAAGCCCAGAGATGCAGGAGCCTGCAGGAGCCACAGCTCCTTTGACAGTTGCCTGGCAACGCTCTGCTATCTTTTATTCATTTATATTATTTTTAATACACTTATACTTATCCCCAGGTCTCACCCAGGGTTCACTCCAAAGAGAGTTCAGCATTTTCAGCCATTGGGGGTGTGTCTTCACTACAGATTTTCTGGAAACAACTGAGTCCTGCCGAGAAGAGCACAGAACAGGAGGGCTTTCCAAGGACAGATTCTGGAATGGGCTGTTTGCTCCTTCCAGCCTCAGTTTTGCATCACACTGTGCACTTTGTCAGGATGTTTCCCAACAAGTACCTCTTATGACTGCTGCCTTTCGTCAGCATCTAGCCAGCCACTCAGTGCATGCCACGAAGACACGAGCTGCACAGATTTTGTGAGCTAAAAATACCACTTAATGGGAAGCTACTGCAATATTAAACACATTTTTATTCAGAAAAAAAAAATCAAGTTTATTCCCTTGTCAATAAAAACAAGGCAAACTTTGAATTCAAGAGGACCTTGATTTGTCACTAGGTTTTCCAAATGAAAGAAAAAATATTAAATTATTTATTTCTGGAGAGAGAAATCTCCCCTTGTCCCACATCCTCACTTAAAGAAAAAGAAAACATAACCAGTGCCCACACAGAAAACACCCTAAAGCCCTTTGGGCATGTTTTGAAGAAGCTATTTAGAATAAGGAACATGGGCATTCTCTGTCCTTCTATTTATAATGAGGCTCCACCATCCCCAGGAGCTAAAGCAGAATGAAAATGGGTCACATATCTAATTAGCACTATTGAAGCGTGAAGCCCAAACATCCCTGAAATGTAACAGATTTCTTTTTTTTTAATAACTCCAGCTATACTAGAATATCCCACAGTCACCTATGTCAGAAGCCAGAAGCTTAAAAAAAGGGTACCATGAAGCAGGCACATATCCAGCATCACGCTGCTTTACTGCTGGGGAAGGGGAAACAGTGCTTTAGACAAAATCTAATCTATTAACCAAAAAATGAAGCAGTCAGTCAGTCTAGCACAGCCTGTTCTTTAATCACTTTTTATTGTAAAAAAAAAAACAAACCACAAACAAAACAATAAAACAAAAATGACACAATCCTCTTGACTACAAAAATTATGCAGATCCACTAGCATGGATGTGGATGAAGCACATTCAAGGAGGGCAGCTTCTAAAGCAGACAAATGGACTGGTGGCTGCCGGTGGCTTCCCACTCCCTCTCATCAAAGATGCCACGCTGCCCCATGCTCTGCTCCCTCCTGCATGTTTATTCAGAAGCTCCACAACATGAACCCCCAGCTCTGCTCTTGGTTCTGCTCCTCATCCACACCTCTCTCACACACAGCACCTGTGTCAGACAGCACCAGGCCCAGGGGCTGTGACACACCATGTTTGAATTGCAGGTGTGTGCACTGGCAGGGAGCACTGGGAGCTGCTCCTCCTGCTTATCCAGAGCAGGCATAGGGGATTGCATAGGTGGCTGGAGGGGAGGAGAGGCAGCTGCCAACTTCTCCTCGGTGTGTTCCCAGCACACATGGCTCAAACCCACACACTGGGCTGCCATACTTCGCTTTCCCCTCTGCTTCCACAGCCAGCTCCTTGCTTTTGCCTCCCAGGGCTTGCTTTAACTTCAGGCAGGCTCAACCTCCTGCCCCCAGCACCCAAAGTTCCATTTGCTTTGGGCGAGGTGGATGCCAGTAAAGCTGTGGGTACCCAGCAGCTCAGGCCATCCACCCGAAAAGACATCCAGGGAAGACTTCCACATGCGAACTCACTCTGGTTGTGAACAGCACTCTGCACTGCACTTCAATCAAAGTCAACAAGCCATAAACACCACTCACCCGTGAGGGTTTGGAAGTCACTACAGCCTCCTGGGAAAAAAAAAATACTATGAAAAAAATCAGAGGGGTGAATTAATTGAGCCTGCAGCTGTCTGCTCTACATATGACATGTCACAAAGTTCATGTTGTTGCACAGGATTTTTTTTCTACAAGGGATGAGCAGGCGAAAGCAGTGCAAAAACCAGAACAAAGTGTTTACTCTGCTCATCCATGACTGTACTTTCACCCCACAGGCAACTATGTCTTTTCCAGGACTTGGCAAATTAATAGTATGATGCATCTCTTGAAAAAATTCTGAAATTCTGTTTATTACAATGAAAATAATTTTTTTCTTTTATTCTTTTTGTTTAACTTCTTTTGTCACAGTTGAGAACAAGGGATGCCACTGCATAGGAATGAAACACACAGTATATTACTTGGTTTTATCTAGTAACTTCTTGATCTGCAAATGGAAACAAAACACTCTCAGATATGGAGACATATATACAAATGCATATATGTTTTAGTTGCATGATGTGGCCATTCACAAACCACCAAGTTCTCTAAAAGTGCTTGGGTGCAACAGAAGTTATAGGTAAGGCAGAGCAAACAACAATGCTCAATAGCAAAGCAACAATGCTCAATGATCAGTATCAATGGTGGAGATCAGCAAAGGCTGGAGATGACTGGTCCAGTGTCAAGACCAGATCTTATGTTATCATATCTGGGGTAATAATCACCATTTTTATCACTTGTTATTGTGAGAATTTCAATTACATTAGTAAAAATATAGCTTATACCAAAAGTTCTTCTTCACAATTTCTTCTGTGACCAGAACTTGCTCTGGCTGCAAAGAAGACTCAGCCACTAGAAATCTCTTAAGTGGTTCAAATGCTATAATGCTTGCTGTACCTACTTTTTCCCCTCAACCAAATTGTTCAGCGATTTCTTGAAGTGGCTCCAGAAGTCCTGACACCATTTCTTGAGAAGCTCAGCATCCATTGAGGCTCTCCCTCACCAGCCTCAGGAGCTCACTTCACACACACTTCTCAGAACAGGGCCTCCTGCCTAAATGTCCAGCTGAAAGATGACTGTGATGTGCTTCCCACCATGTTTGATCCTGGGACCCCTCCAGGCTGTTAGAAGTGCCTTTCAGGGGATGAAGCCCATTCCCCAAACCAGCCTCCTTGCTGCCTGAATTGCAGGTTTGAGCCCCACACACGGCAATGGACACAGCCTGTGAGGTGCCAGGAACAGCATCCAGAGCCTCCACCACCAGAAAGCCCCATTTACTATGGAACTAGAAATAGCAGAGGGGAGGCTTTCAGTGGAAAATGTGATGAGAATAGAAAGCAAGAGAGTAAAAGCCCTGTCAGCACATTTCATAGACAGTCTTTTTAATGAGGAGATAAACAGATAAAGCTTTCAATCCATGTATGGAGGCTTTTTTTTAATTTGAAAAGAAGCTAACCAAGCACAGAGGATTCAATATAAAACAAAGGCAGAACAAAACATTTTTAACAAGGCCTAAACAATATGAAAATTGTCAATTCTAGTGCCACAGTAAAACCAGCAGTCTCCTCCACTCCCTACCCAGCCCATTTATTTTTCTTTAATTATCTTTTCCTTTCAAGTAGGTGACTGTGCAGTTAACAAACACACACAAAATCCATTCCCCAGTCCTGTGTGGGCCCCCCAGCTTTGCTGCAGCAGCACTGCAAGTCAGGGCAAAGACTGGGAGGAAGCTAAGCTTCCCTGCTGGAGTCAGCTCCATACCACACAGTGTGGATCCAGACCTCCCCAGATGTCAGAGCTCAGTGTGACAAGACTTTGTTCCTATTGCACAGTTCCCAACTACATTATCTGCCACCCTCTAGAACCATTTGATGTGCAAAGAGGCTGCCCTGCCAATAACACGCTGCTTCTTAATCTGATGCAACACATTGAAATCTGGTGTAAGCAGAGATTCAATGTTCAAAAACCTGCCTGAAGCTACTAAGGAACAAGAGAGATTTCTTCACATGAAGATGATTTTATACACAGAATTTAGAAAACATGAGATGGGACCCAAAAAAGTAACTTTGCAAAGAAAGTCCTCTCTTCACATGCCACCCAGCAAAAGCAGAATTCTCTCCCACCATAGTTTCTTCCATCATAACCTGGAATAGTAACCTCAGACTGGGAAAGGGTGGGGGGAGTGATGGCAACTTATCTCCAGTGGCCCCTTGAATGTCCCTTCCCCTTGCTGGTGACACCCATCCTTTGGGTAGAGTCTTAAATTGAGTTCTCTCCCATGCACACAGACATTAAAAGCCAGCAGCCTCCAGTGAAAGGCTTTATATCCTCTTTTTATCTTCTATGCTGAGCTCTCCTGGTAGCTCCTAACACCTTCACAATTCATATGTGGCACCTTCAAAGATAAATGATTTAGAGGGGCTTTCTGCACAACCTGCAAGTACCACCACAGATTTACCCCTGCTCTTCTAAGAAGCTCCATGCAAATATATAGCTCAGGACTTTTTCCTAGACAAGGTTATATATACATATCCAAAGGCCAAACTTAAAAATGGAGACAAACCAGTTTAATATACAAAATCCAGCTGACAGTCATACTTGACAGAAGATAAATATTGTTGGGGGGCGTATGTTTCAGATGCTGTATTTCAGGTTAGCAGAAGATGACTGCATCCTAGAGAATCAACCACAGAAATCCACTACAAACACAGATACACTTAAATATGAGACACTGCTCCCAGATACTTTCAATAAAATGCAAATCTACTGTATATTCAGACATCCTGAATAGACCCCAGGAACCATTTTCTGTGTTAATATTCAGGATTTGAAAGTTCCATTCTGTAGTAAGTTCCATTCTGCACAATCCTGTAACCTGTTACCCAGGTTGTACACAACATGCAATTTAAAGCATGTATTTTTTATTTTGAAGCAGTTAAGTAGGGTTTTAAACTGCCTCCTGCAGATAGTTATTAATATAGAAAAGTAAAATTTAATCACTGACTACATGACAGATGAAATAAAGCCTAATGTGGTTTCTAATTTATAACAGCTGGGCCAAAATTATCTCCAGACATTAAGGTTCATGATCAGAGCAGCAACTACACCACCACAGCCCTCCAGAGGGGTATTCCAGACTTCTGCACTGCAGGGCTGGCAGTCCCTGTCTCCCTGCACAGCAGAGCCTGTGTTCAGAGCTGCAGGTACAGCAGCCTGACACAGGTGCTGTGCCTGCAGCCTCGGCGTGCAGGAAGCCCAGGCTGCTCCGTGCTCTCCTGAACGATGATGCTGTGGTGTGTGACTTTGTGTGTCCTCATCACTGGGCAGTGCAGTCTGAAGACATCCACGCCAACTCTGCCCCGCTCCTCTGAGTTTGTTCAAATAGCTTGTTAGAAAGGTGCTCTTCCCAAATGACAGCGTAAATAAATATTTGACTTTGTTTTGAGAATTCTTGCTTTCTTGCTTCTCTTCAGCAGAAGCGAGTTGGGTCAGATTTACCAGCGTACCAAGGAAAGCAATAAATTCATCCCCACTCAGGCTTCCAGATCTGAGATTTGAACAGCCTGTCCAAATGCTCTGGGCACAAAAGCTTCGCAGTCAAACCAAGGAGATCTCATTACAGGAATTTCTATGTGAAATTTTGGTCTGAATTGAGTAAGAGATCAGGCAAGACAAAGAGACAGAGTATTTTCAAAAACCTCCTCAAAATATACATGCTTTCTGAATAGATGCAGAAGTTTATATATCTACTTAGGACTATAGAGGGATACATCCAGTGATTGCTCTTGAGATCATGGAGTAAGCCCTGATGAGGGCAAAATTGCCAAATTAAATACTCACAGCAAGGTCAACCATCCTAATTTATTATAATAGTAGGCCAATCGAACACAAAGTACGATTGCTCTTTTTCTTGCATCTAAATCCTAACTTCCAAAATACACCCTGTACTGCCTTCCTCCAACACCTATTTTAATTTGTACACTGACTCTGGTATTGAAAAATCTGCATATGTTACTTAATTTTTTAGGAAAGGAATTCAGCAGTTAAGCACTTTTTTTTTAACTGGGTATTTCAACTGGTCCAGAGCATTCACCTCTTACTCCCATAAAAAGAGGAATTTTTTAATGGACTTTGCTTCAGTCCCACTCACTTTCATGGTATATATCCACAGCAAAGAAGTTTCTCCACAGATGGAAAATTTCCAGCATTTGCTTTCAGGCTGCTTATCATGAAAAATATAGATGTAGTCCTTAAATATTGTATGAATCAGAGCCAGAACTCAAAGCCAGAAATAATTACCTTCTCTGGACAACATTCAGCAACCCATTCCCTTCTTCCCTAGCCTTCCAGCTGTCTTCAGAACAAGCAGCCATCCTCCCTCTTTTAATTACCCTTCCATTTGTTTCTTGTGGTTTAGCCTTCTCCCATTTTTCTCCTCATCCTTCCTGCTCCAGCTGTTTCCAGGAGTGAAACATGGCTCCATCCCCCAGGCTTTTTGCTCTCTGCACTCTGCTCAGCTTCCTCCTGGGGAACCAAACTCCCACTGAAATACTTTTGTTGTGATCAGCTGGAGTGAAGCATCCTCAACCACTGAATAAAGTATCTGTGTTTTCAGTATTCTCAAATTTAAACATAAAATAAACAACTTTGTGTGGATGACTCAAATTAGCTCTTCAGTCTTGCTCCCTGTCTTACATCTTGGATCACGTCCATTTTTTAATGAGGTTTAGGCATTACTTTAAGAGAACTGCTGAAAAAAGGTCACAAAGTCTCCTCTAGCCCCATTTCCTGATCACTGGAGACACAGCCACCTAAATGACAGACCCAGCCATGGGGGCTGCTTTCTGCTTCTCAACTCTTTCTCCTGATCCTTACTTTCCTTCTGAAAGCAGCAGAAAGTGCTCCTTCCCACCCTCTGAGCACTGACACTCGTAACTAAGTTTGGGTTTTGGTAATGCTAATATCTCCTTATTTGATACATATGTCCTGTGGCTTTGTTCAGACTTGGCTTTCCTTCCACTAGTCTGGTATTAGCAATGACTCTCAAAATCATTGCTTGCATTCTGGTTTGACTGCTTCTTTCATCAGGCTTATGCTATTCCAACCTTCACAGACTGACTACACTGAGCTACTGAAATGTCAGCTACAGTCTCATGTTGGGCAACCTGTCCAGCTGTCACAGCTAACCTGGTAAGCCACAACATACACCATCATGACTTTTCTCTAATGAACTCACTGTTCATCTGTCATGTACAAACACACGTCTGTCTGTCCTCACAGCTTTTGCTGTGCTCAAGTCAGCTGTAGCCTATCATATCCATGCTGTTATGATTATATAGATATATTATATATGTGCACCATATACACTGTAAGTCTGCGGGGGGGGGAACTTTCACTGGGTTCAGCTCTGTACAATCTTGACTAAATACCAGTCACAAAGTAACCCTACATTTATTAAAAACTAGCCACAAAATAGCTGAAAAATATTCCCAAATATTATTATAACTGAGAATACTCCCAAGTATTTCATAAAAAACATTCCCTGTCTAATTGCTGTTTTTTTTCCTTTGGAAGGCAGTCACTAATAGCAACACTGATACTAGCATATGGAGCAGACTGCAGCATTTCAAAGTTGCCAACAAGTTTAAACAAACAAATTGCAGGAATTAAAGTTTAAGCAAAACTTTCTTCCCAGAAACAAATACTGACACAGGATACAAAATATGAAAATGCCAAGCCAATACAAACACTAAAGGAGACAAAACAAAACCAGGCAGGAATTCCATTTTTACATAAGTGACAGCAGCTTTTTATCTGGATCACAAAGGAACTGTTTCACTTCTTAAAAACTAAGTGTCTGTACCCTCAGGTAGGCAGTGAAGCACCTGGCTAGGCTGGGGAGGATGATGCAGAGCCCTGCTTCCCCTGCCCAGTGACTCACCAGGGAGACACTTGCCAGATCTTTTCAGTTTTTTAATTGTTTCACACCGGGCAGACTGGCAGTTCCTGGAGGTAGCTTTTCCTAGTAAATGTGATGCCAGATCACAGACTGCATCAGTGGACAAGCCTTGGAGGCAAAAACCTGGGTATGCAACTTCAATGATAGAGATATCTTTTGATGTGACCTACAAGATTAACCATAATCCTGGTGTGACTAAATATGTTATTTGCCATCTTTATTGCCCATGAAGGAAAATTTAAGGACAGCCTTACTTCTTTCACTATTCCAGGCCAGCAAAAGACTAGAGATAATATGCAATACATTTAGGCCCTATTTCACAATAGCCAGTTACTTTTTGTCCCTTGTTTGGACAGATGCTGAAGCAAATAACTGTCAAGACATTAATAAAAAGAGTAATCCAACCATCAAAAAATTATTAAAAAGCAAACCAGGCATCCTTCGTATTTTCCTCCCAACAAAAGGCATTCTATAGCCCTCAGTTCCCAGTGAACTGCTGCCAGGCACTTAAAAAGCATCTCCATTTGCTGATGCAGGCACAGGCAGAAGGGAGCCCACTCTGCAGGGAGCTCTTTGAGTTACCTAACAGGAGCCAATAGAACTAAAGCACCCATAGCACCTCAGAATCAAAGCACTGCCATTAAAGTTCAAAAAACCCGTGCAGTACAGCAAGCTCAGGCTGAAGTAAGGGCTTTCATTGCTAGAAAGGGCTGCTTTAAGAGCATGCTGAATAGAACAGCTAATTTTTTGAAGTTATTTTGCTACAGGATGCAATCACTTCAGACTAACATTAAACCTGACCATTGTAAATAGAGAAGCAAGCAATAATGCAGATCACAAATATCCAAATCTTATTCTGTGACCTTTTCAATCAGATGCTGCATAGCAACTTATCTCTGTCGCAGATCATTTGTATCATCAGGGTTGCTTCATCAGATACTTTCTACAGTCCAGTCTAATATTACATCAGCAAGTCAAGTGAGGACACAGACATTTAACTTTCTCCTTTAATTGAGACTTTGCAAAAGAGGAGCAATTCCTTAAGGAATTCCTTAAGGGCTTTTTTTCCCTGCTCAAAGGAGGCCATCGTATTCACACTTAACTATCACAAGCACTTAGAGCCCTAAGTGGTCCAGGACCAGGTGGTCTCAAAGACATTCCCTATGGGCCATTCTACACTACCTGTGCAGAGCAGGGTCTAGGTATTCAGTGTGGAACCAGCAGCACCTCACCCAGATTTTTTCATTGTAACAGTCAGTACACAACAGACTAGCTTCAGTTCCTTCTGGCCATATTTTCTAGAACTAACTTTCAGAACTTTATACATACCCTGGCTTTTGCCTCAGCTACCGGCTGAGAAGCTCTGGTTGCACACAGCTCCGTGCTGGATGTGCAGCCCATCGCTTCAGGCAGCACTGCACCATCGCTGAGAAGCCATCAGATAGCAGTGAAAACCCAGGCTGTAAGAACACACAGGCTCCTGAGCTCAGGCAGACACTTCTCAACTTAATTGCCTTCCCTGTTCTTCAGACTGCCCCAAAGCCATCTGTCCCAGCCTGCATTCCTTCAACTGCTTGCTCATGTTAAGTACCTGCTTACTTAGCTGTCCTCAGTCACGTACACAGCTTGCCCAGCTCCCTGCCCACGCTCCACCTTGCCTGGAAACACAGCAGCTCCTTCTCGAGCTGAGTTTGAGTAACATTACACTTCAGCTCACAGCTGAAAACAAACTCACACAGGTCTGACAGGCCACAAGACAGTTTAGTGGAGGGGAAAAGAGCACGAAGGGTAAAAAGGCTAAACTGCCCTTTAAAACCACTTTGCAAACTAGTAGGAGGAAACTTTTGTTAAGTGTTAGAGGATTTAAGCAATGAGAAGTCACATGCCTAAATAACCCTGTGGAGTTTTACCCTCATGCTGAGGCTTGATGGTTTTAGCTTTGTTGCAGCATAGCTGTCTTCTTGCACAACTGCAGGCTGAACCTGGGAAGGAAAATCAGCTGAGCTCTACCCTGCCTAAAAGAAGGAGGTGCTGTGTTTACTTACTCACGTCCAAACAGAAGTCCACATTGGTAGCTCCTATCAGAAGCCACAGGATTGGTAGCTCCTATCAGAAGCCACAGGATTCCCTCAGTATACACTGGTCTATTACCTGTTATAATCAATAACATGAAATTGGGCACTGCGCTGACAGGAACAGACAGCAGGCTGCTCTCCAGTGTTCCCAGCAATTTGCAAAAGGTATAAACTGCCACCCATTTCTGTCCCTGATAAAGCTCCCAAGATAAGAAATCACAGCATCCGTAACTTTGCACTTGAGGATGGTAGAGGAGTGACTCATTCAAACACATACAAAAAGTTTTTTTCCATTATTAACCTCACATGGCCATTTCTGCCAGAGAGACTGGAATAACCCAGATGCAGGAATTAAATTCAGTTTCACTTCTCCCTTGCTGTTACTCAACATTAAGTCTCGCTATTAGTGCTATGCAGAAACTTCATTTTTCACAGAAATGCCTGGATCTTCATTCCCATTCATAGCACCCCAGTGGCCACAGCAGCTAAACAAAGGACCGCCAAAGCAGAAAACATAAAACTTTGGTACTGCTAACATAAAGCACATCAGGCATTTTAACAAGACTAAACAACAATAGCTACAGCAAAACCCAATCTCATGCCCATTTATCACCGCCTGCATTTAAGTCTGTTGCAGCCTGTCAAGTATCTGGAAGCTCTTCCTGCCATCTGTTTCCTTCCTCCAAGGGTGGTGCAGTTTTCCATGCGTATTCTCTCTCTCACACACACATACACACACAAAAGTCTTTATTTTTGTGACTTGTAAGAATCATTTTTGAAGAGGGCTATGAATTTTGAACCTCCTTGTGCAGCATGTCCTTCGCTTGGATTGATAAAATTCATGGTTGCCTGTCTCCACCTTCTCAGAGTAACACTAAAATCTATTTTCCCCACCCTTTCTTTGTGGATTGGTAATATTAAAGCCAGCCAGTTAAAATGACAAGAATTTACCAAGCTGTTTCCAGAATGCAGTGGCTTGCTGCTTCCACAGAAAGCTGTCACAACAATTATCAAACCAATTAACAACAACTAAGCAAAGGGACAGATTTGTAGAAAGACTTGCTTGAGCTTTAGTGCTGAGTGGGAGTCTTATTGCTGCCCTTTGAACACCAGAGTTTACAACAGATTGTAAATGGTACCTTTTCTGCAGTGTTGAGATTCCAGCAGATGAGCATCTGCCTCCTTTCTGTATGTAAATATTGCCCTTTTCCTCACTTCCTACAGAAGGCACCTATGGATTTTACTGTCTCAGGAAAAAGGCTGCCCTAAATATTTACAGATCCTTTCAGAGTTTTACAGCAAATGGCCCTAATATTCATTAACATCTATTTGTGCTTTTAACACAGCCTAGTTTTCCCATAATGTGGAAGTTATATTGCATAGTTATCTGTCCTTACACCAACAAAAAAACCTCAGGACTTTAAATTGTAAGCAATACTCTAGCAGAATTAAAAATCTTTTAAACAATTTACTTTCTGCAGCTATTAGCTTTGATAACCAAAAACCAAGGATGGACTGGCTACCTAACATTCATTTTACTTTTTGTTTTATACTGCAGCCCTCCTGCAGAAGGACAGGATTTCTCACAAGAAAATATTTTCATTTTTAACCTGAGCCTAAACTTGTAGTGGAACATTTACATTAAGAATACCATTGTAAAAGAGTCAGCAGAAATACTCTGGTGTTAATATCAAGTTTGAAAGTAAAGACAAAAAAAAATCTCCTTAGAGTATACTTTGCAATAGAACTTCAGGAAGAAAAGAGGAACACACACAAAAAACGTCCTGCCCTAGGTGCATCTGCAGCATTTGAGAGTTTTGATAGTAATAATGTGTTTACTTAATCTCACTGGAAAACACCAGACCAATCTGACCTACATGTTGTAAATAACCTGCTGCTTCTACTTTATTGAGAACCTGGTATTAAACCATTAAGCTAATAGTCAGAGCTGGCTACTGTTTCAGTTTTAATAAGATCTGGTGCAGCTGATAACACAAGTGAGAAAGAGTTTTGCAAATGGAAGCTTTGCATGAAAGCCTGGTCATGGTAACACTAACTCAATTTCCCTTCTCAAAAGGACAGCCATAAAGCCAGCAAACTAAGCTGACTTGCTCCATCTTTAAAAAGGTATCAATACCCACCCATATTCTAACAGGTTGTGGGAGCAAAGGCATTTCCAGAACAAAGATGTTGCTCAGAAGGGTGTATGCTTTGCTGTTCATATAAAAAGAGCTGAGCCTTATCCCAGTTCCCCATCTTTTGAATACTGAAGACCTATTCAGCATGAAGAACCTTAGGCCATGTTAAAGCAAAAAACCAGCAACAGAATTCAGCACATCTGCCTCCAGAAAGTGCAGAAGTGCATAAAGAAGTCAGTGCTGAAACGTTTCTAATTGTGAAATTGTGTGGGAAAACTGGGAGGAGGCTGTGTTGTCAGACAAAAGGGAAAAACAAACTCCAAGCATTCTTTGAATTAACTCCCAACTGCCAAGCACTGCTTGCCTCCCTTTTTCCACCCTTACAACCTCCCCACTATGAAAGAGTAGCCCCATGCAGCCATCCCTCTGTGCCTCCCCTCATAGCAGTACCAAGGGTGTTTGTATCCTCCAGGTCATCAGCCCAGCACCACTTCTTTCCCAAGTACAGAAAACAGCAGCAATTCACAGGATCATGAAATAGAACGCTGGGATATGCTGGACAAATGAGCCCTGTGAGACTGGGAGTGCAACAGAGTTCAAGATGACCCTCACAATTTCATCTGTGACCATGGGTCTGGCTGAAGCTGCTGCCTCTGCTTCTTAGAGGAAAGGCTTCTATCTGCTCTGTTCTCAAATTCTCTTCCATCTTCTAACTCATCTTTCTGCAAAGCCAACAGGATTCTTTTTGGACAGTAATGCCTAAGACGTTTCCCAAGGGATTTGTTCCACGACATTTCCTGCATGTTGCATCTGCCCCAAGAGGGAGCACTGAACTGAAGACCCAGTCTTGCTTAATCCACCATTTTTACAGCAAAGGCTCACCTGTCTACCATGACAGCAGCACAGCCAACATCAACAGTAACCGCAAGGAAAGAAACTGAGCAGTCTTCTAGCTTTTCAGTGTTTACAGCACATTCAGTTCATGTTTTCCCATTCTCCTGTACTGAAATTCTATTAATCAAGTCTTTACTAAGATTCACAAAAAACCTGAAAAAATCATGAAAACATTAGTTGAATACAAGTCCAGTACCACTCCGTATTTGCTGCATCCCACAAAGGCCACCTTAAAAAAAAAGGGCTTTCTAACATAAAAAGCAAGTAGCATAGCACTTTTAACTCCTAAAATGGTACATCTGCTTTGGGTTCAGATGTTTGGTGTGAGCTATGCTGTCTGCATAACCCTAACCATTCCTGCTGTCTCAAGTTCCCTTGAGGAATGTAATTAATATCAAGTTAAAACCCCACCTCCAGCATCAGGGAGATAATTGAAATCTAGGCAGTCCCAAGACTCTTCTCAAATGGAGAAGTTGCTAAACCAAAATGTAAAGCTGCAGCAAGATGCTTATATTAATTATACTAACCAACCACCAAGGGGCTCCTTTCTAAGGGCTGTTTTCCATGGATAATTCATGGCAGCTTTTGAATGATGGTCCATTCCTCAACAACACAAACAAGCTGTTAGAGCTCCTTCAGGCTTCCAGCATGAAAGTGCAGTGGCTGCTGAACTCCCCAGAGGAATCAATCTTAAAAAATACTATCTTTCAGTGACTCCTTTGTCAAAACAGAGGGGCATTTCATAGGTAAGTTTCCAGCAAAGTACTGCCTTTTAACACCCTGAAACTTTCACCACTCAATGAAGACACTTCTGAGCTGACAGTCTGAAATTTCAGGCAAAAACATCTTTGAACTTGTTTTTAAAAGATACTTCAGTGTACAACTGCTTTTTGCAATGCCTTCCCTATTAGGTTTTGGGTTTGCCCCTTGAAGCTCTGTCCAGCAAAGCTTTTCACAACTCCTCCATATAAAACTACACAGTGAGTTACACCAATATAGTGGGTAAATATGCCCCCCATATATGAGTAAATCAATTTAATTGACTACCTACAAAGTTAATCCATTACATTAACGGTTGACCTACTTAAAGATAGGGAAAAGTATTTGATAGTTACTTTCTGGAATACAGAATGCAATAGAGCATCACCATATAAATACTCAGGCAGTCCAGATAAAGCATGCTGACGGCAAAGGACACGCACAATACTGGAAGAACACTGGGCTCAGTGGGAGGCAAAGGACTCCATTTTACATTGATGCATTTACTTGATGTTTGCAGTCTTGGGGGAGAAGCAGCAGGACAAAGGTTCTCTGTGATAAATGAAAAGCTATCTGCTCAACATACTGAGATTTTCCCAACAGGGGCAGCTCAATGATCAAGACGTCCCCTTTTGGATTTTTTGAGCCCTCTTCAAAGTTTGTGGCTTAACAAGTAGAGGAGACAGGAAGAAATTGCTACAACTCCCTTTTCCATGGTTCCTCTCAGACAACCACACGAACTCCACAACCCCACATTTCACACTGTTGCATCTATACCTTAATAAGCCATTTATCCTGCAGCAAGCTACAGCAGGAGAGGTTTATCTGCATTCACCCTCAACTGCAGTCAGCAGTTATCTCACTGTATATGCTCCTGGAAGCCCCTGCTTCTGTCTAAAGATCAATTTACTGGACATCTGATTCTCTAACCCACTTTTTCCTGTTCAACTGACAGCATTTTGGGGATATACTTTATGAAAGCTGATTCACACCACTACAAAAACTGTTACTGTGAGGGAAACGTGTGGGACTTTCGTTGTTGCCTTTTTTGGGTTTGGAATAAAAAGCTTCACTGGGAGAAACAGTGCTCAGATAAAGGTTACAAGTTCATGCTCCACAACTGAGGGAGCAATAGCAGCTTAGCACCACCAGCCTCCTCACACTACAGCTCCTCAGTCTGCAGCATGGTTTCACACCTGCAGCACTGGATTAAGGCAGTGACTACAGAGCAGAAAGCCCATTCAAATTGTTTGATGAAATGCTCCTGTGGCAGTGCCATGCTACTCAAAGACATATTTGTACTGAATGCTGGAGCCAGAGCAATCCTAATAAGTCATTCCTTCAGATATTTGTCAATCAACACACGGGTACATTGATGAAGGCTGCACTGTCTCCTAGTGAAATGCGCTTGCTTTCTGTGCAGTCAATCTGGAAGTTGTAATTGTAGCTCATATCAGACTATGTGTAACGTCACTTATAATTAACAAAGCTGAAAAGCAGCAAGTAATTCTGAAAGACAACTGAACAAATGATGTCAGGTTTTATGACAAGACAGTTGCACCAGAGGCAATGCATCAAACAGCTACATGACATTAAACTTTCTTCTGAAGAAACACTCACCTGCTCTCTATTAATTCATTACTTGATATTTAAGAACTGACAGTGCTGAAAAATGTGTCATTCCATTAGATGGATAGCTGTCCTGCCTCAGGGGAAATGCTGATAGTGTAATGGAAAGAGTTCCAAGGCTGCTGTGTTGTCAGCCTGGGTCTGCCCTGAGCAGCTGTTCAGAAACCCCACACAACCATTCCTCAGGAAACCACAGACACAACAGCACAGCCAGAAGTTTCCAAAAAATGAAAAGCATCTCTCATCTCCTCAAGAGAACCTGGGTAAATGGAGAGAAGAACAAACAAGGAGAAGCAGAGGGAATAGCTGGGAGTCAAGGCTTGCTTCTGCTCAATGTTCCCTGAATGAGGCAATTCCAGACAGAGGATATAGGGAAAAACAACTCTGCTTTACAAGGTAAATTAGAACAATTCACTCAGGGTTCTTGCTTTGAAGGTAGTCCAACATATTTCATTCAATATCTAATACACACAGAAAAAAACCATTTATTATTTGTATTCTTATTTGCTTCCAAGAATATACTTTCCTTCCAGTTATGCTGTGCTTTGCACTGGTAGCTAGAAAGGTGTTGATAACACACCACTGTGTTGTTTTGGTGACTTATTTTATTGATTTCTTCCCCGCTTTTCACAGAGGTTTTTTCCTGAGAGACAGTCTTAGATGGCTTCAGCTGCATACTTTCCCTTCAGTCCTGATCTCCTTAGTGAGTTTTAGGGTCTCTCCATGAGACGTTGCCAGACAAGTTCCCAGTGACCTGAACAGCAGCATTGTGTAAGGACAGCACAGCCCTTGGGATGGATTAATTTCACCCTCCACAAACAGCCATTTTAATACTCACAATGCAAGATGAAAGGTAAGAAGCAGAAAAACAAACACTTGGGGGAACCTGATTACAGGAGAGTCCAGCAGTAAAGGGAGTCTCCTGCCATTTCCCTTTGTCAATATATTCAGTGATGGCAGATCCCTCCCCTCCACAGCGTGTGCTGCTACTCCCTGCTGAATGGAAGTATGCAAGATAAGAGATCCTGACTATTGGGTTGCAGGCTGCACATTACTCCCTAAACCCTTCAGACAAACTGACCAGGCCACTGTTTTTCTGATGCCTGGATTTGTTTCCTGGCACATACCTATTTCCTAGCTTAGAGGTGTGAAGAAAGCTGAGTTTGATATCTTGAAAGCAGCATGCCAGTACTTCTCAGCCCTTCCCAATCCCTCTATCTCAAAAGCAGAGTAGTGCTGGTAGAGTGCCATTCCGACCAGCTGGCCCTCTCAGCACTCTTTACAACTGTCTATTATCTTTGTTTGACCTTCACAGCACTAACCAAGTGCAGAGAGGACCAGGCAAACAACTCAAGAAAGAAGACTAAAAATATCCC
Source organism: Motacilla alba alba (assembly GCF_015832195.1). Taxonomy (NCBI): domain Eukaryota; kingdom Metazoa; phylum Chordata; class Aves; order Passeriformes; family Motacillidae; genus Motacilla; species Motacilla alba. The sequence goes on from NC_052017.1 coordinate 140,469,344, forward strand.
AAACTTGCATTAGTCACAGGACTGTGGCCCTGCTGAGAGCACCAGGCACTGCTCAGTTGAGCCGCAGCCCTGCTCTCCTGCCTCAAAGGGATCTGCACATCAAGTGAGCTCAAACTCTTTCATTTGGGTTATTTTAAAATGGCAGTGAAGAAACACAGATCTCTACTGCTGAGTTTTGTCCCATGACCAAACCAGAGTATTGAGAGGCGGCTCACTGATCCCAATCAGCAGTGGCATAATTTAATGTTCAATAGCTTCCTTGTACCAGTGCACCACCACATCAAAGCTCTGCCACCGTGGGTCATTCTCCTGTGATTTAGTGAAACCAGGCTTCCTCTCACCAGTTTGTCAGAAGACTCTGCAGAGGAAATTATTTGTTTAGTCTTTAATATGGAGAGAAACTCCCTGGAGACACAGGAACCAAGCCTTACAACCTCAACACTGAGACAGGGAATATCAGGAGCTATTTGGAACAGCCCTCATCAACTGGATTCAGCTACTTAATTCTCATCTGGTTAAAATAAAATGCAGTGTTTTGGATGGATGGGGGCTAAAAGGAACTGAAAAAAAATATTCCAAGTTCCTGGGCCAGGCAGGGTCCCAGGGATTAAAGGGCAAGCAATGCATCTAAGACATGGAGAATTGGACAAATGGATATGAAACACAGAGTGAAAACCAACTTTTATGCTATTGTGAATGGTCACCTGCAAATGAAACCCTTTCCTCACTCACAGAAAAGCTGGCTATAATAAATAAAGCACCTGTATTTTCCCCTCAATTTTAAAGCAACCACTCAGAGAAACACCAGTGCATTTCTCAGGCAGGTCAGACTTGGGTGCTCTTTTAATAACCTGCAACGAAGACTCCCAGCCAGCCAGCAACCCACAGGCAGTTCAGAGGAACAGGAACGTGTGGGTGCCCAGACTGTTCTCTGTGGCTTCCACACCAGCTGGTGCTGTGGAAAGGAGGGCTGAGGGCAGCTGCTGTAGGATGTAAATAGGCAGCAGCTGTTTGGCCATGTACTCGATGCGTTCTGAAGGGTTAAACTCTGTCACCATGCAGAAGCACACAGGCCCAAAGCAATAGCCCTGCCTCTGTCTGCAGGATCACTGCTTCCACCCTTTGGGGTATGGGTGGGGCAATGAGAGGGAAAAATACTGTCTCTCAACGTCTTAATATTTTATTTTGAAGACAAAGGCAAACCCTCTGAGGGAAGTCCCTAAAACTATTAGCCATTGCTCCACGCCACTTGTCATGTGAAGGCACTGATGCAATGCTGCTCACATCAGTACTATTTCAGACCCAACAAATTCAAGTGCCTTTCAGTGCATGGTGACAGTCATCTTCAAATACAAGAGACACTTTTGCTGCCTATCACTGCACAGCTGGAAGCAGCTCCACACCCCACAGCAGCTTGCTGCTCCACTGCATGTTTACAGCCCACAACTGAGCCTTGCAGACTCAGCTACCAGTCCCCTACAGAGGTTTGAGTTTGGCTTGGCACCCTTCTTCTTTCGGGGGGCTGGCAATGTCCTTCCTCTGGCTCCCACCACCATCCACAACACTCCAGTTTTGGTGAAAACAATCTCCTGACTGGGACACACAAAGGCAGAAGCTCTTTTTGGAAACAAGCTGCTCAAGAAGAGTTTAGAGCAACCACAAACTGCAGCTTTACAACAAAATCTAAAATGCAGCCTCAGCCTGGCCTTCCTGTCAGCCACAAGCACAAGGAAAGAAGCATTTTGGGGGAATCCTCTCAGACTGGGGTGAGACAGACTGACTCACTGGGTACACAATTATAGCACTGTATGGAGGGTTACACAGGGGCAGAATGGAGCCTGAAGTGGTTTTTAAACTGTGAACTTCAATAACTTTCAAATCCTTCCAACCCTGCTGCAAGGACAGCTTATGTACTGTTGTTTTTTGAAGGAACCTCCTGAGCTTTGCTGTTCCCATGAAGCTGGAATGGGGCAGACTGAGCTGCTGCCACAGCACCCCCCATCCAGCAGTGGTCACTTACCATCCCAAATAGTTTGCATTCTGCCTCTAATGCCAGGAACTCATTTCTCTCATCACAGCGCTCATGCAAGATTTAATGAAGACACACACCACACCTGAAAAGAAGTGACTGAAAGAAAGGGATGAATTATTTAAACTCCCAGTGTCTCTCTTTTCCCCATCAAGTGCAATCATACAAATGCTCTCCTCTGATACAAACCCTTACCAGTTAACCAAATACCACCTTCCCTGGAGCACAGACCAGGAGTGAACTCTGCTTCTTCCAAAACCAGCTCTGACACAAACATTAAAGAGAAAAAAAAAAAAAAAAAGGCAACACAACCAGCTGCCTCCCAAAGAGCTGGAGCAAGACACACGGACAACACAAACCACTGTACATTAACAAGAGCTGCTATTTCTGGTACAAGCCTGGGCCCCTTGTTTCCTTTGGCCAATTATGATAATAGTATTTGGCAACAGTACCAGGACTAGTACAAAAACAAGACCAAAATATTTATATAGAGAATCTGCAGCACATTTGTAACCTCTGCAGATACTCATCTCACCAAGCCAGTAGCATCCCCACCAGGGCTGAGAAATGGAAAGCACAGAAGAAAACCAGGGAAGCAGAGCCAGGGGGCTTGCAGGGGCAATGGGCATCACACCACAGATTTACACCAAAGTAAAGCAACTCCATCCTGACGTTCCTTTACATGCCAACTTCAGCTGCAGTGAAAATCTTAAGGATAAAACACCACGCAAAGAAGCACCCTGAATGACCAGGACAAAAGCCTGTTTCCCTGTTTATCACCCCACCTTAATATAAACCCTGGTATGTGGGCCAAAACTTCTATTAAAAAAAAGGATGGTAAATAGTACTTGCAATGGTTGTGTGAAAGAGGCCATGGGAAAAAGGCACATGTAATGGGTAGGATTTGGCCAGGATTATCCCATTTATTCCAATAATTTCCCCTCTGTGAAAAGATCCCATTTATTTCTTTGGGTTATATCAGGAACATCCTATCTTGTCACTTCTTATGACAAGCTGTAGTCACAGTGTCAAAGACCACAGAAGCCAAAATGGTGATTCCCCAAGAAGAAGATAAGCAAGCTCCTATTTTTCAGGTACTGTATGGGAGATTTTGAACAGAGATGGTTCAGAGAAACTATTTGCTAAATCTGGTCAAGACAAACTACGTCATTCCCAAGTGTGACTACAACACAACTTTCAGTCCCAAAATTAATTCCAGAATGCAAAAAAATATATAAATGAATCAATGAATGAAAGAAAACACAGAGTATAGCATGAGGTGGAGTTCTCATGCAGCAAGTACAGTAGCTGGAGAAGAACAAGGACAGCATTGTAGAAATCACCTAATTACATAAATATTCACTTCCCTGTCACTACTATTTCACACTGCTTGCTGTGTTAGCACAACAAACAGAATACAAAGTTCTGCAATAAACACTGGTGCTATTTATTCTGGTGCTTTCTCTGCTTTGGATGTAAATACACCCATGATAACATAATCACATGAGAACTATGCAGCTTTCTAAGCCTCTTCCCTGTCCCTCTGAGGTTACGGGTATCTGTCACAAATCATTTTGACAAAATCAGCTTGTCAATAAAGCCATGGCACCAAATCTGTTCATCTATAATCAGGCACTCCACAGGTATTTTTCCCAAAGCTGTGTCCTTAACCAAGTGCAGCTCCTTCTTATATCTTTTTGAAAGTCAAAGGTAATGAAATTAACTGCTGTAAGTGCATGCACCAGGCACACTCACCACCCCCTACAGAGAAGACAATTACCTTCAGCAAGCAAGTTAGGCAGTGCAAGAAAGAATACCGGGATACATTAATCCCTGTAAATCAAACACTATCCATCTGTAGGAAACAAGTAAGATGGTTAGATACCAAAGCTTTACTCTTGCTAAAATACTGTGAGTTCATACTCTCTCCAGTTTCACTACTCATGGTGTGGCCATATTTAAAGGAACTGGGAACTGTTTCACCAGCTAAAAGCCTCCTAGGAGGGAGGGGACAAGTCAGGCTGCAGACAGCTGGCATCAGCCACTTACGCATCTGGGGGAGCCAAAGCTGAGCTTCTTGGACAGAGGCAAGGATTTTCTATGGATTCTGCATGAAGTAGTCAGTCTCAGCAAGTCAAGGATGATACACTTTCATGGAAGCCATACAGCCTATTTTAATCCTATTTTAAGAATCCAACAGTATTTCCTTACAGTTGGTTGACATCAACAGGATGCAGCTTTCTGCTGGCAAGTGCAGGTTACCTCTCTTCAAGGCATATCTTCCAGAACATGTTTTATGCCACTGATGCATTCACATTTAGATTAATGTATTCTGTGTGTCCTATTGTTTCTCCACAGCTTCCTTCCCAGGAGTTCATTTTCCTCTTGCAAATAGTCACAGGAAAATAAATTGCTCTTTCAGAACTGAAGGGATATTCAGCAGTTAATTCATAAAACAGGAGACCTATTTGAACCCTCCTTTTTCAGTTTCTGAAAATAGTCCTTTTCCTTTCACAAATTAACTAACTGGGCAGTAAAAAAAAAAAAAGGGTGGTGGTGGTGGTTTTTTTTTTAGTAAACTACTACTGGAATAGTTACAACTGTATCAATGGTTATCAACTGTACCTTTTTATGGCAGTGAAAAAACAGTTCCAAATTCCAGACTTAATGCTGTTAGTAGACACTTGTTTGGCTTGAGAATTAAATAAGAAAATGTAAGCTTCCAAGTGGCTTTCTATTTGAGGCTTGGGTGACTTATTACGTATTCAGATGCTGCTTGTTTTAATATCAACCTGATTCCCATTCTCCTTCTGTGGGAAAGAGATTCAAAATACTTTGGAAGAAAGTTTTCCTGACTGTGAAACAGAACTTTCTGATGCAGTATTTAAAATGGAAAATATAATTCCACAATTGAAGCAATATAAACTATCTGCTTCTTGGCAGAGAAAGCAAAAACATTTCAGGTTGCAACATGTGAAAATGGATAATGACAGTAAAATCTCAACTGCACCTTAATCTCCCCCTTCTTAATATTAACTGTGCCACCTCAGCATTACCTTAGTTCTGAGAAAATGTATATCAAGAACAGAAACTGAAAATTAGCTACCTCAAATGCCAAAGTCCCCCTTCACTGAAATATCAAGGATTTCTGATCCAACAGAACATTGAGGGGGAGGCTGGGAAGAGACCAAGTTCCATGGGAATGTGTAAATTAATTTGAGTTTACATCAAAGTAGAAGGATTGAACATTTCTTTTACGTGTCTGGGAAGCCTCTGAAGTAATCCCTCAAATTTTGATTCTTTGTCATCCAGTATGGTAACAAATACATTACTGTGCATGACTGATGTGAACCTTGGCCTCCCCTTCAAGCTCTGGTTTTCAGAAACCTATTTTCGGTTGTTCAGCAAGTATTCAAAACTAAAAGCAGACACCTATTATACCTATGTGGGTGTGCAAATATAGCAAATACACTTTTTTGCAGGGACTTGTCTCTGGAAAAAATGTAACCTAAACATGTCTGTTATTGGTTATTTCACTGCAAATAAGTTTAATACACTGCTGTAATTAAATGAGTAAGGCAGAACAAACAAGCCATTTCATTCTCTTAAAAACTAAATTCACATATCTGTTTAACTCTTACTTCTTCCCTCCCCACATGAGGTTATGAGAAATTTTTCAATCCCTCTTCCCCTTGAGTTTAAAATGTTGATAGTTTTGAGCTTTTACTGTTGTGTGGATGTAGGGAATGAGAAACCAAAATTTTTATGTAGTTTTAATCACACAGTCACATTTTACTTCCACAAAGACTAAATTACAGCATTTCCTCCAAAGACTAAAGATACAGGATGTTATACTGGGCATTCATGCTGCTTTACGGATTGTCATTTATTGCTAAAAATGGCACCACCAAACACAGGTGCAGCACCAAGGCATGCTCTCAAAGGGGGATTTAGTGAGGCCACATCTCATGTGCAGTGAACTACATCCACTGGCAACAGCTTGTGCTCAACCCAGGAAAAGGCACGTCAAGGCCTAAATTTTAAATCTTTACTTATAAACTTTTTAAAACCACATGTGAACCAACTGAGCCAGACTTGATTTTCATAGAATCAAAGTGAGAGAGACCTTCATGATCATATGCTGCAATCATTCCCCAGCACCACCACTGTCACCCCATAAACCAATCCCAAGTGTCACACCCAGATGGCTCTTGAGCACTTCCAGAGATGATGACTCCACATCCTCTCTGGGTAATTTATTCCAATATCTATCTGAGCGCTCTTACAGAAAAACAACTTTTTCTAATATAGAATCTGAACCTTTCCTGGCACAATTGAAGGCCATTTCCCCATATCCTTTCACCTGAGACATGGCAGAAGAGACTGACCATCATCTCACTACAACCTCCTTTCAGCTGTAGAGAGACAGTGAGGTCCCCTGATCCTCCTTTTGTCCAGACTAAACACTGCCAGCTCTTCTCACAGGATTTGTTCTCCAGGCCCTTCACCAGCTCCAGTGCCCTTCTCTGGGCACACTGCAGCACCCTCATATCCCTTCTGAGCTGAGGGGCCCAGAACTGGACACAGCACTCCAGGTATGGCCTCACCACTGCTGAGTACAGGGGAACAATCCCTGCCCTGGTCCTGCTGGTGACACTATTCCTGATCCAGGCCAGGGGGGCCACTGGCCTTCTTGGCCACCTGAGCACACACTGGCTCATGTTCAGCTGCTGTCAGGCTGCACCCCCTAAGTCCTGTTCTGCTGAGCAGCTCTCAAGCCACCCTTCCTCAAGCCTTGTAACGATGCACATGAACTTCCACGAATTTGAAGCTATGAATTTACTGTCAAACTCGCCTGTTTTCAGTGCTGATGGGACTGTGTGATGGTAAATACCTTAGACCATTTTAAGCATTGCCTATTCCAATGCTTCCTCTCTTGCAATTAAAAAAAACCCAACCAAACAAAAAAAAACCAACCCTACAACTCTAGAAGTGTAAAACATTCAAATCCAACTAGATTTTTTTCCTTCTTCTTTCAGGCACTGAGGATAAGCTTCACACTAAGGCAAGTGAGTGTTGAGACCTGCAGTGAGGTTGCTGTCACCTTGACTTCCTTCAACTTTCATTCAAAAGTCCACTTGAATCTTATTTCCTATTCTGTTCAAATACTGGAAATCCTGAGGTCCTCTCCCAGCCCCTCCCTACCCCCCAGGCACTGCAAGGAGCACAGCACCACTGGCATGAGCCCGAGACGCCTGTGTCACCTCCTGGCACATGTTCCCAGGTCAGCTGCGTGATGCTGCTTCCTCTCAGAAGAATGAGGAAATGTTGCCAATCTCTCTTCCTCCTCTCATTTTTTAGACACTATTTCACAACAAAGCACAACCCTCATGACATTTAAAAATAAAAATGCCCAACCATCAATTTTCTCTTCCTCCCACCCAAAATGTGTTTGATATGTTTACTCAAATATTTAAATTATGAGGTTTTCCTGTGCCTGATGTAGTCATATTTAAGGTATTGCTGGTATTTTTACAAGATGCAGGTGTAGTCAAAGTAATTACCAGTTAAAAACAGATTGATCTTTTACCAGTTATTAAGAAACACTGAACAGTGCTATTTAAATAGATAACATCCTGCTTCCAAGAAAATATGATTAAAATGTATGCTAGTGAAAAGGACCTAGTATGTTATTACAAAAAGAGAAACAATGGAAACAATAAGCTCTGCAAAATGCCGTTTTTTAAATAGACTCTGTGCTGAATACAATGCAGATTATCTGGGAGAATATGCAGATATCACAAAAGAAAGACGAGACAGGAATTTTCAGTGACAGAGAGGATTTGTTGCGAAGTTAAAAAATAAATTCTTCGTTAATTGAGAGAAAATTCTTTTTACATCTCTGGCATCTGATACCAGTTCAGCACTATTTGGATGCTCTGGATTCTCCTTTTTGTCTTAACTTGGTCTGTTTTAGAGACCACACAAACATTCTTCTGCTAGAAGCATTTGTTTCTTGAAGTTATTATTAGCCACGAAGATGTAAAGCAGATCTGTTCTCAGCTACATTCATAGCCCAGATGTGGATATTGTGAAGACTCTGCACGAAGAATCAAAGCCAAGATTCCAGAGTCCTGTACAAGAGACCCACAGGAGATGAAAAGAAGGCTGTCTTCAGCATTTTCATCCTACAAGCTATTTATGGGACTATGACTTCATACTTTTTTGTTCTCAAGTAGCACAGATGTGCTGTATCAATTCATAGATCTGGAAAAAGACATGTAGACTCAGTGTAAAGAAAAAAAATCCCTTTTTGCACCTGAAGTTGCAGCAATACAAACACTTAACTGATAGGATGTGGTATATTATTACTGGGGCAGATTGTTTATTCACTTAAATACTGACATTATATTTTCTGAACATCATTTGTCTGAAGAGATTCTGAAACCAACAATAAAAAAACCTATTTTTAGTACACAAGCTGAAAACCAAGTTATTTTGTCCCTGTTCTCAGCTTGTTTAATATGCAGGAACAAATCCTGTCTAAATTAGCAGAGTGCCTTGCTTTAGACTTGTATGTTAGTTAGCTGCATGGTAGCCATTTTGTTGAAGGTTTGTTTTATATTTAAATCAAGCCCTGTCACTTTTAAAAAACACATCCTGTCTTCAGAACTCAAGAGAGATAAAAATTAAAACAAAACCTGAACATTATGGTTAGACTAGATTATCCTAGGTCTTTTCCTGCTTAAATGATTGTATGATTCTGTCCTCTATAAGAATGAATATATTAGTAGGTCCAGGAAATTGATTTGCTGTGCCATAAAACAACTTCCAAGAGTGTGGAAGAGGGTGTAGTAAAGAGGGCGTAGTAAAATTCCACATTGTAGCTTTAAATCTGCAATACCTTCTGCCAATAATGTTTATGGGGAAAATACTTTATAAAGCAACCAATGAAGTCTCCCTTCCTATAATTTTTCATTTACATACCATATTACTATCTCCTTTGCATACATGAAAATTCTATTTTCCACCAACTGAAGAACATACAACATCCAAGGACAAAGATCAAAATGTATGATGAACTCAAGAATTTGCATTGGGATGTCCCTGAACACCAGGATGCTGCCCCAGAAACCCTCCTGATTCACATGAATTCTATAGAATATCACACAGCATCACAGAGTCACAAACAGATCTGCAAAATTTTAAGGAATACATTTTCAGTGCACAGCCCTTATTCCACTCAGTGGTGCATATTAGCAAGGGAGGTTCCTTAATTAGGAAGTACTAAATTTAGGATTGCAATATTCATCTCAAAGGGTCACAGCCATCTGTGTTTATTCCAGCAACTACAAAAATGCAGCTTATATATGTGCATTATAGTATATCATTTACTGCACATAACTTTTAAGGTTTTTGAAAAATATTTGCCCAAAAATGTGAACAGCCTCCCATTTCTTTTTCCTCTCCCAATCTTCCACTTCCACACAAATGTGGTTAGCTAAGAAAAACCCTATTCATAGGAATTGAGAGCTAAATATCAGTCCAGTCTCACAATTAACAAGTAGTCTCAGTCAGTGTCTGTGCCATAAATCAGGCTCTGGAGGTTTATAAACAGGCCCCTGTATATTTTAATTTGAATGAAATATGTCTGAGCTATTAGAGATGCTCATACCAGTAAGAACTACTCAAAAACTGCAAGACACGTGTTTTGCATTGCATTAATAGGAACGAAACAGTGACACCTTAAAGTAATGGATTAAAGGAAATCATGCTCTGGACTGAATTCATATGCTTTTGATTACTTCTGAGGTGTAAATGTCCCAGGAATTGGAGGAGTGAAGGGTTCTCAAGCTGTTATTCTGATGATACCAGGCACATAAATTTTCCCTTCTTCAAGACAAGCCCAGCCACACACAGTGCCAAGGATGCAATCACAATGTTTCACAGGTCTTGCAATCAGAAAGTTCATTAAACATACTGTTAACTATTAACTGGCAACTAATGACCTGCAATTGCACTGTCACTCAGCTTCCATGCCCCTCATCCAGTTCTGAATACAGTCTAAGGCTCATCTTGTTTTCAGGACATTTAGCAATTGACAAGATCAGCATCTTGACAAAGCTCAAAACAAGGCAGATGTATGGGTCTAGCACTAACACTTTCTGCAGAGCACCTCACTTAATGTAAAACACTGAGCCTCAGTCCTGAGACATAAACCTCCGTAGACCTGTGCAATTCCATCTTTGACCAACCAGCTCCTCAAACCACTAGGCTGGCCACAGTTTACTGACAAAGAGGTCCCTGCATGCCAGAAGCAGCTTATTATGGGAGGAGGATCATACTTCCTCCTTGTCTCCTCAAACCTTGCACACAGAGAAAGACAATAGTTGGATAATGGGTATGCTGCAAGCTGTCTTGGTCCACCATTTTTTCCTGCTTATTACTGTAATTAATCCAGCAGATCCGTCAAGGCACCACACTGGTCATTTCCATCAGCTTACTTGCAGGACCTATACATCCTTTCAACAAAGCCTCGGAATAGCTCATTTTCACTCCCTTTACAGCAGATGCCAGGACGTAGCACCTGTAGACCCACTGGGAATGTATGATGGAAGACACTGGAAGGCTGCAGCTTGTGGTACAGACTAACTGCCCAGGTCACAGGAATTGGATACAAACCAGAGATCCACCACTGAAGCTGTTATCACTTTAACACCAAAAACATGATGCTTACCACTCAAAGACAGGCTCTTAAGAGAGTAACTATGAGACTGGTATGCTGGAGGAACAAGCAACCTTAAGATGTTACTGCAAATAACAAAGTATTCCCTGCCAGTCTGGCAGCTGCATAGAAGCACCTGCAAATATGAAAATGCTAAGACTGTTTACTCTAAATATAGTGGACACATCCAATTGAAGTGGTTTAGAGTGGAAATCAAAATTCCAAGTAACAAGCTGTTGCAAAATCATTTGTTAATTCTTTCAAGTCTTGTCAAATAGATCTCTCAGCCTCTACCAAAAGAAAAATCATCTAGCAGTAGTTGATATAATTAAATTTAATGCAATAAAAAAATTACCCAAACTCTAAGACCAGCTCATAAATATGTAAATTTCATTGTTATGAAAAGACTAGTCAATCAACTCTATGAAGAGATAGTGAGATATTAACTTCTTTATATTGTTAAGTGCCCATCACTTTTGCCCAGATAGTTGAAATTGCAATTTGCAAATACACAAAGCTAGCTGAATAAAGACCAGCATCTCATTTCTCTCCAGCTAAAAAAAGAAATGAATGTAATCAGCACATTTTCTCTCTAGATGAGAATGACAAATACAATCGCTAATGCATTGTGCTGCATTTCTGGTCTTACAGCTGCTTAAAGCTTCTACTTCCAAAAAAAGACTCTCAAAGGTAGACAGCTGTGAATGTAACTTGCCCTATGCAAATGTTTTCAACTTTAAAAGAAAACCACTTTCCTCACTGCCTAACTCCTTCTTGTAGTGCAAATCAGGAGGAAAAAGGAGGAGAGACAGCATGCTTAGATTCCTTCTTTCTGTTATTCCAGGAAGCTGTTTGGGAAAATAACTGCTCAGGCTCTGCATTTCAGAATAGCATCAGCTCCCCCAGCCACCAGCAAAGGGCTTTCCTCAGCCAAAGATCATGCTGCACCCACACACTCTTCAAAGCTCCTCCTGCTGATCCTCATGGCCATTCCTGGAAACTGTTATTTGTGCAATCCAAAGCACAGCTCCAAGTACATCTCCCTGGTCAGAAAAACACATGCCTAACTGCTATAAACCACTCTGCACACAGTGAGAGGAAATCCATGCAGCTCCAAGGCATTCTGTAAACAAGCAGACATGCTGCATAATACACAAAAATGTTTAACAGCATAGGGGGACTAGGAATTTAAAATGCATACAGGACATCACTGAATTAATTATAGCAACCATCACGTTTTCTTTTTCTTTTTTTTAAATGCTTATGGTTACTTGCTGTACTTATCTAGCTTTAAAGGCACAAAAAATGGATATGAACCACATAAGCGAGCAATGCAATATGCTGCTGCCTTTTCTTCTTTTAATATATTTTATGCAAGTAACATTTGTAACTTTTCTTCTATTTTTCCACATCTTCTAGACAGCAGATGACAAACCTGCTTAAAGCAACATGGGAAGAAAATACCTAAAAGATTGAACATGCTGCACCTATATTTATCCCTTGAGCCTGGTGCAATTTCAACTCTTACACTTAAACAGACTTCTGGCTAACCAGCAAGGTGGCAGAAACTGGAGGAAAGCTATCTCCAGTTACTCCTGTTATTTTGTATTCTTGCTCTTATTTCTAGGCAAATAGCCTGCAAAAAAAATCTCCCCAAAGCCTCACCACAGATGGCAGTTCGGCATTCTCCAGCCAAGCTCACACCTGCAGCTTCCATGACCACTGCTGCAGCTGGGCTTTTTGTCTCCTCTCACTGACAAAAACTGCAAAAACCACAAGTGTTAAGTGACCCACTACCACCATCCATTTCATTAATGAACTAAGTCCACAGGAAATCAAGATGCAAGCCTCTACTCCTGGCTCTGCTCCCACCAACACAGCTCTGCTTATTTCCCAGAAGAGGTAACCTTCGGGCAGTTTGGGCATAGAATCATTTGCCATGGGGAAATTCCCATCCAAAAGAGGAAGGAAAGAAAAAGCATACCAAACTGACAGTTCTGAAGAGGACTTCAGCCACCAACACCAGGGTGAGCCACGGGAGCCCTGTGCTGAACAGGCCATGAGCCCTGCAAGGGCAAAGGCAGATCTCCTCACAGCAGTTTCACTTGAACTCCTGCAGCTAGCCACCCCCAAATGGGAGTCACCAGAATCGCCACAGCACTTTACTGTCTTCTGGCCATGACACTGCACTCCAGGCCACGGCTTGATGCAGTCCATGAGCACCAGGACAGTCACGTTATAGAAGGTGGTATGTTTTCTTGGACACTCTGAGTTGAGGCAAGACCATCTCTCCCTGTGAATTTTATGCAAAACCCACAGATGACAGACACAAGCAAACCCAAAGTCTGTATTTCCTTCAGAAATCCAAGCAAGACTTCTTATGCGTACCAGTTTAATTTAATTTTTTTTTTCCTACATATATATTTATACAAAGAAGATGCACCTAGAGCATTTTCCAGCACACCTGAACTGCAGGACACTGCCTGTTCCCACGCCTGTCTGTGCTGGAGGGCCCCAGACACAGCTGTGTCCAGCACAAGGCTTGCAGCAGACTAAGCCCCGACCAGCCCTCCAGAGATAATCAGGTTAGATGATCTAATGGTCCTCCTGGTCCTTAAAAAGAAAATTAGGCGTGAATCACTTTGATGCTTTGAAGCCCTGGTCCAGTTTCTCCCACAGACAGAGACCAGCCGCTGCAAGATGAAACTCAAATCAAAGCCAAGTTTTACTTCTGTGGTCAGCAGCACAGACATATTTCAAAACCAAGGTGAAGCAGATGACCAGAGAAGAGAGGCGAAGCCAGACAGGCTTCCCTCTGTCTGTAGGACAGGGAGGCATTCAGCTGGCTAAGAAACAAAAGGGTAGGGTGACAAAGAGCCTGAGAGGCTTTCTGGCCAGATGCTTCCCTTAAGTAATTCCTAAAATGGCAGCCACTGGTCCCCACTATTCATTCACTCAGTCATTCTCACCGAAGAACAGTTCTCACATCAGCTGGACATAATTCTGTCTCTTTTACAGGTAACTGAATAATCCTCTGATCTTGCTTCACCCTAATACTTTATACAAGATTAAAAAAAAAAACCCTCTGAATCGTGCAGTAGATGGCTGTTAACAAGGATAAACCAAGAGGCTTTTTTCTAAGCTCAGAAGCTACTTTTTCTCCAAGACTGACCTGTCCAGTTGTCCATACTAAAGCGGCTCACAGATATTTAAATTGTGCAAGGCCATCACTGTTTAATGCTTTCACAGAAAGCTTCCCAAAGAGAATTAATTAGCTGATAAATTACATTGAGAACATATCCATCAAACCTAGGGATGCTGTTCCTAATGTTTGTGCCAAAGCAACTCTACTCCTACTCTTCCATCAGCATAAATGAGTTTAAAAATAGCCTTATAAGAATATTTAAATGGGTTTCATTATAGCTTAAACTAGTGAGAAGACGTTGACAACTATTCCCACAAAGCAAACTCCCTGTAGAAGCTTTTTAAATACCCTAAAAGGAGTTGCAGCTCTACCTGCAGAATTGAAATCAAAAACAAGTTAAGAGAAAACAAAAGAGAGGGTAAGTTATTTCAAACAAAGTGTTCATTGCTGCATGGAAAAGCCTTTGTTCAAATATACTGCATGTAAGAAATCTTATTATTGTGTAATTAAACGCTGAACTAATATGGCCAGGGAAGTAGAGCCTTAAAAACAAGGCTTTCAGGATTGTCTAGTTTGACACCTTCTTTATATGGCAGAAACGAGTTTGTCTGCCTTAATCCTTCCTCTACAACCACTGAGAAAGGTCTGTATGTGGTACAAGAAGAGCACTTGAAGTTTTCAGGGATCAAGAAAAGAACAGCATACCTTCAGTTATGCCTAATCCCATTCAACCAATCAATGATGCAGCTTACTCATCTCTTGTTATTACCAATCCTCTTGCAAAATGAGGCTGCTCTACACACCTATTTCCAAATCATCCATCTTAATGCAAATATGCTGAAAATGTTGCAGGAAACATGCAGGGCCACGGTCAGAAAGGAAAAAGCACAGAAACCCACAGAAGTTGAAAACAAAAAACCACAGGTAAACCTCTTTCCAATAAAAACAAACAAGGCCCTCTGCAAAGCAGAACTAAGTGTACTAGAGAGGGAAATCCAGACAGAGCCACAAAACACCACAAAACAAGTCACCCCAGACTTCCTTTTAAAAAAGGAGAAGAAAAAGAAAGTGGGGGGAGTATGGAACTCTAGCTGCTCCTGAATCCTATGAACAGTTATTCACCTATATCCACCTGTCCAGTCCCCGTAATGCTTTGGGATAGTTCTGGGCATGCAAAGCAGCATATCTAGGATCCTAAATAACATTACTGAAGGAATTAGGTACCAGAAAATACAGACCCTCCATTTTTAATGTAGTCGCTTTGCAGGAATTGCACGGCATCTCACACAGATCTCCAAAGCACCACCTCATCCTCCAAGTAACTTGAACAAACTTTGCAGATCTTAAGATCAAAAGAAATTCTCATTTCTACAGGCAGCCAGGTCATACAAAAAAAAAAAATGTGCCTGACATCCAAGTCTTGGGGTCAAACTACCACTTCACACCCCCATCCAGAGGGATGTCAAAACCTCTACAATTCAGGATTATTCTTGGAAGTTTTTATTTTATTCTCCCTTTAAACACAACTAGATCTCCCTTTAATTAGAAATCATTGCAATTATGTACATTGCTGTTATCATATTGCCTGCTTTTAAAAAAAAAAAAAACTTCTAAATTTTATAAATTAAAAATTTTGTGCATCTAGTTACTGAAACTATTGTTTGAGGCAAAATATATCATCACAAGAAAAAACTAAAGGAAGAGACTCCTGTTTGCCTTGTGTCCCTTTAACCTTCCCTAACGGCTGGAAGCAGTGAATCAAAGGTAAAATGAACTGACTTGCCCCAGTTTGTTTCCATGCAACTTAAAGCTGCATCATCAATGTTTAATGTTTACTCCCATTGGTCACAAGAAGCTTTTTATATGCTGACTATGTTCCATCCAAGAGACCTTTTTTCTTAAAGAAAGCTATTCATACATCTTTCACCTTATAGGTACACCTAGAAGGCACA